>NW_020175018.1:20269774-20372267 GCF_003031525.2 Neophocaena asiaeorientalis asiaeorientalis
GCAGCAGGCCTGAGTGGGCCAGCCGTGTGTCCAGCCACGTCTGAGCTCCTGCCTCACAGGTGAAGGAGGGTTTGCTTTGTGGTGATGGGGTTCGGTACACTTGTAGGAGTTGGGGGCTGAGCTGTTGGGAGAGTAAGCAGAACGTGCCCCCTCGGAGGCTGCTGAGATGGATGGGAGGCCGAACACAGCGGGCCTGGAGAGCAGGCGCCCTGCGGCCCCCGGGCTCAGGTCTGGAGGCCGCTGCTGCTGCCAGAGGCTGGGAGGGGGCCGTGTGGCACCGGGGCGGCCTGGCCTGGGGTGGGGCCTCCACAGCTCCCTGTCTCTGGGGGCTCCGCTTCCCACACACCCATCAACTTCCTGAGTGGCCTTCAGCTGGAGCCCTGGGTTTGCAGTCTCACCCCTGCCCTGAGCCAGCCCTCAGCCAAGTGTGATCAAGGATTGGGCTGGCGGAAGAGCTGTGAGGGAAGGTCTGGGGAGGGGTCTGAGGAGGGGCCCCGCCCCGTCTCCTGGCGCTGGCTTACTCTTCATCTGTGAACATCTGTTTGCTGGGGCCCAGCTGTTAACCCAGGGCAGGTGGTCAGCAGCCTCTCCTCTCGGAGAGGGGGGACCCTCCACCTAAACCAGACCAGAAGTCTCCAGGGAATGATCCTTCGTGAGTCAGCATCAGGGTGGTAGGACAGGAGAACTGGGCCACCATGGACGCCAGGCTGAGGGTTCCCCAGGTCAGATGGGAGAGCCCTGGGGGGGGGCCAGGCTTCTCTGGGGAGGAACTCTCAGGCCGCTGGTCCTGAGTGGGAGCTGGCAACACCCACAGGGAACAAGTCTGGCCCTCCCCTCCCCTCCCCTGCAGCCCCGGGAGGCTGGTCCCTGGCCCGGAGGCTCGACCCCTCCCTGGCGGAGCAGCCTTCGGAGGACAAGTCCTCCTGTGGCCCCCATAGTCCTGGGGGCAGGACCTTCCCGCTGCCCCTTTGTCCACTCCTGTGTCTGTGGTCTGCACTCAGGCTGTTTCCCATGCTGACCCTCCCCCCGTGTCCCCGTTGTCCAGCTTGTGGGGTCACCTGCACAGAGGCTCTGTCTGCCACCCTTCCCAAGTGTGTGATGCCCCTGGTCACTCTCCACGCCGCCTGTGTGTCTTCTCCCTGAGTCCACGCAGCTCATCCCCACTGTGCTCGCCACCAGGGCCCGGCCCGTGTCGGCCCTGCCCTCTCCCATCCCCATTCTTTTCTCACACTGTTCCCTCCGCCTGGAATTCCGTTCCTTTTCGCCCAGCTGGATGCCTCACCCTCCAGAGGCTCCCTGAGGCGCGGCCATGCTCGCTCCCACCAAGATGTGTGTGTTTTGATTATCCAGAAGGTGTGTGTTGAAGGAATGCGTGGGTCCTGGGCTGTCCTCTAGGGAGTTGGGCCGTTGTCCCTGTAGCGGTTCGAGCTCAGGATCAGACCCGAGTCACCTCTGGGTTAGGATTTGTCTCTGCCTCTAGCAAGCTGTGAGTCTCCGGCCCCGTTCCTGACCTCTCTGTGCTTCAGTTTCCTCTAGGATGGGGATGATAACGGTGCTTAATGCATGTGGAGTGTAACAACGAGGATTGTCCTAGTGATTGTGGGACCCCCCCCAATTTTCTTATTGCTTCCCCTGCTGCAGGGCTTCCGGGGGTGGGAGCCCCCCCTTGCTATTGTGATCGGGTGTCGCTGGCCACGGGGACAGGGCCACCTGCCCTGGTAGGGGAGCTCGGCAGAGGGCAAACAGGCCCGTGACGGAAGAGCCGAGTCTGTGGGTGGTGGGGGGTTTCCTCGCCTGCCACACCCCCGGCGGGGGTGACCTTGCTCTGCGCTTCTCCTCAGGACGACACGGAGCCGTACTTCATCGGCATCTTCTGCCTCGAGGCCGGGATGAAGATCGTTGCGCTGGGCTTCGTCCTGCACAAGGGCTCCTACCTGCGGAACGGCTGGAACGTCATGGACTTCGTGGTGGTCCTCACGGGGTGGGTGCTGGGCCCGGGCTGCCCTCTGCGAGGGGTGGGCTTGGGCACGCTGGAGGCCCCGGCTTCGTGGTGGTCCTCACGGGGTGGGTGCTGGTGGGACGGGCATTGTTTCTCCCCAGGAGGCGCCTGGGCTGTGATCTTGGCTGAGGGGCTGTCGATGGTGCTCTGTCCTCGGGTGAAGCTTGCTTACAGAGCTGCTGGTGCCGTGGGCAGGTCACCAGGGCAGGGGAGGGCTCTGGGCCTTATTCTGTAAATCCTGGGCTCCAGCCTTGCCTCTGTCGCCCCGTGATCTGGGGGGCACGTTTGTGCATCTGAGTCTCCTGCCTGAAGGGTTCTCGGACACGGCTTCCTGGAGCTGTGCTCAGCTGAGGCTGTGCCGGCGTGTTGCCACAGTGTCTGGTTCCAGGAAGGAGCTTAATCAGTGTGTCCTGCCGCCCACTTTCCTTCTCAGACGGACCCTGACAAGTGCCAGCTTGTGGTTTCCAAACAACCCAGGAGATCCAGAAAGTCGCCGTGGGCTGGGCTGCTTTGAGAGCAGGCGGAGTGCCCTGCTCCTCGTCATGGAGGCCCCAGCCTTCGGGCCAGGGTGTTTCCGTCGGCCTGATGGGTATTCAGGCCTCTGCCCTGCTCCTCTGGCCAGTAGAGGCTGAGGCTGGGGCTGAGCCGCTGTTGCTCCGGCTCTGGGCTGGGGTTGGGGCTGAGCGCCTGGGTGTTCGCTCCACAGGACCTGTTTGCACAGCCCAGGTCCCAGAGGCCCCTCCCCGGCGGACTGCAGCCGTGCTTTCTGGGACCCTGTGGTCCCAGGGAGGCTCGGAGCCCCACTGTGGCCCAGAACACTCCTTCCAAGGGACAGGAGGCTGTGGCCAGGTCTCTGTCCTGTGCTGCATGTGAGGACAAACAGACTTGGCTAAATGGCCTCTGGGCTCCCGCATGAGGTCCCCTCACCCGCCCCGTCCTGGGGGGCCTGCCCCGCTGTCTGCTCGAGCTGCCGGTGGCCTGGCCCCAGAGGTGCCTGCAGCATGCCCGACATGGGCCAGAGTCGAGGTGGCCTCGCCTTCAGAGGGTCTCTCCCTGGAGGTGACCGAGGGGCCGGTGGGCCTTGCGCCTCAGCTTCCCTTTCTGTCTTAGCACCAGCCTGTCACCGGCTCTGATGGGATGGGTGCCACTGAAATCGGATATAATAAGCTTTCTGGGCAACTTGCTGTTTTCCTTTCATTTTTCCTAATGACCGAGTAGGGAAGGGAGTGGGGAGCCTTCTGCTGGGAGCCGTGCGGTTCTGTGGTACAGTGTGCGCCGTCCACACCCGCCTGCTGCCCTCGGTGGCGGTGGCAGCAGGGGCTTTTACGGAAAGCCCTCTGAGGTCCCACCGACGTTGCTGGTGGGGATCTGGTGGTGGGTGTGGCCCCTCGGAGGGCAGGGTGCTCCCGCAGCCCAGTGGGCACTGCGTGGGCTGTCGAGGAGAGTCGCTGGCTGTTTACATCTCTCTCTCCCTCTAGATGTGAGTCCCTGAGGATAAGAACAGCGTCTTATTTTTCAGGGTGTCCCCAGAGCCTAGCTCTGCGAGGGCCCCCAGGAGGGTCAGGGAGCATCTGCTGAATTAATGGGCTATTGAAGCTAGGGTGCTCTGTGCTTGGGCCAGCTGGGAGCTGGGCGGGACGGTGGGACCCTGCCTCTGGGGGTGCTGAGTGTTTGGACTGCTGGGAGCAAGCCGGGGAGGCAGGACCCCTGGGTCTTCCAACAAGCATGTCCTGATTCCAGGTCCAGGGAGCCCCGTCCTCCTGTGAGGGCTGAGAGAGACCTCCAAGGCTGGCTGCTCTCTTTTGCCATTGACCACACTCTCCGGGGCACAAGAGAGAATAGGATGGGCTCACTTTCCTGGGAGCCCCAGCAGGGGGATCCCAAGGGTCCTGAGACCTTAACTCTGCCCCCAGCCCGGACTTGGAGATCCTGACCTCAGTCCGTCTGTTTCTCCACCTCGTCTTTCCTACCTCTCCTCGCTTCTGCCTTTTCTTCACATGGGCCCCTCTCCTACCCCGCCAACCTGTTTCTGTCTCTCTTTCCCTCCCTCCCTGTCCCCTTGTCTTGTTCTCTTGGCCTTTGTCTGCCCGTTTCTAATCTTCTCTGCCTCACTGACCCTTTTTCTCTCCTTTGCCATCTCGGTATTTCTTTGCCTCTCGACGTCTCTGTATCTCTGTGTCTTTTTGCTTTTTCGCTCTCATTCTTCCTCTGTCTCTTTCTCTTTCTGCCTGTTCTGTGTCTCTCATCCGGGTCCTGGAGTCTCTGCTCTTGCTGGGAGTTGGCACCAGTGGTTTCCAGGCTCCCTCTCTCTGCACCCCAGGGGTGGCGCTGGGTTGGGAGGGGAGCCCTCAGATGGGGGGGTGATCTGTGTCCCAGAGTCACGTGCGGGAGCTGCTGTGTTGCTCCTGGCTGCAGCACCCAGGGACTCGTGACCTGTGTGTGTACTCGTGTATGCGTGTGCACGTGCGTCTGTGCACGTGTGCATGTGTGTGTGTGTGTGTGTGTGGTGCATGATGGAGCAAGGCCCTGGTCCATTTTGGGGTGAGTACTTGCCCCAGGGAACCCGGGGAAGAATGCCTAACTCTAAGCCCTCCTGAGCTGAGGTCCCTGTGGGTAGCCATGGCGGGGGTGGGGGGGGGACATTATTTCTTGGTCCCTTTTTAAAACATTAATTAATTTATTTTTGGCTGCGTTGGGTCTTCATTGCTGCACGCGGGCTTTCTCTAGTTGCGGCAAGCGGGGGCTACTCGTCCTTGCACTGCGCGGGCTTCTCATCGCGGTGGCTTCTCTTGTGGCGGAGCACGGGCTCTAGGCACGAGGACTTCAGTAGTTGTGGCACCCGGGCTCAGTAGTTGTGGTGCATCGGCTTGGTTGCTCCGTGGCATGTGGGAATCTTCCCGGACCAGGGCTCGAACCAGGGTCCCCTGCACTGGCAGGTGGATTCTTAGCCACTGCGCCACCAGGGAAGTTCCCTACTTTGTTGTTTTTGATTAGGGTTGACTTAATTGGTGCTCAGAGGGCCGGAGGCCCATGGTGGGGAGGGGAAGGGCTCTGGCCGGGAAGGCCCTGGTGCTGACTTGTCCCCAGAGGCCAGCTGGGCTCCCTTCTACTTCTGAGGCTGGCACGCAGGTTGTGGGAGGGCCCCAATGGAACGAGGGCCCCTCCCTGCATCAGGGAAGCCTCTTAACCTCGTATACTCACCTGTAGACTGTGCCTGGGTGCACTCTTGGCGTTGCAGGGGGCACAGCATCTAGTCCTGGCCACGGAGCCAGGTGAAGGGCTGTCCTGCCGGCCGCCCTCTGCCCTCCATCCTGTCCACGCGTCTCCAGCTCCTCGAGCTGCCCCGCCCACTCACCATCCCTTGATCGCTCATTTCTTCAGATGCAGTGAGCCTTCGCCCGGTGCTGAGGGTGCAGCAGTGAGCAGGACCCCCAGGCCCTGCCCTGTGGGCTGTGTTTCTGGGGGACCCAGTCTCCCTGCCCCGCTCTGTGTCCTCTCGGTGCGCAGAGGGTCGGCAAGGGCAGGTCACGGCCGCATCACGGTGCCTGGGGGCAGGTGTGCCGTGGAGACCGCTCCTCCTGTGACGGTACTGTGCTTCGTCTTCCCGTGTAGGAAGGGGGTTAAGGAGAACACAGTGTGGACCGGGAGGCTGTTGCTCGGTGTCGGGTGGTCAGAGAAGACTCCGTAGTGAGGTGACTTTTGAAGGATGTGAGGGGATGAGCCATCTAGATATTTGGGGAGAGGTCTTGGCTGGTGGTGTCAACACCAGGACACAGGTGTATCCGTGGCCTTTAGTGCCTGAGACCAGACAGGATCCCCAGGGAATGGGGAGTTTGGAGGAGAAGCTGCCCGTGACTGAGCCCCGGGACCCCAGAGTTGACACGTTGGGACTGGCCAGTGAGGTGGGTGGGGACGGTGTTGAGGAAGGGGGAGCATGTTCTCCTCGGGCAGGAGCAAGGGGAGGATGGAGGGCTGAGTGCGGCGGTGGGCGCCGTGCAGGTGATGGGTCCTCCCGAGGGCTTACAGGGGAAGGCCCTGCGGGAATGGGCAGGGTCCGTGGTGAGCACCTGGGGCAGCTCTTCCACCTTTGAGGGAGTTTTACAGCAAAGCCGGCAGAGGACTGGGCAGTGGCAGGAGGGAGGGGAGGGGCAGAGGGTTTTATTAGGTGGGGGCCGGAGCCTGTGTGCAGACGGGCCAGGTCCAGGAGGCAGGGGCTAGCGGCGATGCAGCCGGAGCGCTGGAGTGATGTCCTAGGTGGACGAGGGAAGCTAGGGTCCAGCGTCCCCGAGTCCACGCTCATCTCTCTGTAACAGCGGGAAACCGGAGGGTGAGCTGAGTGTACACGCTGGGCTGTTGGATGAGCAGGAAGGGCTGGGGCAGGAGCCGTCCCCTGACTCTGCATTTCCACTGAACCCGGAAGCTGGCTGTCATCTGAGGCTGGAGTGGGAAGCAGGTGGAGTGAGATGGGGCGACGGGGGGAGAGAGTGAGTGCGGAGCACCTTCACCTGCCTCGGCCTCTCACCTTCTCCTCGGCCCCGTCTCTAGTCACCTTCCCTCCTCCGCCGTTGACCATCTGGCTGGCCGTCCATCCACTCGTTCGTTCGTGTGGAAGGTATTTGTCAAATGCTCTGGTTGCTGGGGACACGGCAGTGGATGTGGAGCTTGCGTCTCCTGGGGACACAGGCGACGCACAGCTCTTGCCACGCAGGGCAGTGAAGCAGGAGGCCGGGGCGGGGTGGAGGTGAAGTTCCCCTTCACGGGGGTCAGGGAAGGTCCCTAGGAAGGACCTTGAGCAGAGGTGTCCTGAGCTGGGGGTGGGGCAGAGGGTGAGGATGTGGGGAGGCCCCGGGGCCTGCTGGGGGGCTCCGGGTGCAGGGGCCGGTCCTGGGGGGGGAGCAGTGCCCCAGGGAGGCCATGGGGCTCGGACTGGGGTGGAGCTGCAGGAAGCACTGGTCTGGTTGACTGTCCTCAGGAAACCCGCCGGCAACCCCGAGTGTGGCACCCGCGTCCCCAGCCTGTCTGAGGCTGGTGTGTCCCCACGTCACCACCTCCGCCCTCCCCATCCCATCAGCAGCCCCCAGACCACCCTACGGTCCTGAGAGGTTGATGGCAGCTGGGAGTAGGGGCAGCAGCAGGGTCCCCTCAGACCCCGGGGGCCTCTCTGTGCTGGCAGAGGGCCCCAGAATCCCGAGGCCATGGGTGTTCCTGCCCCCGTCACAGCCCCAGCCCCAGCCTGGAGCTTTCCTCGGGGACAGCAGAGAAACGTGTCCCAGCTCAGACAGGTGACTCCCCAAGGGGACATTTCCAACCACAGCCTCTCATTTCACTCCAATTACAGGAGTGAATTTCTTTCCAGGACATGTAATTAGAGCTCAGGGTCCTCCCTCCCTGGCCTGGGCATCCTGTGGGAAGTGGAAGGTGGAAGGCCAGCGGGCTGGCGCCGCCTAGGGAGAGGAGTTTGTACTGGGCGTGGACGCGAAGTTGGTCAGAGGGTGCGGGAGAGCGCTCTGGGGAGGCCAGGCCACGGAGGACACCGCCCTGGGTGAGGAGGGGCCAGCAGGTATGGGCCAAGGTGCGCAGTGACCCTGTGTCCACGTGTGGCAGCCAGGGACGCTGTGCCTCGCCATGGGTGACGCCGTGTCCAGGTTTGAGGTGACTAGGAACACCGTGTCTGAGTGACCAGCGGCAGTGGGTCTGGACGTGGGCTGACCCCAGTGCGTGTCCGAGCGTGGGCACTAGAGCTCACGTTCAGGGCTGGAGCCGCCGCACGTGGGCCCCTCCTGCGTCCTGTGACTGCGGTCCTGCAGGCGGGGTCTGTGATGCCTGGTCAGGTCGGGGGTTTGCTGGACTTTCTCTTCCATCCCCACCTGAGGCTGGGAACGGTTGGGACACAGGAGGGGACTGAGTTCTGACAAGCGGCCCCTGGAGCAGCAGAAGGAGGCTGTCTGGTCCCCATTATTACGCTCCAGGCAGCGTCCCCGCGGCATCACTGATGATTCAGAGCAGGCCTGGCCCCAGGGCTCCGCAGGCCTCCTGTGCTGTGTGGCCGGGTCGGAGCTGGGTGGAGGCACCCTGTGCCCGGCCCCCAGGTGCCTGCCTCCTGACACCGGCCGCCCACGGGGCCTGTAGTCCCTGGGGACAGGCCCGGAGCCCCGTGCTGGGTCGGGTGGGATCCGCCCTCACGCTCGCCGCTGGGTGTTTATGGAGGAGCAGCTTTTACCCCCTGCCTGTGCCTCTGCCCTCCTGTTCCCCCCCATCTTCCTCTGATTTAGGGCTCTTGTCACTCTCGTGGGGGGTGTGGGGAGCCGGAGCCAGGCCCCTCCTGGCCGCTGCCTGCAGACCCCACCCCAGGTGTTGAGGGAGAGGCCCCTCCGCCCAGCTCCAAGGGCCTGGGGATCCTGGCAGGACAGGGAGTGCAGGCTGTCCGGCCTCGGACCCGGAGCTCAGCTGAGCTGTGCCGCGCTGCCGGCTCTGGTCCCGGGTGCTGGGCCCCCTGGGGCTGCCGCCGCCTGGTGCCCACAGGATGCCAAGCCCCGAGTGCCTCTGAGAGGTGGCCCGGGGCAACTGCTCACCTATCCACGCATCCTGTGCCTGGTGCACCTGCAGAGGTCACAGGAGGTCAAGTTCATGCCGGGGGAGGGCGGGAGCGTTAGCCCCTGGGTGGTGGGTACACCTGCAGCTGCCTGGGTGCTGTCTTCCTGCTTAGCTCCAGGCGGCTCCCCTCACCCCCACTTCACACCGCTGAGCCCAGAGCTGCAGACTCGCCTGGAGGTGAGAATGGTTGCTAATGTCTCCTTGGGTTACTAGGCCTGGAGCCAAAGCCAGTCCCTGGCCTGGGGAAGCGGATGGGAGAGCAGGTCCTTCTCGGGATGGGCAGGCCAGGCCTCATCTCCACCCAGGGCCTCCCCACCGCCTGCAGCCCATCTGCGCTCACACTGACCTGGAACTCGCAGGTCCCGCCGGTCACCTGTCACAGGCCCCTGGGTGCCTGTTGCTCACGCAGCCAGCGCCTCGCTGCTGCCCCACTGTGCCCCTCTTTCTCTGGGTCTCAGCCTCCCCCCAGGGGGGCCACTCCCGGAGCCGCCGACACTACAGCCCCTCCCGGAGAGAAGGAGCCTGTGTGCGCAGCTGGGCCCCTGCTTCCTGCGGGATGGGTTGTGCGTCTGTCTTCTCTCAGCTCACCCCACCTTCCCCACCTGGCGGGCCTCTCTGCCCTTTTCTCGCCCCAAGGGGCTTCCCTACTGGCTGGCTCCGTGACAACCCATCCCTGCTGATGGACGTTCCCCCCGAGAACTGTTAGTTCAGGCGCTGTAACAGAGGCCACAGACGGGGGTTGGGGGCTGAGACAGCAGACGTTCACCGTCTCACCGTCCGGAGGCTGGACGCCCGAGATCAAGGTGCCCACAGGGTTGCTTTAGGCGAGGCCCTCTTCCTGCCTGCAGGCGGTGGCCTTCCCACTGTGTCTTCACAGGACTGCTTCTCCGTGTGTGCCGAGGTCTCTGGCTTCTCTTCGTGTTCTGTTAGATTCATCCTATTAAATTAAAGCCCATCCTTATGACCTCGTTTAAGCATTTACCTCCTAAGAGCCCCATCTCCAAATACAGTCCCTCTGGGGGTTAGAGCTTCACACCGGAATTTGGGGGTGGGGTGGACACAGTATAGTCCATAATAGGCTGTGCTCAGACCCCAGGCTCCCCTTATGAGCGTCCGTTGGCCCCATTGCCTCGGTGCCCCGGTTCCCAGTGCACAGCAAATACTGTGGGATTGGAATCCAGCTGGGAGAGCAGGGAGCCTGCCCCGGCCCCCATGGGCACAGGGTGCCATGTGACTGACCCTGGGCGATCGTGTGGCTCCAGGCCCGGCTCTGCTGTGGCTGCCGTGCTGTGGGCCCGGGTGAGACGTCTGTAGGGCCAGTGTCTTCCTCCCCGCCTCACCTTCCGCTGACCGTGGGCCCTTTCTCACTCCTCCAGGTCTGTTGTCAGCCTCCCGGGCCTGACGACACACAGCAGCACCAGGCACTGAGGACGCGCTGCAGGCAGGGCTGCCCGCCCACCCTAGGACCCTCTCCAGCCTGGACTGGGGCAGGGGTTGGGGGGCACTGCTGAGCCCGTGGGAGGCCCGGGCGTGTCCTGGGCATGGTGAAGCCTCCGGTGTGAGGGTGGGAATCCCTAGGGAGCCGCCAGCACTGCCACCCCCTCTGTCTGTGGGCCCTGCACCTGCCCTCTCGGGCCTGGGTTCTGAGGGTGCAGTGATGGGGAGGGCATGGGCGTGAAGCAAGAGCTTCCTTCTTCCCGTCACCTAATCAATTCTGGGACCCAGTGTTTCCACCGGGGTACAGTCTAAGGCCGGCCAGCCCCGCAACACACACTGATGCAAGGACACGGCAGAGGCACGTGCGAGACCCCCCCAGCCCCGTCCCTGCCCGCATGGCCTGGACTTGGTCTCCATGAGGGGCTCTTTCCAGGGGGTACGACCCCTGGGGTGGTGTACTTACTTGTGCTTCTCTGGGTCCCCAGCCTGGGAGGTGGGCAGTGGGGGTGCAGAGCCCTCTGGTGAAAGCACCAGAGCAGGTGGGCAGAGGGAGGTGGGCAGCGTGAGCTCCTGAGACATGAAAGGGAGAATGAAAGATAGACGCTGACTCTTCCATGAAGTTTCCTGTGTGCTGGCTGGTCAGCTAATGTAATCATGCTACAACCGTCCTGGGCTCGATGCTGTTACTAACGTCCCCTTTTAACAAACTAAATATCTTACTGTGAGCTGATTGTAGATTCACAAAATGCAGAGAGGGCTCTGAGGGTAACGTCCTGCGAAGCTGCAGCACAGTTTCACAGCCAAGATGTCGACAATGGCACAGTCAAGACGCAGAAACTCCATCCCCACCGGGACCCCTCCTGCTGCCCTTTTGTATCTGCTCCCACTTTACTCTGATCTCACTGCTTCTCAATCCCTGACAACCACAGTCGTCTCCAGGTCCATCATTTTGGCATTTTAAGAACATTATGTAAATGGCATCGTGCCTTTTGGGCTTGGCTTTGTTCACTCAGGATGATTCTCTGAGGATGACTGAATCACACTGTTGCATGTGTCTATACTTTGTTTCTCTTTACTGCCCGTTGTCTCTTTAACTATTCACCTGTTGAGGGACGTGTGGGTTGTTTCCAGTTTTTGAAATATCACCCACAAGGCTGCTCTGCACATCCATGCACAGGTTTTGTGTGAACATAAGTTTCCATTCCTCTGGGATGAACGCCCAGGAGTGCAATTAACGGGGCCGTATTGCAGTTGCATATTTCGTTTTTTAACAAATTACCAAACTGTTACCCGGAGCGGCAGTACCATTTTACATTTTTTCAAATTCCTACCAGGAATGTATGAGTGATCTAGTTTCTCCATATCCTCACAAGAGTTTGGGGTTGTCACTATTTTTTATTTTAGCTATTTTGATAGGCATGCAGTAATACATCATGGTGGTTTTGATTTGAATTCCCTTAATGGCCAATGATGCTGGACATCTTTTCATGGACTTATTTGCCATCTGTATCTCCATTTTGGGGAAGTGTCAGTTCATGTATTCTGCTCAGGTTCTACTTGGATTGTTAGATACTAGTCAGTTTTCTCCCAATCTGTAGCTTATTTTTTCATCCTTGTAACAGGGACTTTTGCAGAGCAAAAGTTTTGAATCCTAATGAAGTCCAATTTATCAGTTTTTCCTTTTATGGATAGGGCTTGTGGTTTTGAGTCTAAGAATTCTTTTCAGCCCTAGGTCATGATAATTTTCTCCTATTTTTTTTTCTGAAAGTTTTATCATTCTATATTTTATGTGTAAGTCTGGGATCCATTTTGCGTTAGTTTTGTGTCAGGAGTGAGGCTGAAGTTGAGACTCTCTTTTGTTTGTTTTCTTCCTGTGCGTGGCCACCCGGTTGCTCCAGCACTTGCTGGAAAGGCTGTACGGTGTATTTCCCCCGCTGAAGCGTTCTGTGTCTCTGCCAGCAGTCAGCTGAGCATGTCTGTGTGGGTCTGCTGCTGTTCTGTAGATCCGTGTGTCCATCCCTCTACCAGTTTCACACTGTATTGATTACTGTAACTGTTTAAGTCTCAAAATTGGGCAGACTCATTCCTCCCACTTTATTCTTTTTTTAAAAAAAGTGTTTAAGAGTAAATTAAAAAAAAACTGTTTTAGCTATTCTAATTTCTTTGCTTCCATATAGATTTGGCAATAATCTTGTCAGTGTATGTGCAGAATCTTCGCAGGAATTGTATAAAACCTGTGTGTTAATTTGCAGGGCATTGTTCCCTTTACTATGTTCAGTCTTCCAATCTGTGGACGTGGTATGTCTCTCCATTTATGTAGACCTTATTTGATTTCTTTTTTTTTTGAATTTTATTTATTTATTTTTTATACAGCAGGTTCTTATTCGTCATCCATTTTATACATAGTAGTGTATGTATGTTAATCCCAGTCGCCCAGTTCGTCCCACCCCCCTCCTTCCCCCCCTTGGTGTCCATACGTTTGTCCTCTACGTCTGCGTCTCTATTTCTGCCCTGCAAACCAGTTCATCTGTACCATTTTTCTAGGTTCCACATCTATGCGTTAATATACGATATTTGTTTTTCTCTTTCTGACTTACTTCACTCTGTATGACAGTCTCTAGGTCCATCTACGTCTCTACAAATGACCCAATTTCATTCCTTTTTATGGCTGAGTAATATTCCATTGTATATATGTGCCACATCTTCTTTATCCATTCTTCTGTCGGTGGGCATTTAGATTGCTTCCATGACCTGGCTATTGTAAATAGTGCTGCAATGAACATTGGGGTGCATGTGTCCTTTTGAATTATGGTTTTCTCTGGGTATATGCCCGGTAGTGGGATTGCTGGGTCGTATGGTAGTTCTATTTTAGTTTTTTAAGGAAGCTCCATGCTGTTCTCCATGGTGGCTGTATCAATTTACATTCCCACCAGCAGTGCAGGAGGGTTCCCTTTTCTCCACACCCTCTCCAGCATTTGTTGCTTGTAGATTTTCTGATGATAGCCATTCTAACTGGTGTGAGGGGATACCTCATTGTAGTTTTGATTTGCATTTCTCTAATGATTAGTGATGTTGAGCATCCTTTCATGTGCTTCTTGGCCACCTGTATGTCTTCTTTGGAGAAATGTCTGTTTAGGTCTTCTGCCCCTTTTTTGATTGGGTTGTTTGTTTTTTTAATATTGAGCTGCATGAGCTGTTTATATATTTGGAGATTAATCCTTTGTCCGTTGATTCGTTTGCAAATATTTTCTCCCATTCTGAGGGTTGTCTTTTCGTCTTGTTTATAGTTTCCTTCACCGTGCAAAAGCTTTTAAGTTTCATTAGGTCCCATTTGTTTATTTTTGGTTTTCTTTACATTACTCTGGGAGGTGAGTCAAAAAAGATCTTGCTATGACTTATGTCAAAGAGTGTCATTCCTATGTTTTCCTCTGAGAGTTTTACAGTATCTTATGTGATTTTTTTCATCAGTATTTTGTAGTTTTCAGGATTCAAGAGCTGTGCATGTTTTGTTAGATTTACATCTAAGTTTTTCTTTTATTTTTGCATGAGTACAAATGGTATTATAGTTAAAATTTCAGTGTCCACATGTTCACTGCTAGTATATAGAAAAACAGTACATTTTTGTATATTTATCTCTAATCCCGCAACCCTGCTGAATGCACTTGTTAGTTCCAGGAGATTTTTCTTTTTTTTTGTTTTAAGAGTCTTTGGAATTGTCTATGTTGACAAGTATGTCATTTGCAAATAGGGACAGTTTTATCTCTTTCTTTCCAATCTGTCTCCCTTCTCATTCCTTTTCTTGTCTTACTACACTGACCAGGACTTCTAGTACTAAGTTGAGTGAGAGTGGACACCTTTGCCTTGTTCCCAGTTTTAGGAGGGAAACATTCAGACCCTCCCCATTAAGTATAATGTTTGCTGTAGGTTTTTGTAGATGCTTTTATTACATTGAGGCAGTTCCCCTCTGTTCCGTTTTTTCTGAGTTTTTTTGTCACGAATCAGATTTCCTCTTGTCAGTGTCAGATTTCATCCAGTGCCCTTTCTGCTTTGGTATGATCATGTGACTTTTTCTTCCTTTGCCTGTTAATATGGTGGATGACAATGATTCATTTTTGAGTATTGAACCAGACTTACTTCCTGGAACAAACATGGTCATGGTATATAATTCCTTTTATATATTGCTGAATTGTATTTGCTAATATTTTGTTAAGGATTTTTGCATCTGTATTCATGAGGGCTATTGGTCTGTCATTTGTTCGCTTTGTTTTGTTTTGTTTTTGTTTTTTTGGTACTGTCTTTGTATGGTTTTGATATCAGGATAATACAAGCTTCCAAAAATGGATTTGGAAGTGTTCCCTTCTCCATTCTATTTTCTGGAAGCCATTGTGTAAAAATGCTGTGAATTCTTCTTTAAACATTTGGTAGAATTCTGCAGTGAATCCAGCTGGGCCAGGAGATTTCTTTTTAGGGAGCTTTAAACTTATGGATTCAATTTCTTTAATAGTTATAGGGCTCTTCAAGTGATCTATTTCCTGTTGAGTGAGTTGTGGTAGTATGTGTTTTTTGAGGACGTAGTCCATTTAGTCTAAATTGTCAATTTCTTTAATAGTTATAGGGCTCTTCAAGTGATCTATTTCCTGTTGAGTGAGTTGTGGTAGTATGTGTTTTTTGAGGACGTAGTCCATTTAGTCTAAATTGTCAATTTCTTTAATAGTTATAGGGCTCTTCAAGTGATCTATTTCCTGTTGAGTGAGTTGTGGTAGTATGTGTTTTTTGAGGACATAGTCCATTTAGTCTAAATTGTCAATTTCTTTAATAGTTATAGGGCTCTTCAAGTGATCTATTTCCTGTTGAGTGAGTTGTGGTAGTATGTGTTTTTTGAGGACATAGTCCATTTAGTCTAAATTGTCAATTTCTTTAATAGTTATAGGGCTCTTCAAGTGATCTATTTCCTGTTGAGTGAGTTGTGGTAGTATGTGTTTTTGAGGACGTAGTCCATTTAGTCTAAATTGTCAATTTCTTTAATAGTTATAGGGCTCTTCAAGTGATCTATTTCCTGTTGAGTGAGTTGTGGTAGTATGTGTTTTTGAGGACGTAGTCCATTTAGTCTAAATTGTCAATTTCTTTAATAGTTATAGGGCTCTTCAAGTGATCTATTTCCTGTTGAGTGAGTTGTGGTAGTATGTGTTTTTGAGGACGTAGTCCATTTAGTCTAAATTGTCAATTTCTTTAATAGTTATAGGGCTCTTCAAGTGATCTATTTCCTGTTGAGTGAGTTGTGGTAGTATGTGTTTTTTGAGGACGTAGTCCATTTAGTCTAAATTGTCAATTTCTTTAATAGTTATAGGGCTCTTCAAGTGATCTATTTCCTGTTGAGTGAGTTGTGGTAGTATGTGTTTTTTGAGGACGTAGTCCATTTAGTCTAAATTGTCAATTTCTTTAATAGTTATAGGGCTCTTCAAGTGATCTATTTCCTGTTGAGTGAGTTGTGGTAGTATGTGTTTTTTGAGGACGTAGTCCATTTAGTCTAAATTGTCAATTTCTTTAATAGTTATAGGGCTCTTCAAGTGATCTATTTCCTGTTGAGTGAGTTGTGGTAGTATGTGTTTTTTGAGGACGTAGTCCATTTAGTCTAAATTGTCAATTTCTTTAATAGTTATAGGGCTCTTCAAGTGATCTATTTCCTGTTGAGTGAGTTGTGGTAGTATGTGTTTTTTGAGGACGTAGTCCATTTAGTCTAAATTGTCAATTTCTTTAATAGTTATAGGGCTCTTCAAGTGATCTATTTCCTGTTGAGTGAGTTGTGGTAGTATGTGTTTTTGGAGGACGTAGTCCATTTAGTCTAAATTGTCAATTTCTTTAATAGTTATAGGGCTCTTCAAGTGATCTATTTCCTGTTGAGTGAGTTGTGGTAGTATGTGTTTTTGGAGGACGTAGTCCATTTAGTCTAAATTGTCAATTTCTTTAATAGTTATAGGGCTCTTCAAGTGATCTATTTCCTGTTGAGTGAGTTGTGGTAGTATGTGTTTTTGAGGACGTAGTCCATTTCGTCTAAATTGTCAAATTTACGTGTGTGGAGTTGTTCACAGTAGTCACTCATTATTATCCTTTTGATGTCTGCAGGGTCTGTAGCGATAGCCCTTGTCTCATTTCTTATACTGGCAATTTGTGTCTTCTCTCTTGATCTCTTTTGGGAGGTTTAGGTTAGTCTTACTAGAAGTTTGTCAATTTTATTGATCTTTTCAAAGAACCAGCTCTTAGTTTCAATGATTTTTTTCCTTCTTTTCAGTTTTACTTATTTCTGCCCTTATTTTTATTATTTTCTGCATTCTGTTTGCTTTGGGTGTATTTTACTCTTTTTTTTCTCACTTCTTGTGGTGAGAGCTTAGATGCGTGATTTGAGACGTTTCTTCTTTTCTAGTGTACGCACGTGGCATGTTAAATTTGCCTCAGCACACTTTAGCTGTGTCTCACACATTTTAATATGTTGTATTTTCAGTTTAATTCAGTACCATGTGTTCTTAAATTCTCCTGTAGACTTTTCTTTGATCTGTAGATTGTTTAGAAATGTGCTGTTTAGTCTCCAAATGTTTGGAGATGTTCCAGTATCTTTCTGTTATTAATTTCTAGCTTGATTCCATGTGGTCAGAGAACACACTGTATGATTTTGATTATTTTAAATTTGGTAAGGTTTATTTTAGGCTCAAGGTATGGTCTGTCTTTGTTTATGTTTCATGGGCACTTGGCAAGAGTACGTACGCTGCTGTTTTTGTGTGGCGTGTTCTATAAACGTGGCTTAGATCCTGCCTGTTGGTGTTACCGAGTCTTCTGAATCCTCGCTGACTTTCCGTCTGGTTGTTCTGTCAGTTGTCGAGGTGGGTGCTGAGGTCTCCATTCCCAGTCGTGCATTTGTCTCTTCTTCCTTACATTTCTATTGGTTTTTGCTTCACATATTTTTTGGCTCTGTTGTTGAGCACATGCAGGCACACCTCATTTATTGAGCTTCCCCTTATTGTAGATAATGCGTTTTTTCACAGACTGAAGGCTTGTGGCAGCCCTGCATAGAGCAAATCTATTGGTGCCATTTTTTCCAAAAGCATTGGCTCACTTTTTGTCTCTGTGTCACATTTCGTTAATTCTTGGAATATTTCAGACACTCCTAAAAGATTATGGCTTGTTGAAGGCTCAGATGACGGTTAGCATATTTTAGCAGTAAAATATTTTAGATTAATGTACGTACATGTTTGAGACGTAACGCTGTTATAGCACAATTAGTAGACTCAGTTTAGTAGACTGCGGGATAGTATAGACATAACTTTTGTATGCACTGGGAGACCAGAATATCCGTGTGACTTCCTTTATTGTGATACTCATTTTATTGGGGGGGGTCTGGAACGAAACCCAAAATATATCCCAGGTGTGCCTGTGCGTGTTTAGTGTTGCTGTGTCTTCTGGGTAGACTTTACTATTATATGTTCCTCTGTGTCTCTAGTAGTCTTATTTGATATGGAGTCTACTTTATCGATGTTACTGTAGTCACTCCAGCTTTTGTTTGATTAATATGTGCATGATGTATCTTTTTTTATCTTTTTACTTTCAACTTGCCTGCATCATCATATTAGAAGCGAGTTTCTTATAGACAGCATATAGCTGGGTCATATTTGTTCATCCATTATGCCAATTCTGTCTTTTATTTGGTTTATTTAGACCATTTCCGTGTAATATAGTTATTGCTCTCTTAGGGCTTAACTCCACTATTTTATTTTTTGTTTCTGTTTGAGCTCTCTGTTTCTTATTTCTTTGATTTCTTTTTCCTGCCTTCCTGTGGGTTATTTGAACGTACTTTAGAACTCCATTTTGATTTATCTACAGTATTTGTAAGTGTATCCTTGCAGAGGATTTTTAGTGGTTGCTCTGGGTATTGCATTATATATACATAATTTATCCCAGTCTATTGGTATAGTTTTACCAGTTTGAGTGAAGTATAGAAATCTTATGCAACTTATGTCCCATTATCCTCTCCAATTTATAGTGTGCTTATCTTAAGTATTTCCTCTACATGTATTTATTTATTTTTAAAATTTATTTATTTTATAATTTTGGCTGCGTTGGGTCTTCGTTGCTGCGCGCGGGCTTTCTCTAGTCGTGGCGAGCAGGGGCCACTCTTCGTTGCGGTGCGTGGGCTTCTCATTGTGGTGGCTTCTCTTGTTGCGGAGCATGGGCTCTAGGCACACGGGCTTCAGTAGTTGTGGCACGCAGGCTCAGTAGTTGTGGCGCATGGGCTTAGTTGCTCTGCGGCATGTGGGATCTTCCCGGACCAGGGCTTGAACCCGTGTCCCCTGCATTGGCAGGTGGATTCTTATCCACTGCGCCACCAGGGGAGCCCCTCTACATGTATTTAGAACTGCATCAGAGTGTGCTATAATTTTTGTTTCAACCGGAAGCATAGTTTAGAAAACATAATTTAGGAAACTGTATTATATTGATATTTACCCTTATTTTTATTCTTTCCATTCTCCTTCCTTCCTTATGGTCAATGATTCCTTTTTTTCATCATATTCTTTTTATTTAGAGAACCTTTTAAAGTCACTCTTTGAAAATAGGTTTGCTGGGACAAATTCTCTTAGTATTTCTTCATCTGAGAATATCCTGATTTCTCCTTCATTCCCGAAAGATATTTTTGCTGGGCACTGGCGGGTTCACACTTCTTGTCCTTCAGCATTTGAAAATATTGTGCTACTTCCTTCTGAACTCCATGATTTATGATCAGAGATCCACTGTCCTTTGAATTATTTTCCCTTATAGGGATGTGTTTCTCTGGCTCTTCCTGAATATATATATATATATATATATTCATATATATTCATATATATATATATATCTATATATATATCCACTTCTATTACGAAAGTTTTCAGAGGATAGTTGGGTAGTACAATGAACACCGTATATGCTCCACCTAAATTCAATAAATTTTATTTTTGCAATCTTTTTCCTTCCTGTATTATATATTTTGCTGTGCCATTTAAAAGTTGTAGGTATTATGAAGTATCATCCCTAGTGTTCTAAGAATAAGGGTACTGGCCTATGTAGCTATAATAACATTATCATACCTAAGAAAATAATTCCATTATCACCTAATTTATTCCATTTAAAAATTTCTAATTGTCACAATCAAGATTTTTTTTCTGGGCTTCCCTGGTGGCGCAGTGGTTGAGAGTCTGCCTGCCGGTGCAGGGGACGCGGGTTTGTGCCCCGGTCCGGGAGGATCCCACATGCCGCGGGGCGGCTGGGCCCGTGAGCCATGGCCGCTGAGCCTGCGCGTCCAGAGCCTGTGCTCCGCAACGGGAGAGGCCACAGCAGTGAGAGACCCGCGTACCGCAAAAAAAAAAAAAAAGAGGGGTCTGATGGCAGTGACCTGGAGGCGTCTCCTCCTGGGGTTTCCATGGCTGTGGCGAGTGAGTGTCCTGGGTCACAGTGACCTCGCTGGTCGGAGCTTTGCTGCACTTGACCAAAGTAGTAGGCCTGTTTCCAGCTGGACAGAGCACTTCAGGCAGTCTAAGGGCACAGTATCCACCTGGGGGACATCTTTTCCCAGCACAGATTGGGGGTGGTGATGGTCAGGGAGGGGCTGTAGAGCATCCCTACGATGGTCACCCACTGTGCCCCAGAGAAGCTGGTGGCCTGGAACCCTTTCTGTCCACTCTGTGTGGTCCCCACCTGTCTTGTAGCCCTATTTAGGCTGGGGAGGGTGATCACATGTGGCTGGACTTTCCTGTGCTTTGGGCAGTGACTGTGACAACATCTGTTGCGTGTGAGGCTGACCTCAGCGTGAGTCAGTGTGTGTCACCGTGTAACCATGTGGGGCACGAGGCACTGGGCCATGTCCCAGCTCCACCTCTTCTTGGGTTGTGAGCCTGGACCCGTGGATGTGCTCTCTGAACCTCAGTTTCTTCCTCTGTATGATGGGGCTAATGGTGCTGACCTCCGAGAGTCCCTGGCACGTGGTAGACAGCCCATGATGTTGTTATTTGAATGAGATGTGAATGTCATGTTCTCTGGCATGGCGGCCCACACATGCCAGGCCTGGCCCTTCTTCAACCCTGCCTGGGGTCTTTGGGGTTTGGAGCAGGCTCAGGGCCTCTAGTGCAGGTGGCCTGTGCTTCATGCTCAGCCCAGGCTGGGGGGTGGGGTAGGGAGGATAGAGGAGGCTGAGGCATCTTTGGCTGAGACCCACAGGCTGTCGCCATGGCAACAGCCAGCAGCCTCCTGGGCAAGAGCCAGCACCTGGAAAGTCAGTGACAAAGCAGTTCCTGGAGATGGTGCTTCCCCTGCCATGAGTCTGCCCTCAGCTCCCGTGTCCCCCTGGGCCTGACCGGGGAACTCGGCACCTGCCCAGCGGGAGCCAGGACTGGGGCGAGCAGGTGCTGCTGGCTTCCCGTGAAGAGCCACCCCCCCCCGGCCCCCCTCCATGACGATAGTAACAGTCCCCGGGGACGCTGCTGCTGCTGTCCCTGCCACTGAGTGCTGGTGGGTCCCGATGCTGCCGGGCGCATCTCCTGAGTGTCATCTCGTAGCAGCGTCGCCATAGTCACGGGACCCTCATGCTGGCGCTTCCATGTCTCAGGTGAGGGACCGGACAGGCCGTGCCTTCCCTGTGACTGGGAAGACCCAGGCTTGGACTTAAACCCCGGCCACCTGCTCCAGGGTCCTGGGTCTGGTGTTCCAGGGCTGAGGTCCTCCCAGGCAAGCCCTGTGGAGCCCGGGGTGCTCACGTCTGAGTGGAGAGGACATGGCACCCCAGCCCCCTGTTCGGCAGGGTGAGCTCCCTGAAAGGGGCTGAGCGACACCCCTGAAACGCGTCCCTCCTGGGGCCCCAGCAGGGTCGGGACCCTGCTCAGCTCAGCCAGCTTGGAGCCAGAGCCACCACTGCGGGGGTCACAGCATCTCAAGGGGTCGGGTGGCCCCTGCACCCCAGGCCCTTCTTGCTGATTTGTTGCCCAAACTGAGGTGTTTTTGAGAGTCAGAGGGACACCGGTAGCAATTGTGCGGGGTCAGCAGTCCAGACTAAGGGTGTCCTGGGTGTCTCTGCTCCCTTTGCTGACTTGATGGATTGGGAGCCTCAGGGGGAGCTCCCAGCTTGGCCGGGGGAAGGGCAGAGGACGACCCCCCCCCCCATCGTAAAACAGCTGTTGAAAGGCAGGGTGACCTTCTAGCCAGTATGTTCCATATGCGGCTACAAAGACCCAGCCGAGACCCCAGACTCTGGGCGGGTGGGGGGTGCCCGGGTCAGGGTCAGGGCCCCAGGCCAGCACTGCAGCGGGTGTTGCCACCTCTCCCCACCCCACGTGGCCGGGAGCACCCCCAAACTCAGGTGCCTGTGCGGTTGGGACTCCACACAGGGACTGGCTGATGTGTCTGCGCCGTGTGGGCCTGGTATCTGTGGTCCAGGCAGTGTGTCCGTGGCTCTTGCTGTCCACACTGGGCGCTTGGCTACCCGTGGGGCTGTGTGTCTGAGCACATGCCACGCGCCTGTGTGTCCCCAAGTCCCGGCCATGTCTTTACGCCGTGTTGCTCCATGTGCCGGGGTGACCTGGGCCTGGGGGTTGGGCTACAGTAGTCACTAGCTGGGTGAGTGTGTGCTCTGGGGCCTGAGTCCCTGCATATTTTAAGTAGTTGTTACCATAATTTGCATAAAACTTGCATTTTACCCTTTTTTTATATAACAGCGTATTGAGGTAGAATTCACGTACCATAATATTCATCCTTTTATAGCGTACAATTCAGTGAGTTTTAGTATGATCTCAGAGTTGTGCAACCATCACTACAACCTAATTTTAGAGCATTTCCATCTCCCCGAGAAAGAAACGCCTTCCCATTCGCAGTCACGCCCCGATGCCCCTCCCCACCGGCCCCAGTACTCACTCATCTCCTGTCTGTCCCTGTAGACGAGCCTGTCTGGACACTGATGTGATGCCATCATGCAGCGTGTGGCCCTTTGTGTCTGGCGCGTTTCACTTAGTACAGTGTTTCTAAGGTTCATCGCTGAATCAGTTCATCTGTTTCTTTTAACGTTATTTCACAAACACATTAGGTCCGATGCGATGTGTTATTATGTGTAATGAGCACCCAGGGTTCCACTGTCGTTGCACATGAAGATGGTTCTACATGAGTTTTTAAAATTATTTTTTAATTAATTAGTTAATTTATTTATTCATTCATTTATTTATTTTTGGCTGTGTTGGGTCTTCGTTGCTGCACACAGGCTTTCTCTATTTGTGGCGAGCAGGGGCTGCTCCGTTGCAGTGCGCGGGCTTCTCATTGCAGTGGCTTCTCTTGTTGCGGAGCACGAGCTCTAGGTGCGCGGGCTTCAGTAGCTGTGGCACGCGGGCTCAGTAGTTGTGGCTCGCGGGCTCTAGAGCGCAGGCTCAATAGCTGTGGCACGCGGGCTTAGTTGCTCCGCGGCATGTGGGACCCTCCTGGAGCAGAGCTCGAACCCATGTCTCCTGCATTGGCAGGCGGATTCTTAACCACTGCGGCACCAGGGAAGTCCCTCTACATGGGGTTTTAATCTCAATAGTGTGATGTCTATCTTTGTAACTTTGGTTTCTGAATTTTTCATTATTTTGTTGGGACAGATTCCTAGAGCAGACTAATTGAAAGTGTTTAAACGTTTTCTGGCATTTTATTTTGCCAAGTTGTTTTACAAGTGGGATGCATTAGTTTACATTCCCACTAGTTCTATTTAAATCATTAGTTCAATATCAACTTCACCACCACTGGGGGTTACATTTCTAAAGCTCTTGCTGATGTATCGGGTGTAAAGTCCACTTACAATTGTTGCTGTTTCATCTTCCGTTTCGGTGACTGATGGTTTGGATGTGTTTGCGCGTTACTGAATTGTGTTTACTTTTATGAGTTATATGTGTGGATTCTTTGCCGTTTAGTTTTGGAAACGTCAGGGCTTCTTCACTAACATTTATTGAGCACGTACTTCCTACCAGGAGCCTTGCTGGGTGTGGGCTGAGAAGGAAGGCCCCCAGCCCTAAGCCAGCCCTGCCCTCCCTGCAAGGCTGACCTCCTGCCTCGCTTTCCAGGATTTCCTAGAGCCTAAGACTTTGGGAATAGTAGTCACCAAAGTCTTAGGCTCTAGGAAGTAGTAGGATGTATGCTATAATTACCCTTTTGTTATTGTTAATATAACATCTTTAATTAAAGTACCTCCAAGTTATTTTATTATTTTTAAAAATGTCAGTGGACGGTACACGTTTTCCTTTTCTGTATAAATAAACTATATTGATTTTCTCACTTTAAAATGCTCATATTGGAAAGAGTAAAAACAATGACCCACAATCCCACCATCCTGAGATAACCACTATTAATATTTTGAGTTACTTCCTTCCGAGCCTTTTCTATGTGTAAGTTTCTAAAATACACAGTTGGTATCATACACCAGGGGCGTAGGAGCAGGCTGCCTCGTCAGCTGGGCAGGGTTGCCCACGATGCCATGTGAGGGGTCCCCAGCGGGCACCCTGCACACAGGGTCCTGGTGACTGAGCATGTGCTGAAGACACGGTTCTTCTGCCGTGTGGACTGACCCCAGTCACCCCCTTATTGTTGAGCATTTAAGTTATTTCCAATTTTGCTTTTATAGAAAAGACCAAAATACACACATACATGTGTGCCACACCTCTGATTATTTCCTTGGGAGAGATGCCTAGAAGTTGGATGACAATAAATCATATTAAAAAATTCTTCACTCTCCTGTCATTTGGTTGTGCTTTTCCTTTATCACATATTTAAGTGCTTTCGTGTGTGACATGTGCTGCTTCTGCTTTGATTTGAACCCATCTGGCCTGTGGTCTAGCTGTTGAGCTCAAAGTAGCATTTCAGTATCTCATGAAACAAAACCTTCTCTCTTTACTCTTCTTTTCTGAATCTTTCTTTAATTTTTTTGCCTATTTAGTTTTCCAGGTAACTCTGAAATCATGTTGCTGTAGTCCAAAGAATTCCTTTTGGGAGGTTGTTTCAATTATTGAGAATCTCTAAGTCAAGTTGTGGAGAATCAGGTTTTAAAAATCCATGTTTTTCTGCCCATCCAGGAGTAGCATGTATCTTAACATGTGTTCGATGCTCCCCTCTAGGTAAATAAAGTCTTGTAGTTTTCTTGGTGTAGGTCACTCACATTTTTTTAAAAAAATTAGTTAGTTAATTATTTACTTATTTATTGGCTGTGTTGGGTCTTTGTTGCTGCTTGTGGGCTTTCTGTAGTTGCGGCAAGCGGGAGCTACTCTTCGTTGCGGTGCGCAGGCTTTGGGCGGGGGCTACTCGGCTTCTCATTGCGGTGGCTTCTCTTGTTGCAGAGCACGGGCTCTAGGCGTGTGGGCTTCAGTAGTTGCGGCATGCAGGCTCAGTAGTTGTGGCGCACGGGCTTAGTTGCTCCGCGGCATGTGGGATCTTCCTGGACCAGGGCTCGAACCCGTGTCCCCTGCATTGGCAGGTGGATTCTTAACCACTGAGCCACCAGGGAAGTCCCGCTCACTCACAGTTTAAAGTTATTCCTCAGTGGTTTGTGTGTGAGGCCATTGTGGTTGAGCAGTTTTGTTTCATTAGATTTCCGACTGGCCACGTTTGGTCCCACTTCGGCTTTGGGGAATTTGCGCTCTCGTCGTGCTCCCGGGCTTGGCCCCTGCAGGCCACTCTGAGGGGCCTTGCGCTGGTCTCTGTTTGCTGATTGGTGGTGAGCTTGCAGCCAAGTTTTGTTTTTTTTCCAGCCCAGATTTCTCAGCGCTGTGATGACAATATCTAAAGGTTGTTGTTTTTCTATAATTGCTCTTGTGCTGTACTTTTCTCTACTTTCTGTCCTCTGTGGAAGTCGTGGGGGGAGGGTGAGACTTGCAAACCTGCAGGAAGGGGTTCAAGGTGATGTTCCTGACCAGCGGCCCGCACAACTTGAGTGGGTGTCAGAATCACCTGCAGGGCTTCCCTCAATCCTGGTGCTGGGCCCACCCTCTGAGGGCCGGTGGGCGGGGCCCAGAGTTCACACCCGCTGCTGGTCCTGGGATGGTGCTTTGAGAAACTCTGCTCTCGACCAAGTTCCTGGGAGTTTTATCATTATCTTCCAGAAATACTTCTTTTATCTATTTCTTCCCTTATGTCTTATTCATATTCTGTTATGTTAGCCAGAACTCTTGATATAAGATTAAATGAGATTTATGATTTAAAAGGAAATCATGATACATGTGGGTTTGTTGGTACTCTTGAGAGTGGATTTTGTGCATAGAAAATTTTTAATTTCCAGAAATCATCATTCAGTTTATTAACATGACAAATCCAAAAATATAATTCCTTTAAAGAAATTTTAGATTCAGTTTGTGACAACATGGATGGATCTTGAAGGCATTATGCTAAGTGAAATGAGTCAGACAGAGATAGACAAATACTGTACTTATATGTGGAATCTAAAAGAAACACAACCCACCAAACTCATAGGAAAGGAGGTCAGATTTGTGGTTCCCAGAGTGGGGATAGAGGGTCGGGGAGGGGGAACTGGAGGAAAATGGTCAGAAGGTACAAACGTACAATTTACAAGATACATAAGCCCTGGGGATGTGATATGCGGCATGGTGACCGTGGCTCACACTGGATATGATCTGCAAGAAAGCTGTGGAGACAGTAGATCCGAAGAGTCCTCATCACAAGGAGGAAATGTTTTTTCTTTTTTTTCATTGTATCTACATGAGATAATGGATGTTAACTAAGCCTGTTGCGGTAATAATTTCACAATACATGTAAATCAAACCACCATGCTGTATGCCGTAAACATTTATAGTGACGTATGTCAGTTGTTTCTCAATAAAACTGGAAAAAATATTAACTGTTTTTAGATTCAGCTTATGAAAAATTATATTTCATTTTGCAATTTTTAACAATCACTTTAAAGGAGACTCTAAGTAGGGTTTTTATTCCATTTCATAAGCTTAATGTAAAACATTTAATATTTCATTTATAAATTTATTGTAACTGGACTTTCCTAAGTACTTAAGTTCTGTATATCCAGCTAATTAGAGTGTAAATATGGTGATTCATACATTTGCTTAAGTGTTGCAATACTTTTTACAAACTTATGAAGTTTTCAACTTAAAATCACACGTCTAGGGCTTCCCTGGTGGCGCAGTGGTTGAGAGTCCGCCTGCCGATGCAGGGGACACGGGTTCGTGCCCCGGTCCGGGAAGATCCCACATGCCGCGGAGCGGCTGGGCCCAGGAGCCATGGCTGCTGAGCCTGTGCTCCGCAACGGGAGAGGCCACAACAGTGAGAGGCCCGCGTACCGCAAAAAAAAAAAAGAAAAAAAAATCCCACGTCTAAATCAATTCTTCCATTACATTTAAAAATTAGAATCACAGGGCTAATGCGATGCTAAACGCAGCCCTGTTTGGCGTGTTAATGTGTTCTGGTAAATTCTTTTAATCCTAACACTGTACTATTAACACAGAAGGTTTGATTTTCATAAGCATTTCTGTATTTAATTCTGATTCTTCCTAGGAGTTTAATATTGCTGATCCACTAAGGAAACTGTCATCTTAGAACAAATGAACTGAATTTCCTTCCCTGGTGGCTCCCGGGTGGCCTCCTCGGAAAGCTTTCCCAGGCAGAATGAGGACGGACCCTTCCCTGAACACTGATGTCGTGGCAGGACCTCTCATACACAGGGTCTCAAGCCCCAGTGGCTGTAGTTACGTTGTGATTTACTCCATGGGGCTGCTTTCATCAGTTGGGTAAATTTTGTGTTTTTATGGTTCTTAAGACTGTAGACATTCCTGCCTGGGTCTGAAAACTTTTGTATTCTTCATTAGAAAACAAAAAGTTGTTTTCCTGTCCCACAGGTCCGTGACGACAATGCCATGGCAAAACGAGTTTCTGTATCGCTCGTGTCTGCCAATGGCGTGACCTCTCAGGTCATTTTACTGACATGTCAGGGTTGTGACAACCCTGTGAATGTCTTGATGCCTGGGAGACAGGAAGCCATAGGCGGAGGGAGGGATGGCTTTTCTTTCTGTGTGATTTGTCTCCTCCTGGGAGTGGCCATGGAGCTTCTCCAGTGCCCTTCACCGTCCGGATTGTTTCTGTCTTTTGCGGGCAGCATGCCCGTGTGTTGTTTTAAAATGTGTGTTCCCCTCCCTCACACCTCCCTGTAAATGGGCTCTTAGCTTTGGAGATTTGTCTTAGAGAAATAAAACATTAGATACAGTTGAAGTCTTCTGATTACAATCCCTCAACCAAATTCTCTTTTCTTTATCTGTCCTTCTCTTTCACCTTTTGGTGGCAACAACTATCCTGATTTGTGTTCATTATCCAGTGCGTGTGTGTTGTGGGGAGGGCTTCCAACTTGTACTAACTATGTCCCTATTGATAAATAATATGCAGTCTTGTTTGCATGGTTTTAATTGTTTGAGTGTGTATATGCATTTAAACCTAGATACATAATTGTTTCACAACGTGCCTTTTTACCCCTTCACGTTGCTTTAAGCATGTCCATGTTAATATGTGTAGTTTGTTTAATTTCACGTGCTCATCATATTTTACTGCAATAACGTTCCGTTGTGTGCATGGACCACATTAATGTTTTCTCTCTCTGTGCGATGAGCAGTAGGTGATTCCTGTCTTTCACTATTAAAGACAGTGCCACAACGAACATGCCTGTGTACATTTCTGCAAACGTTTGGGAGGCAAGTCTAGTCCATATATTCATTTAAAAATTTTCTAGAAGTGGCCAAATGCTCTCCGGAGCGATTCTACAGTTTTCTCTTCCACCAGCAGAGCTGCTGTTCGGCATCACCAGCTGTAACACTGTTTGCTAAACAGGATGTGGAATGGTCTCTCTTTGTTAGTTTAATTTGAATTTCCCTGATTGCGGGTGGTTTTGAACATCTTTTCTCTTTTGTAATTTGCTTATTTTTCATATAGGTTATGTGTACTTTTCATATGAATGTATAGGAATTCTTTATGTATTCCGGAAACCAGTTCTGTCAGCTTTTTGCATTGCAAGTATCATTTTCTTTTCACTTTCTCAATAGCTTTTGTAGTATAGTTTCAATTTTATTGTAGTCAGATTTATCAGTGTACCACTTTATGGTTTGCCATTTTTATGTGTTCTTCAGAAACCCTTCCTTAACTCATAGTCATAGAACTGTTCTCATGTCTTTTTGTTTTGTTTTTCCAAAGTTTTAAAGTTTGCTCTCTGCACTGAGGCCTACTTTTATTTTCCAACTTTAAAAATTGTGGCAAAACACACATAACATAAAATTGACCATCTTAATCACTTTTAAGTGTGCATTTCATCGGTATCGAATACATTCATAATGTTGGGTCGCTATCAGCTCCGTCCATCTCCACAGCTCTTTTCATCTTTCACATATGAAACTCTGTCCTCATTAAACAACAACCCTCATCTCTCCCTCCCCTCAGACCCTGAGAACCACCATTCTGCTTTCTGTCTCTACGATTTTGACTACTCTAAGTATCTCATAAAAGTAGAATCCTACAGTATTTGCGTTTTTTTGTGACTGGCCTATTTCATTTAGCATACTGTCTTCAGGGTTCCTCTAAGTTGCATCGTGTATTGGAATTTCCCTCCTTTTTAAGGCTGAATAATGCTCCAGTGTAGAATCCTACAGTATTTGCATTTTTTTGTGACTGGCCTATTTCATTTAGCATACTGTCTTCAGGGTTCCTCTAAGTTGCATCATGTATTAGAATTTCCCTCCTTTTTAAGGCTGAATAATGTTCCAGTGTAGAATCCTACAGTATTTGCGTTTTTCTGTGACTGGCCTATTTCATTTAGCATACTGTCTTCAGGGTTCCTCTAAGTTGCATCATGTATTAGAATTTCCCTCCTTTTTAAGGCTGAATAATGCCCCAGTGTTTGCATATACCATAATTTGCTTCTTCGTTCATCCACTGGTGGACGCTTGTGTTCCTTCTATGTTTTAGCTGTTGTGAATACTGCTGTTATGATCCTGGGTGTAACAAATAAATCTCTTTGAGACCTTGTTTCATTTCTTTTGGATCTATACCCAGGAGTGGAATTGCTGGACCATATGGTAATTTTATGTTCAACTTTTTGAGGATCACTGTACTGTTTTCCACAGCAGCGGCACCATTTTCCATTCCCATCGACAACGCACAAGGGCTTTTCTTGCTTCACATCCTTGCCAACACTGTTATTTTCCTTTTTTTTTTTTATAATAATAGTCATCCTAATGGGTGTGATTGGTATCTTATTATAGTTTTTTCTTGTTGTTGTTTTGTTTTTGCGGTACGCGGGCCTCTCACCGTTGTGGCCTCTCCCGTTGCGGAGCACAGGCTGCGGATGCGCAGGCTCAGCGGCCATGGCTCACGGGCCCAGCCGCTCCGCGGCATGTGGGATCTTCCCAGACCGGGGCACGAGCCCGTGGCCCCTGCATCGGCAAGCGGACTCTCAACCACTGCGCCACCAGGGAAGCCCTCTTATTATAGTTTTGATTTGCATTTCCCTAATAATTAGTGATGTTGAGCACCTTTTCATGTGCTTAATGGCCATTTGTATATCTTTTTTGAAGAAATATACATTCAAGTCCTTTGCCTATTTTTAAATTGGGTTTTTATTGTTGTTGAGTTGTAGGAGTTCTTAATATATTCTGCATATTAATCCCTTATTAGATATATGGCTTGTGAATACTTTATCCCATATTCTGTAGCTTGTCTTTTCACACTCTTGATAGTGTCCTTTGATGTACAAAAGTTTTGTAAAATTTTGATGAAGTCCAATTTTTGTATTTTTTCTTCTATTGCTCAGGCTTTTGGTGTCATTTCCAAGAAATCATTGCCAAGTTCAATGTCATGAAGATTTTCTCTTGTATTTTCTTTTGAGTATTATAGTTTAAGGTCTTACATTTAGAACTTTGATCCATTTTGAGTTGCTTTTTGTATATTGCATAAGATACGGGTCCAACTTAATATTTTTGCATGTGAACATCTAGCTTTTCCAGCACAATTTGGTGAAAAGACTGTCTTTTCCTCTCTGAATGGTCTTGGCATTCTTGTTGAAAATCAATTGACTGTGTATGTAAGACTTCGTTTCTGGGTTATTATTCTATCGTTTTGACTATCCAGAGTCCCTTGAGAGTCCGTATGAATTCTAGGATGAGTTTTGCTATTTCTGCAAAAAATCTCTTCGGAATTTTGGTCGGTATTGCATTGAATCTGTAGATTGCTTTGGGTATTGACGTCTTAACAATATTGTTTTCCAATCCATGAACATGGGATGCCTTCCTGTTTGTTTAGTGTTCTTTAATTTCCTTCACCAGTGTTTTGTAGTTTTCAGGGTACAAGTCTGTCACCTCCTTAATTTTATTCTTAAGTATTTTATTCTTTTTGATGCTATTATAAATGGATTTTTAAAAAATATCCTTTGTTGGTTGTTCATTGTAAGTATATAGTATACAACCTATTTTTTTGTGTTGACTTTATATCCTGAAACTTTACTGAATTCATTAGTTCTGGTAATTTTTGGTGGATTTTCTACAAATTTAGGATTTTCTACATATAAGATCTGTTGAGATTTTTATTGGAATTTCATTGAATTTGTGGGCTAATTTGGGGAAAGGGTCATATAAAAATGTTGAATTGTCTCATCTATTAATATGGCTCATCTCTATTATCTCTTTGCTCTTCATGAATATTTTATGACTTTTTTTATCAAGACATTGCACTGATTTTATTGAGCTTATTCCTAGATACTTTATAGATTTTGTTGCTATTATAAACAATATTTTATGTCAGCTTTATCGAGATGTAATTCACATACTATAAAATTCATACTTTTAAAGTATACAATTCAGTGATTTTCAGTATAGTCATAGAGTTGTACAACCATCACCACTAATTTTAGAACGTTTTCATTACCCCAGGAAGGAGTCCCATACCCATTAGAATAAGAGCTTTTAAAATTTGCATTTTCTAATAGTAAATGAAAACAATTTATTTTTGTATATGTGTTTGGTATTTCATAACCTTGCTGAACTTTCTAATTCTAATAGTTTTGCTGTACTGTATATGCTTTTGGATTTTCTATGTAGAAATCACATTATCTGTGAATAAGACAGTTTGTTTCCTCCTTTCTAAACTTTTTTTTTCTTTTTCTTGTCTTTTTGCCTTGGCTAGGGCCTCCATATGATATAAATGGTATATTTGTGTTATCCCTGAATTTAAAGAGAAATGCTCCTAATGGTTTTTAGTACCTATAGTCACTTTAAGGAATTTCCTGTTCCTAATTCTCTTTATCATGAATGATACTGAAATTTTATCAAATAATTTTTCTGAAAATTTTAACATGATTATATGGTTTTTATATTGATTTTCCATGTGGTGGATTACATTAATAGTTATTCTACTATTGAATTACTCTTATGTTCCTATGACAACTCAGTTGGCCATTATAAACTCTTAACATATGTACCTTTGAATTCGATTTACTCTAATATTTTATTTAAAATTTGTGTTCATAATTGAGATGTGTATAAATTTTTCTTGCCCTTTTCCAGTCTTTTTTTTTTTTTTGTGGTACGCGGGCCTCTCACTGCCGTGACCTCTCCCGTTGCGGAGCACAGGCTCCGGACGCGCAGGCCCAGCGGCCATGGCTCACGGGCCCAGCCGCTCCGCGGCATGTGGGATCCTCCCGGACCGGGGCACAAACCCACGTCCCCCGCATCGGCAGGCGGACTCTCAACCACTGTGCCACCAGGGAAGCCCCCTTTTCCAGTCTTTTAAAAAATTTTTTAAATTGAAGCATAGTTGATTTACAATGTTGTGTTAGTTTCAGGTGTACAGCAAAGTGATTCAGTTGTACATACATATATATCTATTTTTATCAGAATCTTTTCCCTTATAGGTTATTGCAAAATACTGAGTATAGTTCCCTGTGCTAAACCGTAGGTCTTTGTTGGCTATCTGTTTTATATATAGTAGTGCGTATATGTTAATCTCAAACTTCTAATTTATCCTTCCCCCACCTTTCCCCTTTGGTAACCATAGGTTTGTTTTCTATGTCTGTGGGCCTATTTCTGTTTTGTATATAAGTTCATTTGTATCACTTTTTTAGATTCCACATATAAGCAGTATCATATGGTATTTGTATTTCTCTGTCTGGTTTACCTCACGTAGCATGATCATCTCTAGGTCCATCCATGTTGCTGCAAATGGAATTATTTCATTCTTTTTTATAGCTGAGTAATATTCCATTGTATAAATATACCACATCTTCTTTATCCACTCATCTGTCCATGGTTGCCTTCATGTCTTGGCTATTGTAAATAATGCTCCTATGAACACTGGGGTGCATGTATCTTTTTGAATTATGGTTCCAGTCTTTTTTTTTTTAAACATCTTTATTGGATGGTTCCAGTCTTGATGTCAAGATTATACCAGCATCATAAAATGAGTTGGGAGCTTTTCTTGTATTTTTATTCTCTAAAACAGTTTGTATAACATTGAATTTTCTGTTCTCTGAATGTTTGTAAGAACATACTTGTAAAATTGTCTGGATCTGATATTCTGGCAGAGGAAAACTGAGTCCAAATTAATTCTTGTAAATGGTCCAAGATTCTGGTCCCCTGCCTGCCCACCTGCACAGCCATATCCCCTTGAGTGCAGGCAGGTCCTGTGGGTGTGATGAGATATCACTCCTGTGGTTAGGTTATGAATCAGTTGACTCTGAGTTAACCAAAAGGGAGATTATTTGGGTGGGACTGATCTCATCAGGCGATCCCTTTAAAGGGACTGGGCTCTTCCTATAGTCAGAGAGTTTAGAAGTGTGAGAGGGACTGTTGAGGGGCCAGGTGGCAAGGATCTGAGAGTGGCCTCCAGGGGCTAAGAGAAGTCCCCGGCTGACAGCAAGGCAAAGGGACTCCATTCCTACTGCAAGGAAGTGAACTCTGCAGACAACCTGAAGGGGCTGGAAAGCATCACTTTCCCTAGTTTAGCTTCCAGACGAGGATGCAGCTGGCTGTTCCCGAGACCTGCAGCAGAGAAGTTAGCCACGATGTGCCCACAGAACTGTGAGCTAATAAACGGGTGCGATTTCAAGTCACTAAATTTGTGGTAGGTTTTTACAGAATAGAAAACTAATACGATTGTTCATGGTTTATTCAGGTTTTCTACTTCTGTCACTTTTGGTAACTTGCTTTTCAAGAGGATATATCCATTTCCTCAAAGTTTTAGTATCTATTGGCATAAAATTGTTAATAATATTCTCTTGTGATTCTAAAAATCTCTCCTGTCTTAGTTGTGTTCCCTGTATTTTTATACTTTCCTGTGCATGTGTGTACACATGTATGCACACACAGATGTATAAGTATACATGTGTGCGTGCATGCATACACTATGTTTATTTGTACATGTATCTTTTGTATGCATTGTACACTCTCTTTTTCTTGATTATTCTTGCCAGAAGCTTGTTCATTTGATTAAACTTTCAAAGATTCAGCTCTCTATTATTTCTCTATTTTCTATTTTCACCATGTCTACTCTTTATTATTTCCATTTTTCTACTTTCTCTAAATTTACCCTGCTATTCTTTTTTAAGATCCTTGAGACATAGCAACACTTGGTTTATTTATTTTTAATCTTTAAAAAAATAAAATCAGTTAAGTTTATAAATTTCCCCTAAGGCATCACTTTGACTGAACCTCACACATATAATATGTAGTATTTTTGTTGTTGATGAGTTCTAAATATTTGGTAATGTCTTTAATTAATGAGTTATTTAGTTGTGCATTTTGAAGGTTTCTATAATGCAAGTTTTTAAAAATGTGGTTTTATAGTAGTATTCTTATTTAATTGGAGAAGTACGATAATATATGTTACTAAGTTTTTGAAGTTTGCTGAGGCTTCTTTTGTGATGTAGGATATTTTCAAAGCTATTCCCATGTACTCCTAAAAGTATATATTTTCTATTTGTTAGGAACACATTTTGTTAGGAAAATAGATTATAGATGATAGATAGGTAGGTAGATAAAGGTAATATATGAAAGATATAGAAGATTAGAACAATAAGATGGATCAAGGTGCTAATTCTGCCTTGATCTTGTTCAGCCTTACTAAATTTTGGTGTTTAGTCTTTCAGGTTCTGATGAGAGCTTTGTGAGGACCTTCCACTATGTTGGAGGAGTTCTCATTCTTTTTCTTTATCTGTTTTGAATTTATGAGGTTTGGGTGCATAAAAATTAATGATGATCATATTCCTTGGTGTAATTTTGCTTTCAGTATTATGCATTATATCTCTCTTTAACCTTAGGATTGTTTTTTTGCTTTAAATTATATTTTGTCTTTAGTATTATATACCAACTTCCTTTTCTGTAGCATTTACTTAGTATATTCTTTTAAAAAATCTGTTTATTTTCAACATTTCTGTATTTTTTTTCAGGTATGGCTTTTTTTTTTTTTTTTTTTTTCAGGTATGGCTTTTGTAGGTAGCAACTTTTTGAAAGTTGGACTTTCAAAAGCTCCAATCTAATCATCTATGATTTAATAGGAAATGAAAATTCATTTATATTTCTTATTATTACTTGTGTGTTTGGACTTATGCCTAATATCTTATTCTGTTTTTCCTCTTTATATTATTTCTTTGTTTTGGGGGAGTCTTTTCCTGACTTTTGTAGTGTGACAAAATATTGTATATTACCTGTTCCCTACATACCTTTTTCACCTCTGATGGTTTTGAAATAGACTGTATTTCTATCCATTTACTGGATATCCTTAACATTTAAAATATATATTCATAACTATACATTTGTCTAACGCAGAGGACAGAAAATTATAGCTCATCTGTCTGGCAACCTGTGCTTATAAATAAAGTTTTATTGGAACACAGCCTTGCCCATTCATTGACATATTATCTGCTTTTATGCTACAATGATGGAGTTGAGTGGTCGTGACAGAGATTCTATGACTCACAAAGCCTAAATATTTACTAATGGCCCTTTACAGAAAATGTTTGCCATCCTCTGACCTAATACAATGAAGAGTGATTTAGCCTCTATAACATAATTTGATGCAACTACACGTGGAAAAACCCCTTCTGTAAATATTTTTTTTTTATTATTGCCTAGGTTGTTAGTTTTGCATGTAGAAAATAATGAAAAATTGGACATCATAGTTTTAAAAATCAACGATTAATTAAATTTAACTATTTAAAAAATTTCTGTGCCTACCATTGCTCTTGTATACTGTGCTTTCCCTTTGGGTTCAGTTCCCATGTTTTACTGAAGATCTGGGGTGATGACTTATTTTATCTCTGAAAATGTTTATTTTGCCCTCACTCTTTATTGACAGTTTAGCTGGATATAAAGTTCTAAGATGTCAATTATTTTCCTGCTGCTTTTTGGAGGTATTACTTAATTGTCTTCTAGCATATATATATTTTTTTTTTTGCTGAGGTGAAGTTTTCTCTCCTTTTAATTATTCTTTTTTCCCCTAGATATTTTATCTTTTCTCTTTCGTAGCCTTTAATACTTTCTTTTTATGCTTGATATTCTGCAGTTCCTCACACCATTTCTAGTTGGATGTATTTTATTTACGTGATTGGTACCTTGTAATGCACTTTAAATTTGAGAAAGCAAGTCTTTAATTCTGGAAATTTCTCATCTGTTATCTTTTCAAATGTTGCTTCTTCACCACGTTCCCTCTATTCTCTTTTTCTGGAACCTACATTTGATGTGTGTTAGATATATGATCTAACCTCCATATCGCTTAATTTGTCTTTCATTTTTTTCTTTGTCTTTCCAATGTCTGTGAGTGATTCCTTAGTACTATTTCCTAAACCATTAATACACTCCAACTATGTCTCCAGCCTAGAGTATGATTATTATTATTGATAATATTTTAATAACTATTTGTTTATTTCCAAAACTTCTAGCTAGTTTTTAGAATATCTACCTGTTTCTGCCTATTTTTGTTTCATAATTTGTTGATTTCATCTGAACAAAATTAATCTTTCAATAGTTGATTTTAGTAGTTGAATATCACTCTTAGTATTGGATTTTCTCACATGCTATGGAATTTTGGTTTGTATAGATTTTCTCGTTGCCCTTCTTTTCTTCTCCCCTGACCATTTTATCTTATTTTTTACCCCAGCTGCATCTCAAATTTTATTCCTTGCTGCTATGTATTTAGAGTAGGGGGACAACAATCCTTTTTCACCAAGCATCCAGGGTGCATTTTAAAGGTAGAGCCAACAGGATTGTTAGTGAATTGGATGTGGAGTGTAAGAGAGAGAGGAGTCAGGTATGAAGTCTTGGTTTTGGCTTATGAAACACTTGACTAGTGCTGTTCACAGAAAGGGGGGAATACTGGGGAAGGAGCAAGATTGAGAGAAAGAATAAAAAGTTCTCTAGTCACCATCGTGTAACAACTCTGAACTTAAAAAAGTACGTGTTTTAATATTTACATTAAAGTTGTAAAAAGAATTCTTTAGTTTTATTAATGTTTGATATGCTTTTTTTGCTATCCAAGTGGAAATGGTAAAAAAGACAGTTGGATGGATATATGAGCCCAAAGTCCCAGACTTGAGTTAAAGGTGCAAATCGGGAGTAATAAGCATACCGTGGTGTTCAAAGCTGTTGGGCAGATCCTATATGGTGTGAGCCTTGAGGCATCTAATTTTTCAGTCTGGTAGAGGAGGCAAAGCTTGCAAAGAAGACCTAGAAGAGACTCCCAGGATGTTAAGAGGAAAATGAGAGAATTGACCAATGGGCAAGAGAAGAAACCATTTATAGAAGGAGACTTAACCATTGCAATTGGCGAGAAGCCTTGACAAAACATTTTAGTGGAATGGTGCGGGTGAGAACATAGTTGGACAAAGCTAAAGAGAGGCAGAAAGGTAAGGCAGTGGGGAGACCAAGGACTGACACTTTCAATGAGCTTTGGAGTGAAGGGAGCAGAGAAATGTGCGGGGGTTGGAGGCAGATATGGAATTTTCTGCTTTGTTTTAAGATGGGAGACGTTGGGGTATGTTCTTATGCTAAGGGAGTCCTCTGAGTCCTCTATTCACTTTCCCCACTGTTTGTTCCTGTGTTCTCCTGTGGTAAAGTGAGGAATAGGTCATGTGGCATCTGTTCAGAAGTCCCTCAAGTTCCATTCTACTCCCGCTCCTGCTATCACCACCTGTCATGAGGCAGCTTGGAGTGCAGTTGGGGTTGCTTGGGGACATGGTTCAGGCTTGGACTCAATTCAAGGACAGATTCAAGGCCTGGCCAGGGACCAGAGACCAAGTGTCCTCTCGGGGTGATGCCTGGAGGGATGGTTATGCTGGTAAAAGCCATTCCTAACATTGCTGGCGAGGACGTCTGAATTCAGTTCCTGGCCTTCCCTGCCTAGTACGCCGCCCCCGACCCCCACCCCCATGCTTGGACAGCGGGGGACACAGGCACAAAGGTGTCACTGCTCTTGGAAGACAGGACATGGGTGGTGGGAGGGATGTGCCCTCTTCTCAACTCCATGCGGAAGCCCTCACTGCCCCCTTGTCTTTGTTCCTGCCAGGATCCTCGCCACAGCTGGCACTGACTTTGACCTGCGAACCCTGCGGGCTGTGCGTGTGCTGAGGCCCCTGAAGCTGGTGTCTGGGATTCCAAGTGAGTCTGGCAAAAGCAATCAGGCCCAGCCTACCTGGACACTGACCTCTCTCCCAACCCCTGTCATGGCCAGTTAGGCCCTAACAGTGGGCCCTTTGGTGACTCTGAGCTCGCTGCCCTTGACCCCGGGGAACAAGGCACGAAGAAGGGAGGAGCGGCCCTTCTCCAGTCTCTCCCAACTCCGTGAAAACCCAGAGGGTAACTTGGCTTCCCTACGTGGAAGCTTTGATCCTCCTCACACCCTCTGCTGTATTTCCAGCTCTTTGCTTCTTTTTCTGCGGTTAAAGGGCAGGTGCGAGATCGACCAAGGTGGTGGGGCAGGATGCCTGAGAACACATTCAGAGGCTGCAAAGGACCACCTGTCTTGGCTCAGGCTGGGCAGGGCTGTTGGGACCCGTGACCTGGTTAAGACATGCTCCGGGACTGGGCTGCTCAAGAGGCCACGCGAGGGCAGGGGGTGGCCAGGCTACCTCGAGAGCCGGTGACCGCCTGTGCCCGTGTTCCTCCAAGCCAGTGGAAGTTTGGGTTTCCCTCAGAGCCTGGGTGGCAGGGCTCTGAGGCTGTGTCGCCCGAGCCCACTGCAGGGAAGACCGCTGGCTGGCTCCGTGTTCTGCCCTAAGACCCTGGCAGGCAAAGGCTCAGGCCTGTACCCAGGAGCTGGGGTGAAGCTGAAAGTGGGGACAGTGGGGTTCAGCCTGTTCTGCCCAGTTCCTCTGGTCTGGACATACTCATGCCCCACGGTCAGTGGTAAATCACTCCCTAGGAGTAGGCCCCCTGCTTTACTTTCCCTGAGGGGTGGGTCTGTCAGGAACCCCTGCTCTTAGTTCCCAGGATCCCTTGCTTGTCCCTCCCAGGATCCCCTGCTCTTCCCTCCCAGCATCCCCTGCTCCTAGTTCCCAGGATCCCCTGCTTTTCCCTCGCAGGATCCTCTGTTCTTCCCTCCCAGGATCTCCTGGTCTTAATTCCCAGGATTTCCTGTTCTTCTCTCCCAGCATCCCCTGCTTAGTTCCCAGCATTCCCTGTTCTTCCCTCCCTTGATCCCCCGCTCTTAGTTCCCAGGATCTCTTGCTTTTCTCTCCCAGGATCCCCTGCTTTTCTCTGTCAGGATCCCCTGCTCTTCCCTCGCAGCATCCCCTGCTCCTAGTTCCCAGGATCCCCTGCTTTTCCCTCCCATGATCCCCTGCTCTCAGCTCCGAGGATTCCCTCATGTTTCCTCTCAGGACTCTGCTGTTGCTCCACCCTGAGACCTGCGTAGACTCAAGATGTCAGCAGAACTTCATGCTGACACCGCCACACGCTGCTCCTCCCTTGAACTGGGACAGTGCTCAGTCCACTCCGCCCTGCCCCGAGACCCTATGCTTTGTGCCCCTCCCCAAGGACTCTCAGCTCTGCCCCACGCAGGCACTCACTGCTCTGTCCTCCTTCCCTCAAGACTTCTTGCTTCCCCACCACTCCCTGTTCTGGCCCCCGCTTTGAGGGCCCAGCTCTGTCCTTTGGCCTCGTGGATACTCATTGCTCAACACCTTGCCCAGGACTCTCAGCCCTGCCCGCCCCGGCTCTTGCTGTTCTGCCCACGCCCCCAGCCCACTGCCCGCTCTGCCCACTGTGCTCTCTGACCTGCCTGCTTTGCCTGCTCTGGCCCCAGGTCTGCAGGTGGTGCTCAAGTCCATCATGAAGGCCATGGTTCCGCTCCTACAGATCGGGCTGCTTCTCTTCTTCGCCATCCTCATGTTTGCCATCATTGGCCTCGAGTTCTACATGGGCAAATTCCACAAGGCCTGTTTCCCCAACAGTACAGGTGAGGCCTAGCAGCGCTCCTCAGACCCAGATGAGGACCACAGACTCATTCATCCTGGAGAGATGCAGTGTTCTGGGCCCTGGCGGGCGGGGGGTGGGGGTGCCCTCTAGATGCCAGACGAAGGAGGTGGACCCAGACAAGATAAACAGAAACACATAAGATAATGTCAGATTGTGGTAACTTCTAGGAGGGAAACAAGAAAGGTATTTGCAGTAGAGTCATTTGGGGGCCTGCTTCACAGAGCGTGGCCTGGGGAGGCCTCTCTGCCAAGGTGACAACTGGACAGCCATCTGAGTGCCGGGAGGGGGGGCCCGTGTGGTCGCCTGCCAGACGGTCAATTTACGAGGAGCAGTAAGCGTGAAAGGCTGGCGTGAGGAGCGCTGGGTGCAGAGGGGGCGAGAGGAGCTCGGCGGACACTGAATCTGCTCCTGTTGGCGAAGATTTAAAGGCTGTACCAGTCCTCTGATAGGATGAAAAGCAGCAGAAAAGAAACATCTAGTGAAAACGTAGGACGCGTATTGTAGCTTGGACTAGAATGCCTTCCCGGTATCAGAGACAAGCTTATCAGTATGTTTTCCTGCTGGCCTGTTACTGACGCACCGACGACGTTAAGTGGCATTTTCTTCTTTTTTTTATTCCTTAAGGAAAATATACTTCATTTCTACAACTGTAATATTGAATCAAATGATGATTTTTTACAAACCCCTTAACAGTTTTTGGAGATGACATTTCTGACCTTCAGAAATTAACGTAAAATCAGGAAGTGAGATCCCGTAAGCTGAGAACTCTGGACAGCTGATCAGCTTTACCTGTGGTAAAGCAGTGGGTTCAGGCTGTGCTAGGACTCTGAGTCCAGGAGACATGGTGGCTGGGGCCAGGCTGTTTGGCAGTTAGAAAGGGTCAGGTTCTGGGTCTGTTTTGCATTGAGGCCTGCTGAGCCAACTGGGTTTTCTGGGCAATTGTACGTGGAGTAAGAGAAAGGGAAGAGTTAAGGGTGACACTAAGGTTTGTGTCTTTTTTTTTTTTTTTTTTTTTTCCGCATTGGGTCTTTGTTGCTGCATGCGGGCTTTCTCTAGTTGCAGCGAGCAGGGGCTACGCTTCGTTGTGGTGTGCGGGCTTCTCATTGAGGTGGCTTCTCTTGTTGTGGAGCACGGGCTCTAGGCGTGTGGGCTTCATTAGTTGCAGCATGCAGGCTCCGTAGTTGTGGCTCACAGGCTCTAGAGCGCAGGCTCAGTAGCTGTGGCGCACGGGCTTAGTTGCTCCACGGCATGTGGGATCTTCCCGGACCAGGGCTCGAACCCATGTCCCCTGAACTGGCAGGCAGATTCTTCACCACTGCGCCACCAGGGAAGTCCAAGGTTTGTGTATTGAGCTACAAACACGTTAAAGGAGAAAACCTGTGTGATCATCTCAATAAATGCAGAAAAAGTTTTTATTGAAGTTTAAATCATTCATAATTTAAAAAAACCTCTTATCAAAGTGGAAATAAAGGGGAATTTTCTTAAACTCCCTAAAATTCCCTGCAAACATCATACTTTGTCATAAGTTTTGCGAGCTTTCCCTTTAAGGTCAAGAACAAGATAAAGACACACATGGTCACTTCTGGTCCACGTAGCCTTGGTGGTCGCGGCCAGTAACGTGAGGCAAGAAAAAGAACCCTGTCAAGAATGTGAAAGGAGGAAAGAAAACTGTCATTATTTACAGAGAATGTGATTATTTACACATAGACAGACAATGGCTTCCTGGTCTTCTTTATGAGCATTTGTTAAGATATTTGGGGGGAAAAGAATAAACTTGTGTGATCATCAGTTTTGCCTTCTAAACCTGGGAGCGTTTGCTTTCCATCCTAGCAATTCCTCAAAATTTCTCCTGTGCTGATAGGAGGGATTTTCCATGTGTGGTCATACATTTGTTTTTTTAAATAGTTTTTTCTATCCTTTCGTTAGGATTTTGGGAGTGGAGGGGATTAACATGTGCTGCTTGCCCCCTTATCCCAGAGATTAGCCCTGGTTTTCTGCGATTTCTTTAACGTCTCTCTGTGCGGTCCCTGGCTGCCGGCTAGACTGCAGGCCAGCAGGAGCTTGTCCCCTTTGCTGGGGCCAGTGCCATGAGGACTGGGCCCTGAAGCCCGGCCACGCTCTGGGCCCGTGTTGGGTCGACCTGCCTGATGAGCACCGAGACCGCAGTGCTGAGTCCTGCTTGGCTCTGGCTCCAGCGTGACAGACAGATCTGCGCGTCGGGGGAGTCTGGGTGGAGGTTTGGCTGTGAGGGAGAATCAGGGTATTGCTGGTAGGGAGAGTCGGAGGCTAGGAGTCTGTTGCTTTTGGTTTTAAGATGAATGAGTCCTCAGCATGTTTACATAGTGATGGGCAGGTTCTAGTGGGGAAGGAGAGGTCAACCAGCAGTTTCTGAGAGGGTGGGTCTGAGGGTGGCGGGGGGCAGACCGTAGGCACGGGGACAGAGCTGGCGCAGGTGCAGGAGCGGCAGGGAGTTTCCCTGGTGCCTGATTCCTGTCCCACTGTGACAAGGTCTCTGGGGCCCACAGTCCCAGCAGGGGGTGGAGAACGCGGTGCCTCTGAGCTCAGCTTTGCTCCCTTCTTCTCCTCGCAGACGCAGAGCCGGTGGGTGACTTCCCCTGTGGCAAGGAGGCCCCAGCCCGGCTGTGCGAGGGTGACACTGAGTGCCGGGAGTACTGGCCTGGACCCAACTTCGGCATCACCAACTTTGACAACATCCTGTTCGCCGTCCTGACGGTGTTCCAGTGCATCACTATGGAGGGCTGGACCGACATCCTCTACAACGTGAGTTCTGTCTTGGCCCTAAAGCTGCTGGGTCCCCGCTGACGTGGAGCTTCTGTTCAGCCCCAGGCTCCCTCCTCGCCCCACAGGATGGAACACGGGCTCCTTCAGGCAGCTCCGCCTCGGGGCCACTGACCCGGGTCCTGGAGTCTCCGGGACAGCTTTTCTTACGAGAGTAAAGCTGAGGGCCAGGTGGTGGAGGTCAGAAAAGAAAGTTCCAGAGAAGATGCTCCTGCCGCCGCTGCTGACGACGGCCCACTGCGTGAAGCGCTTTGTCCCTGTGAGCTCGTAGACGACGGGAGAGAGGCTCGGAGAGGCTAGTCAGCTGGCCCTCGGCCCGAGGCAGCAGGTGGCTGCCTGGTGAACAGGGGAGGAGCAGGGCTGAGCGCAGGGAAGCTTCCCTGATTGCTCCAGGGTCCTGGTGGTGGGAACGGGCGTCGGGTACCTTTGTTTCCTTCCCACTAAGTCTACCTGGTTCTCTTTCCTCCAGTGTTCCCTGTCGTTAGGATGCCAGCCCGTCCCAGCAGTGTAGGGCAGTCTGGGGGTTGGTGCCTGTGACAGAAGTTGGATGTAAGGCCCTCGGGGGCTTCCTGGTGACCCATCTCACTCCCGCCTCCCCTCCACCTGCGGCTCTTCTTGGGGGACCTGCCATTGACTCCTGGGCAGACCTCTCTCTCTTTTTTTTAATATGATGACCCCCTCTCTCCTACAGAGCTACCTTCTACCCCCTAGAGTCCTGTGAGCTGTGGGCATGAAAATAATTAAGTTAGTGGAAGTAGAGAAAGAAGGTGCACTTGAAACAGGAAGTTTGGAAGGTCTGGCTGGTGGACTGCTGTGTTTTGGTAGCCAGAGGGTGTGTTGTGCTCGGGGCTGTGGAGGGGGTGTCCTAGAGTGTGAGGTACTTCACTTTGAACCCGTCACTTGTGTGCTGAGGGTGGGGCTTGGGCCGCCAGCCCCCGGAGCAGCTACATGCTTCTGGCTTGAAGGTGGGCAGGAGGAAAGGGACAGCCTGGGGCCCTCTGCTCTCCGCCCCTGTGGGTCTCAGGGCTGGAAATCCAGCAGGCGCTCGGTAAGCGCTGGCTGAGCAGGCGGATGGCAGAGGGCGAGTTCAGGAGAAGCCAGCCTGAGGTCCACTGAGCCGGAGCCCTCCTTGGAGCGGGAGTTGCGTCTGGTGACGGTCTCGTTTGATCGAGGAAAAGAGGAATGGAGACAAGGGCGGTGACGAGGAGCTTGGCTGTTCTCTCCCTACAGCCGATCCAGGAGCAACCTCCACAAAGACGAGCTCTCGGCACAGCTGGAGTGGGCCACGTCCCTGCCAGGGCGCCCGAGCGGGGCACCGCGTGAGCAGGTCTCCACAGCCCTTCGTGCCGTGGGCCTTGGCCAGGTGACTCAGCCTGGTAGGCCTGTGCCCCCAGGGGAGGGGTGGGCAGGAGCCAGACCTCGGGGCAGGAGGTGCCGGTCAGGAAGGGCCACAGAGGCTCACCCGACACATATTTCCAGGGGACCCACTGGGTGCAGATGCTGCAGGCACAGTGGTGGCAGGAGGCCTTCAATAAATAAGGGCCTGGTGATGGCAAGCTGCTGTGAAGAAGACAAAGGCGGACGAGGGGCAGGGGCGACAGGTCAGGGGGCGCTGGGAAAGCAAGGCCTGGTGGGGTCTGGAAGCCAGACGGGCAGACGCAATGGCACGGTGCCGCGGAGTCTGGCGGCGGGGCACCGGGACGCAGTGACGGGCGTGGGTCGTGAGGCTGGTGCCCAGAGCCGCTGGCCAAGAACTGTTGGATCCATCCTCCACACTGAGGGATAACAGGGTTGGTTGCAGGAGATCAGACAGGACTTTGGAAGAGGATTCTTTGGAGGGCGAGCCTGCCACTCCCCCCGCCCAGTGAGAGGGACGTTCGTGGTCCCCTCAGACATATGCTCCTTGATGGAGCCCGAGCGACGTGCCTTCAAGGGCTGGAGCCATAGGCCTGCCGCAGTGCGGCTGGTGGGGCAGCTGAGCACATCTGCAGTCTGGGGAGAAGCCAGGGCCCTTTTAAATCCTGGCTGGAGGGAATGAGGGGGGGTCTCGAGAGAGACCCAGAGACCGACTGCTAAAACACTGGCGGTAGTGGGCGGGTGGGTCCTCAGCCTGGAGGAGAAGTGGTCTGTCTGGGTTTTGAAAAGTGTGGTCAGATGGGGTCCTGGAAGAACACGCAGCAGTGCCGCCTGGCTTCGACAGCGTTGAGGTCGGTGACCCAGGAAGGAGGAAGAGCGTGTGGCGTCGGGAGCAGAGAGGGGCCACACCGTCCTCTCCCTTTGAGAACAGCCAGCTGTGCAGGCCGGCTGAGGAGAGAAGATATTCTCAGTGTGAAGCACGTCAGCGGGGCCGGGACCCTTGATTGTGTTTTATGCTTGAGGTGGCTGTAGAATTTTCTATTACCCAGAGTTATCAGAACAGTCACAGGACCGATCCACATTTTCATCCCGGGCTATGTCTACGTTCAGTGTCGACTTAAAAAAATGCACAACGTGAGAGTTGCGATTTGAGTTTTATTTGGGGCAAAATGAGGGCTGCAACCCGGGAGACAGCATCCCAGATCGCTCTGAGAATCTGCTCCACAGAGGCAGGGAGGAAGGTCAGTATAGATGTGATTTGGGTGAAGGGGGGTACATGCAATCAAGCACATATGTTCTGTGGAAGGTTTCTGCTCGTCTCGTGCATGTCACTGCCAGTCACGAGGAGCAGACGTCGCCATGAAGGATTTGAGTGCTTGTCTAGATACGAGGAGATACAAGAACTGGGCTCATAAACTTGTCTCCTGAAAATATCCATCTATCGGAAGACCTGTTCTGCCAGTGTTACCCAGAGCCCGGAGTGCCTCAGGTCAGCTCTTCAGGGGGTGTTGCCAGTCAGCAGCGGCAGCAGCACGTGAGTTACTCCTTGTAGAGGCAGCGGGCAAGTGACAATGGCGAGCGCCAATTTGTAGTTGACAAGAGGAACCGTAGGAGGTAAATAACGTGGGCTTATGGTTACATACATGTGGTTCTGCATCTGTTCATTGCACTCGTTTCGTAAAGATCTGAGGAAGGCGCGTTCAGATACGTAGGTGCAAAGGCTCCGTTTTGAAGTTAGTGCAGACACAACCTGCTCATTGGTTGGATGTGATGTTTAATGTGAAAGAAAGAAGAATCAAAGATAGTGTGACTGGAGCCGTTGGGAAAGGTGGTGCCTTGTATTGAGAAGGGGAGAATGGGGAGCAAGGTAACTGCGGATTTTTGTTTTAGCGGAGCGTCATGGTGGAAACTGAGAACCCTGCTTTGGCCCTGGAAAGCCTTGGACAACTGTTTCATCCAAGTGGAGATGCTGAGTGTACAGTCGGGTGTATGAGAGGGGGTTCAGGGGGGACAGCAGGGCTGAGGGTTTGAAGTCACGGATGATGCTTAAAATTATGGGAGAGGATGAGATCGCTTGGGTGTGGATGTGTGGATGGAGAAGCAAAGAAGGCTACAGACGGAGCCTTGTCTGAACCTTTGGCTGTCAGGAGAATTCCAACGTTCAGAAATCAAGTAGGAAAGAAGGAGCCAGCAAAAGAGAGCGAGGTGGGGACTTGCGGGGAGTAGGGACAGCACTGCAAGTGTGCTGCGTTCTGGGAGCAGAGCAAAGAGAGTTTCCAGAAAGTGACCGACCAGATCAGCTGTTGCTGAGAGGTCGCAGGCGCGCTGTTGGTAAACTAGACAAGAGCGTTTCGGCAGTGGGGATAAAACCTTGGAATGTATAGGTTAAAGGCAGGAGGTATGGAAGTGAGGACGGCAAGTATAGTCATCTCGTTCAGGGGGTTTCCCTGTGAAGTGGAGGAGGGCAAGAGGACGTAAGTGCAGGGAGATGTGGGAATTGGCTTTTTTAAAAAAATGAATTGTAGGTTCAGATGCAGTTGTGAGAAATAATGCAGAGAGAGCCCTTGTATGCTTTGCCCTTTGCCTGTAACGGTAACAACCTGCAGAACTAGTAGCTGCCGGAACCAGGGCAGTGACACTGCTGCAGTCAAGGCACAGGACGTTCCATCACAAGGGACGCAGTGCCGCTCTTTTATAGCCACGCCCACTTCTCTCCTGCCTGCGCGCCTGGCAGCCGCTGATCTTTGTGCCGCGTTGATAATTTTGCCATTTCGAGAATGTTATACAGATGAAGCCGTTCCCTATGTGACCTTCGGGTATTGGCTATTTTTCACTCCGCATAATACTCTGGAGCTGCATCCGGATTATCCTGTGTTCTGTTGCCGAGTGGCGCTCCAGGTGTGGGTGGGCTGCAGTGTTCAATACTCACCTGTTAACGGACATCTGCGTTGTCTCTGTTCAGGGTTATCAGGAATAAAGTTGCTCTGCGCATTTGTGGGCAGGTTTTGTGCAGACGTAAGTTTTCATTTCTCTGGGTTAAATGCTCAAGGGTGCAATTTCTGGGTGCTATAGTAGTTGCGGGCTTAGTTCTTTAAGAAAGTAACGCTTTTCCAGAGGCCTGTATTCTTTTGCATCCCCACCAGCAGTGTGTGAGTAATCCAGTTTTTCTGCATCCTCACTGGTGTTTGGTGCTTTTAACTTCAGCCCTTCTGACAGTGTGTAGAGGTGTAGCTCAGTACACGTCCTAATGGCTGATGATGGTAAGCGTCTTTGCAGACATATTGGCCGCTTGTGGGTCTTCTTCAGTGAAATCTCTCTTCATATCTTTTGCTCATGGTCTGGGTTGTTCTTTCACTGTAGAGTGTTTATATATTCTAGATACATTCTAGTTCTTTGTCAGATGTGTGGTTTGCAAATGTTTTCTCCTAGTCAGTAGCTTGTCTTTTCATACTCCTCACCTGGTCTGTGAAAGAACCAGCGTTTTTAATGTTAATAAAGTCCAGTTTATCAATTGTTCCTTTTGTGGATTGGGCTTTTGGCATCAAATCTAAGAACTCTTTGCCTAGTCCTAAATCTTAAATATTTTCTCCTATTTTTTTTCTAAAAGTTTTATTATTTTATATGTAAGTCTGTGATCCATCTTGAGTTAATTTTTGTATAAAGTGTGAGGTTTAGGTTGAGGTGCATATGCTCTCTCTCCCCCCTCCCTCCCTCCCCTTCCCCTCCCTGCTTCCTCCCTTCCTTCCTCCCTCCCTCTCTCTCCTTTCTTTCTTTCTTTCCTTCTTTCTTTCCTTCCTTCCTTCCTTCTTTCTTTCTTTCTTTCCTCCTTTCTTTCTTTTCTTTTTACTATCTTTGCCTGGTTTTGTTTTCAGGGTAACACAAGCTTTATAAAATGAATTGAGAAGTAATTACTCCTCTTCTATTTTTCTAGAAGAGATTGTGCATACGTGGCGTTAATTCTTTTTTAAATGTTTGGTAGAATTCTATAATCTGGGCCTAGAGATTTCTTTTATTTTTACTTTTTCATATCGCACTTTAATTTTTATTCACCTACCATGAAATTCACAAAGTGGTGAGTGGCTCAGTGCTTTCTGTGCGTGCACAGAACTGTGCAACCATTACCATTACTCATCTTCGAAGATTTTCATCAACCAGAAGAGAAACCCTGTACCCATTAGTAGTCACTTCCCATTCCTCCATCCCCAGCCTCTGGAACCACTAATATATTTCTGTCTCTTTATATTTGCCTATTCCAGACATTTCATACAAATGGACTCATACAATATGTGGGATTTTGTGTTTCTAAGGTCCATCCATGTCGTAGCAAGTATCAGTATTTCATTGCTTTTATTATCAAATATGATTCCATTGTGTGGATATACCATCTTTTGTTTGTATTTCATTGGTTGATGGACATTTGGGTTGTTTCCATTTTTTTACATTATGAATAATCCTGCTATAAACATTTGTGTACAAATTTTTGTGTGGAATATGTTCATTTCTCTTAGGTGTACACCTAGGAGTGGAATTTCTGGGTCATATGGTAACTCCATATTTAACCTTTTGAAGAACTGCCAAACTGGTTTCCAAAGTGGTTGCAACATTTTACATCCCCACCAGGAATGCACAAGTGTTCCAAATTGTCCACATCCTCACCAACACTTGTTGTCTATCTTTTTAATTTTAATCATCCTAGTAAAATTACGATTTAATTTTAATTTTAACCAACCAACCATAGAGTGAAGTGGTATTTAATTTTATCTTTGATTTGCATTTCCCTAATGACTTATGATGTAGAGCATCTTTTATATGCTTATTGCACCATTTATATATCTTCTTCGGAGAAATATGTATTCATATCCTTTGCCCATTTAAAAATTGGGTTATTTGTCATTTTATTATTGACCTATAAGGTTTCTTTATATATTATGGACACTAGACCCTTACCAGATATTTCAGATTATTTGCAAATATTTTGTCACATTATGTGTGTTATCATTTCACTTTCTTGATGGTATCATTTGAAGTAAAAAAGATTTTTATTTTGATGAAGTCCACTTTTTTCTGTTTTTGTTTTCACTTTGTACTTTTGGTGTAGTATCTAAGAGTCCATTACCTAATCAAGGTCATGAAAATTTACTCCTATGTTTTCTCATTTTGGCTGGTAATATTTAGGTCTATGATCCATTTTGATTTAATTTTTGTATATGGCGTGAGGTAGGGATCCAATTTCATTCTTTGGCCTGTGGATATCCACTTGTCCCAGCACCATTTGTTGAAAAGACTATCCTTTCCCCATTGAATTGGCTTAGCACCCTTGTTAAAAAAATCAACTCATCATAAATGTAAGGGTGTATTTATAGATCATCAATTCTATTTCATTGACCAATGTGTCTGTCCTTTTGTAGGGGAAGTTTTAAAATCACAATATCACTTTCCTCAATAGTTATTGGACTATTTACCTATTTTGTATTGGGTGAGTTGTAGTAGTTTGTGTTTTTGGAGAAATTGACCCATTTCATCCATGTTGTCAAATGTATAGAGAGTTGTTTGCAGTATTCCTTCATTATCCTTTTGATGTTTGTTGGTCCTGTAGTGAAATCCCCTGTTTCATTATTGATATTGATAAGTTGTGTCTTCTCTCTTTTTTTCTTAGTCAGTATTGCCAGAGGTATGTCAATTTAACTTTTTTCAAAGAACAAACTTTTTCAAAAATTGATTTTTTCTATTGTTTGCATTTTCAACTTTGTTGATTTCTGCTTTTATCTTTACTGTTTACTTTCTTCTACATGATTTGGGTTTGTTTTGCTCTTCCTTTGCTTGTGGTAGAAGTTTAGATTATTGATTTGAGACTTTCCCTCTTTTGTAATGTATGTACTTAGTGCTATAAATTTCCTTTTTAGAACTGCTTTAGCTGTGTCTTTCAAATTTGATATCTTGTATTTTCATTTTCATTCAGTTCAATGTATTTTTAAATTTCCCTTGAGACTTCCTCTTTGATCCATGGATTATTTAGAATTGTTTGTTTACTTTGTGTTTGGAGAGTTTTCTATTATATTTCTGTTATTTGTCTCTGGTTTGATTCTATTATGGTTAGAGGATACACTAAATTTGAAAAAAATTCAGTTCTTTTAAATTTATTGAGACTTGTTTTATGGCTCAGGATATGGTCTATTTTCATATATGTCTTGTGGACACTTGAAAAGAATGTGTATATAATGTGTTGTTGTGTATTATGTGTATAAATGTCAATTATACATCCTGTTGGATGATGGTGAGCTCTTTTATATCCTTGCTGATTTTCTGTCTAGTTGTCTTATCAATTTTTGAGAGAGAGGTGTTGAAGGTTCCAGCTATAATTATGCATTTGTCTGTTTCTCCTTTCAGTTCTCTCAGTTTTTGCTTCACATATGTTATAGCTCATTTGTTAGGCATGTACACATTTAGAATTGCTATGTCTTCTTGATGAATTTACCCTTTTATCGTTATAATGTATCCCCCACTTTTCAAAAGTTCTCTTAATGCCACTTCACTTTTATGAAAGACCTACATTAATACCTGTTTCCACTAACCAAAAGAAATCCGTGGAAGATTTATGCTTTTATGAAAAAAGGTGAAAAGAGAAAACAGTGTTCAACATTTGCTTTACAGTGAGCCATTATAAAGGCAGTGTGCGCCCCAAGCAGCAAGAGTGGCACTGCCAAGCTCCTTCCCTGGGAACTACACTCAGCATCATATCGCCATAGCTCTATTGTATCTGTGAGCATCTGTGTTTTATCTTATTTTCTGTGTGTGTTAGCTGATGTGTCCTATGGTGATTGTTTCTTTGCTTTATGCCTTTGTGGCTTAGGAGAGGTTTCACAGGAACGCACTGCTTTCAAATAGTGGGGGAAACCTGTATATGTTCCTCTGTGTCTCTCGTGAAATTTTTTTTGTTCTGATGTCTACTTTGTCTGATATTTATTTTCTGATATTAATATAGCCACTACAGTTTTAATTTGATTTATGTTTATATGATACTTCTTTTTCCATATTTCACTTTCAACCTACCTAAATTGTTATATTTGAAGTGAATTTCTTATAGATAAAACATAGGTGGGTCATGTTTTTAAAGTCACTAGCCAATCTTTGTCTTTTAATTGGTGTATTCAGACCATTTACATGTAATGTAATTATTGATATGTTAGAGCTCACATCTGCCATTTTATTTATTTATTTTTTGTTTACTGTTTGTTCTGTTGTTTTGTTTCTTTGTTTTCTTTTTCCTACCTTCTTGTGTATTACTTGAACTTTTGAAAAAATTCCATTTTGATTTACCTAATTGTTTTTGAGTATATCTCTGTTTGGTCTTTTAGTGGTTGCTCTATATCTTATTCCAGTCTACTGGTGTCATAATTGTACCAGCTCAAGTGAAGTATATACACCTTACCTTCTTTATATCGCTTTACCCTCCCCCATTTATAATACAATTATCTTAAACATTTCCTCTACATATGTTTATAACCACATCATAGCGTGTTATAAGTTTTGCTTCCACTGTCAAACATGATTTAGGAAACTCAAAAGGACAAATAAAATCTATTTACCCCTATTTTTACTCTTTTCATTGTTCTTTCTTCCTTCCTAATGGTTAACAATTCCTTTTTTAATCATTTCCTTTCTGCTTAGAGACTTCCGTTAGTCATTCTCTTAGGGTAGATCTGCGGGTGACAGATTCTCCCAGTTTCCCTGTTTTTATTATGAGAATGTCTTGATGTTCCCTTCATCCCTGAAGGATATTTTTGATGGGTGTAGGTGTCTGTTGACAGTTTTTTTTTCTCTCAGAACCTGAAAAGTATTGTGCCACTTCATTCTGACCTCCATACTTTATGATGAGAAATCTTTTGAATTGTTTCCCTTTGTAAGTAAGGTGCCCTTTTTCTCTTGCCACTTTCAAGATTTTTAATTTATCTTTAGTTTCCCGTGGTTTGACAATGAAATGTCATGTGGATTTCTTTGAGTTTATTCTGTATGGTATCCACTCAGCTTCTTGAATCTGTAGGTTTATGTCTCTTGCCAAATTTGGGAGTTTTCAGCTATCATTTCTTTGAATACTGTTCAGCCTTCTCTTCTTTCTCCTGTACTCTGCTACTCTGAAACAGGAATGTCAAATATTCTCTCATAGTTCCCTAGGTTCTTGAGGCTCTGCTCTGTTTTTTCTTACTTGTTTGATTTTTGTTTTTTAAGTCTATTTTCTCTCTCTCTTTTAGATTGGATAATTTCTATTATTCTCTTTTACCACTTACTGATTCTTTCCTTTGTTGTCTTTATTCTGTTGTTGTGCCCTTCCATTGAGATTTTAATTTTGATTATTGTATTTTTCAGTTCTAAATTTTCCATTTTGTTCTTCTTTGTATCTTTTATTTATTTGATGATACTATTTCTTTGTTGAGACTTTCTATTTTTTCATGTGTTTCAAGTGTGTATACAGTTACCCTCTGAAACATTTTTATGGTGGCTGCTTTAAAATCTTTGTCAGATACTTCTATCACCTCTGTCATCTTAGTGTTGGCAATCTATATCAGGCAGGGTTCTCCAGAGAAATAAAACCAATAGGATGTGTGTGTGATGTGTGTGTGTGTGTGAGACAGAGAGAGATTAATAAAAAAAAGAGATTTATTATTAGGAATTGGCTCATGTGATTATGGAGGCTGGCAAGTGCAAATCTGCAGTAAACCTGGGCTGGCAGGCGCAAGACCCAGGAGATGCTATGGTGCAGTTTCAGTCTGAAAGCCAGTAGTTGGAGACCCAACAGTGCCAATGGTACAGATGAAGTCTGAATTCTCTTACAGAGGATTTTCTCTTACTTGGAAGAGGGTCAGTTTGTTGTTCTGTTCAGGCCTTCAACTGATTGTACGTGGTCCACCACATTATGGAGGGCAATCTGCTTTACTTTATCAATTAAAATGTTAATGTCATCCAAAAACACACTTGCAGAACCACCCAGAATAACGTTTGGCTAAATATCTGGGCACCGCATGGCCCAGTCAAGTTGACACATAGAATTAACCATCGCAGCATCTGTCAATTGTCTGTTTTTGTTCAGTTTGTGTTCCTCCTGGTTCTTGGTACGGCAAATGGATGTCAGTTGAAAACTGGACATTTTTGGCTTTGTGTCCTGGGACCCTGGATCTGACTTAAGCCCTCTGTTTTAGCTGGCTTCCTCTGACCATTCTGTCACTGGAAGCAGGGGTTGCTTCCTTGCTACTGCAAGGTGGGAGCAGAAGGCTGGAGAGTTTCCGCTACCTGGCCTCTGTTGACACACTGAGGGGGTCTTCTCCATACTGCTGAGTGGGATGATAGTTCTGGCTCCCCACTTGCCTCTAGGATACTTACCTGGTTGGGAAGGTTTTGTGTGCCTCGTTTCTGCTCTCCACGTGGTCTCTGCCCACTGTGTGGGTGGGGGTGTGTGTGGCCTCAGTACTGGGTGGTGGTGAAAGTCTGACTTTCTGGCAGCACCTCAGTGGGGAGGGGGGTGGTGTGTCTTATTACTGTCACGTGGGGGTGGAAGTCCAGGCTCCCCGTGTGTCTCCACTGATACCACAGAGGTGGGGTGGGATGGGGGCCTCATCAACCATCTGTCGAGGAGGACGTCCCACCTCCCTGCTTGTCGTTCTCTGACATCTCTGTGGTTTGGGAGTGTGGGGAGGTTGGTTACCTCATTACAGTCTGGGGAGGGTGGTCGCCTAGGCTCCCTCCTGGGTCTTTGCTGGCAGGGATGGAAGTTTCACCACAGTTTTTTTCCGCCCTGTTTGGCTGGAGTAGTGCAGTTATTGTCTGCCTTGCCCCCCTTCCTGGCCCTTTGGTTAGAGAGAGAGAGTGCTGGCTTTTGTTGGTGTATTTTTTGTCTGTGTCTCTTGGCATTTACGGGTTGTAGGCTTTCAAAGCCCCAGGTCTGGGATATATGAGGCAAAAACAAAACAAAAACACAGGGAACTCACCATGGGTCCGGAGGTCCCAGCTCATCTGCTTTCTTTTCTCCACTTTTCAGAGTCTTCTGTGAAATATACATTTGCTCTAGATGTAATGTCCAGGCTCCCATTGTACTCAATGGGAGAAATAGGGAAGAGTATGTCCACTCCATCTTCCCAGAAGTGCAAGTCCTTGTTTGTTTTGTCTTGTTTCTTAAGAAGACAGTAGGGTGCTTTGGCTACTGATGGGAACGGTCCATCAGAGGGAGACTGCAGGAGCCAAGTCCTCGAGTAGGTGAGGGGAGCTGGGGCCACGGCAGCACATCTCTCCTTTTTCCCAGAAGGAGGCAGGTTTTGAGGGTGCCCTTTGGGGAGATTGGCGGCTTTGGTGGCCATCTTAGCCCGTTGGTCGGAGTTGCATGTGGGGCTGGCAGAGGTGTGGTCTGAGAACACTGGCAGACGTAGAGCTGGGGGTCTGAGTGTCTCTTCTGGTCAAGGCTCGGGGGTCTCAGTGGCCAGCCTGGAATCAGGGTCCAGGAATCAGAAGCCACAAGTGGCAGGCAGTCCAGCGGACTCAGGACTTGCGGGCATAGAGTCCGCAAATCTGCCTAGGCCAGCAGACGCTGGAGGGCAGGAATTCCGACAGCAGCACCTGGAGATCAGCCCCAGCCTCAGGGCAGTGCCGGGCCGTCTTCCTGCCTCTCTCCTGCTCAGGGCCCCGGCCCTTGGCTTGTGAGCCGCCTCTGAAGAGAGGAGCAGAGGGGCCAGGTGGTCACCTGCCCACAACACCCACCCCTCTTGGTTCACTTCTAGCACCAGACTCGTGGGGAGAAAGAGGCTCTCCATCCCTCTCAGCTGGGTCGACGGGGGGCCCCTGAAAACGAAACAACAGTGGAAATGAATTGGACTCAGAGGGCCTCACCCTTTTGTGCGCTGTGCTCTAAAAATCAAAAGGTCTGGGAAGACCTTTTGCATTTGGTTATTTAGACCAGGCCCTGGCGCTGGGTTCTGTCTTAGGCCCAGCTCTTCCCTGGGGACCTGTGGGCTTGCCGTTGACGGGGGAATGCGGCACAGGGCTTACTGCTCTGAGCTGTGGAAACTGCAGGAGACAAAAAGAAGATCAGACTTGGGCCTTGGGGTCCGTGGGCTTCACAAAGGAGGAATGTCTTTGGAGCTGCCTGGTGTGTCCAGCAGCCTGGGAAGCAGAGGGGAGGTGTCCAGGCGGGATACCTGGGGCAGCCCTTGGCCCCCTGGGACTACTCCTGGGCTTTTCATTGTTGCTAGCAGTGGCCAGGAGCATGAAGCTCCTTGGTCCTTTGGGGGCCCCAGCCCCAGAGGGGGGCTCTGTGGGGCAAGGGCAGGCAGGCGTGATGGTGGGTCCTGCCTGGATTACCTGTCTGGACCCGCCTGCACTTGGACTCTGCCGGTGTGTGAGAAGGGCCGGGGAGCTTCTGTGGCCAGGGCTCTGTCCTGCCCACCGTCCTGCACATCTCCTCTTGCTTCCAGACCAACGATGCGGCTGGCAACACCTGGAACTGGCTCTACTTCCTGCCCCTCATCATCATCGGCTCCTTCTTCATGCTCAACCTGGTGCTGGGCGTGCTCTCGGGGTAAGAGGCCATGCGGTTGTGTGCTACCTCTGTGTTCGCAGGCCGGGGAGGGGGCAGATGGGACTGGACACGGCCTGTGTGGTGGGGGAGGCGAGGCTCGGCCTGGCCCTGGGACGGTCACTCCCAGCGTCCTGAGCTCTAGCCAGCCTGTCCTTGGTGCTACCATTCTGACCTCTCCCTTGGTGGTCCCTGGCCCTGGTCTCCTTACCCCTAGCTCTTGGCCTTCACCCCGGCCTCTGAGTCAGGGGAGGGGCTGCTGCTGCCTCTTATCTGGGTTCGTGGTGCAGTTTCTGAGCAGCCCTGGGGACAAGAGAGCCCTTCTGTGTGACACTGGAGAAGGAATGGAGCGGCCTTGGGTCTCCACCCCAGCCCTGACCCCTGGCTTGCCTCGCCTCTCGGGTCACCTGTCCCTGCTGACCTCCAGCAGAAGACAAGGGAGGATGCAGTGCTGGGGTCCCTCCTGGAGAAAGGTGCTTCCTACCTTCATGGGTAGTGAGGTGTAGCACACCTGTGGCCCATAGTGCCCTCCTGTCCTGCATCGGGCCGAGGACCAAGGAAGTGCTGTTGGCTTCAGGGAACAACCAGGGCTGGTATTTGGGGCTCCTGCCCTTGTCTGGGGCCGAGGAAGCTGTGTAGACAGAGGGAGAGGGCATTGGGCTGGCCTGCCTCCCTGCCCCCACCTGAGCATCAGATTCCCTGTAGGGCTGGAGGGGAAAGTTTCCATTCCACCCGCCTTGAAGATTCCAGCTCAGGCCCAAGGCTCCTGAGGTCGTGACTCAGGGGGCAGCTATCATATTGGTCTGGAAAGGAACAGCCGCAGAGAGGACAGTGGCTGGGCCCAAGGTCTCTGTGCCCTGGCTGTGGCACGTGTTCCTGCCTTGGCCCCTCCTGTAAGACTCTGACTGTTAGCAGTGTATCTTTCTAAGCGCCTCCGCCGGGAGCAGGCAGGCGCACAGCACAGGGGGCCGATGAGAATGCCTAGTCGGGGCGGCGGGGGGAGCTGTGGTCCGAGCTGGGATGGGGAAGCCAAGGGAGGCCTGGGGCTCAGAGAAGGCTCCTGGGGAAGGGGCAGCTCAGCTGAGGCCCAGAGGGGACAGGAATGAGCTTGGCAAGGAGAGGGGAGCATCTCCCATGCATAGAATTGTTGGGGCGGAGGCACAGAGGGTGTGGTGTCTGCGATGCTCAGAGCTGGGGCTGCCAGGTGTGGGAGCTTGGCCGGGGGCCAGACTCGTGAGGAGGGCGGGCCCCGTGCTGGGCTGTGTGGCGGGGAGGCTGGCGGGACACGAGTGGGTCCTGCTCCACCTTACTCCGGAGAGCGTGAGAAAGAAGCAGGGGTAGCAGCGGAGACTGGGTGAGGGGCCCCGAACTTTGTGTTTCCCAGCCCTGCCCCAACCTGCGGGCATCGTTGCCTCTGGGGACCAGCCGATACGGGCTGATTTTCCTAATGAGCTCAGCTGAGCCCTCCCTCTGGCCTCCAGCTCCAGCAGCGGGGCCCCAGGGTTCTCTGCCAGCCTTGGGGAGGCTGGAGACTGCGCGGCCCCTCAGGCCAGTGGTCAGCACACAACGTGTGGCTCTGCCATATCTGGAGGAGGGCTGCCAACGGGCCAGCCTGGAGCTGGTTCAGCCTTGCTCCCCGCCACGCCCCGGGCTCTCACCCTCCCAGTGCCCAGAGAAGCAGAATCGGTGGTTCCTCTCACAGCTCTTCCTCCCAGTGGGGCCAAAGCCTGGGGAGGGCGGGCCACAGCCAGCCGCCTCCTGAGCAGTGGCTGCCCGGCGGCCAGGCCTTGGTCACTGCAGCGAGTTTCTGCTGGCAGCTCTCGGCCAACCGGGCAGTATGGTCACGCCCCACTGCCACCCCCAGGCCCTCCTGCCCTCCGGTGTGGTTGATGGTGCTGGCCTGGTGGGGAGACCGCGAGGGGCCCTGCGTTCCTGCAGATTCCTGCACAGAGGTCCAGGTGGGAGCCGTCTCCTCTCATTGCCAGGGTTGCAGCAGCTCAGGCCCTGGTGGACACCAGTCTCAGGCTTGGGGTCCATCCTGGTCGGAGCCAAGCTCTCCCTCTCACCGTGGCTGCGTGACAGGAGCCAGGCCTGCCGGGCCCGCCCCCTCTGCCAAGCCCAGAAGCTGCTTCTCCTGGGGGAGAGACAGCCGCTCGCTCGCTCGCTCGGCAGAGAACAGGCATTGCTGTTTTGCCCTGAGGGTGTGCCTGCCTGCCCTCTGGGGACCTGAGCTAAGGTGTGTGCGCGTGTGCGTGTGTCTGTGCGTGGGCACGCGCTCTTGTGCCCGTGTGTGTGAATGGCTTCCTTCTGGCCTTTTGAGCCTCTTGACTTCTAAGATTGGCTGGGAGACTGGGGCTGTGGTGCTGAGGGCCCAGGAGGGCAGAAGAGCCTCAGTGGTTTGGCTGAGGAGCTGGGTGATTCTAGAATGTCTCCCTGTCATCTCTGGCTGCCCTGAGCCGATCCAGTGCCTGCCCGTCGCTCCTCCTTCTAGCAAAGGCTCTGGGTCTGAACCAACAGAAGAAACAAAGTGGAAGTCCTGCTCTGGGGGATTGTTGTCCAGAAGCTCTCTGTAGCGTCTCTGTCCAGATGACAGGGCCTGGCACTCGGAGGGTGCATGCCCAGGCCTGTTCTAGGCCAGGGGGAGGTGGAATTGTCCCTGCCCTCTGGAGCCCCTCTCTGGGCGCGGAGGCGCTGTCCCTACGAGCTGCAGGAGCCTGAGGAGGGAGGGCTCACCTGGGCCTGTTAAGTGCTGGGGAGGGGGGGAAAGGCCGGGTGATGGAGGCCCCCGGAGGGGTGGCCCGTGGCCTGCTTCCCCCGTCCCGGCCTCCTCCTGAGTCCCTGTGCCTCTGGCCGCACACGGGGGGCCTGGGGGCATGCTCACACCCACCTGCTCTGCTTCCTGCTGCGGCCTCGCCCATCACAGGGAGTTCGCCAAGGAGCGCGAGCGGGTGGAGAACCGCCGGGCCTTCCTGAAGCTCCGCCGGCAGCAGCAGATCGAGCGGGAGCTCAACGGGTACCTGGAGTGGATCTTCAAGGCCGGTGAGGACAGGGGCTGCGTGGTGCTCCTGGCCTGGCCTTTGCTGGCTCCTCCTCCCCGGACCCTCCCAGGGCCGAGCTCACCTGGGGCGGGGGCTGCCCTCGGGAGGGCGACTTGTGAGGCGGAGCAAGCCAGGCCCTCTTCCCAGGGCGCTGTCTGTGGGCCCCATCAAGGGGTGTGTGTGTCGGTGGGACCAGCTCAGCCACGGGCCCTGCCGGCTTCGGGAAGCGTGAGGGCCGAGAAGGCAGGGTCTCACCTCCTTCCTGCTGTGTTCCTGGGGGACGAGCCCTGGTCGGGGTGGGGACAGGAGGGCTCTGGCCTGAGGCTGTGTCTCACTCCCAGAGGAAGTCATGCTGGCCGAGGAGGACAAGAACGCAGAGGAGAAGTCCCCTCTCGATGGTAGGTGGCCGCTGTCCGCACTCCTTGCCTGGCCACGGGGCTGTGGTGGCTGGGCGGGCAGTGACACGTGTGCATGCTTGCATGTGAGGCGTGATGCCCTCTGCTCAGCCAGGTGCCTGCACGTTGGTCGCCTAACATGGTCCTGGGCGGGGCCTTTCTGGAGGCAGGCCCTGGGAGGGTCAGCTGCACGCTCCTGGGGGGCTGCGTGCCATGGACCAGAGTGGGCATCGCGGGCAGTGGGCTCAGCCTGGCGGTCACGGGAGCCTGTGCTGAGAGCTGGGTTTTCCAGCGTGGCAGCTGACAGCTGACACGTGACTGTGTGAGCTTGCAGGTGCGTATGTTACAATGAAACAAAAGTGAAAATCCAGATCCTCAGTCTCGGCACGTTTCAAGTCATCGTAGAAAGTTCTGTTGGACAGCGCTGCTTCTACAAGCTTGAAAACTGCTGGTTTAATCCAAGCTGTATCTGTCCGCAGGGCTCAGGGAGATGCCCCCAGATTGCTGTAGAAAGACCCCTAGCACAGCCTGGGGCCACGGGGGCAGGGACGGGGGCCAGCACAGCCCCGGTGGCAGGAAGGCTGCTCTCTCTTCACACCTGCTGCTCAGGACAGGGCCAGACAGCATGGCCACGCATGTTGCGGTCTCACCTGGGCCCACATCTGGGCCCACACCTGGGGCCTTGAGCAGTCTGTGCTGGGCCCTCTGTGGCCTTGACCTGACCTCTCTGGTCTCACCTGGTCTTGGAGTGTGGACCGTTGGGTCAGCCGGCTGCAGCCCTGTCCCTGTCCCACATGGAGGTTTCCTGGTCTCCATGGTAGCCAGGCCTTCCCTGTGGGCATCATCGTGGCGAGAAGGACAGGCAGGACCCAACCTCAAAATCCCTTTGTCCCTTTTGCTCTGAAGACCGAGAGGGGCCCATGGGGGCCAGGCATCGTCCTGCCTTCCCTTAGCCTCAGCTTCAGGAGGGATCTGGAAAGGCTGCCGGTTCCTGGCACTGCCCACAAGGGCACCACCCAGCCCTGAGGCAGGTCATCTGGAGGCCCGGACTCATGCCGCCCCCTCCCACCCTTTGTTTAAAGCAGTGTTGAAGAGAGCAGCCACCAAGAAGAGCCGAAATGACCTGATCCACGCGGAGGAGGGGGAGGACCGTTTTGCAGACCTCTGTGCTGTGGGTGAGTCTCGGTGGGCCTGTGACTGCATGGGGAATGCGCGCCCGGCTCCCTCCCTGTCGCCTCGGCTTCCCTCCTTTCCTACCACCCACACCCAAGTAAGCCAGCCCCGTGTGTGTCCACCCGACAGTAGGAAGTACAGCACCCTGGTACTGGATTTCTGCCTGGGGCCAGCCCTTGGGGTGGGCTGCATGCACAGCTCCTGGAAGTTCATTTTTGCTCATTCATTTCAGTACACTGCTGTCTGCTGGCTGCTCTTGGCTCTGCCGTCCTGTGTGGACATGGAGCCCTTGGGCACGTCCCAAGGCCGGAGGCTGCGTGTGTCACTGACTCTGTAGGGATGGAAAGTTTCTTGCCGTCTCTCTTCTAAACCCTGTGTATCTCCCATGTTCCTTGGGTCTGCTGCCTCTGAGGCCTTGGCTTCATCCCCTGCTTCTCAAACAGTAAAAGGGGAACCTGGTTCTTTGATCTTTTATCGTTTTAGTACCTCCTCTCAGCTTGGTACCAGAAGTCTGGCACCAGAAGTGCCCAGGCCTCTTTGCGCTAAATGCCCCGTCATTGTGCATTCTGCGGCAAAGCGGGGCTCAGCCCTGGGTCCCCACCTTCGGCAGTGTGGGAGGGGGGCCAGCACTTGGCAGTGACAGCTTTTCATGCACAGACCACCTTGCTCTCCAGCGATCCTGAGTGGACTCGAGCTGGAAGAGCTGCTTCCCATTATATTGTTATGTTTATATACAGACCTCTCTAATAAGTCATTTGTGTATTTGTTTATCTGTTCGTTTACACTTTCCCCTTCTTTGTCCCCAGTAAGCCCATGTTAATAGCTTGGGGTTTACGCTTCCTTGTTTCTCGATATCACTCACACACACACAGGCACATATACATGTTGTAGCGTTTTGGGCTCTTTTCATGTTACAGAAATAGTTTCATACAAATTTTTTTCATCAGTGCCTCTTGGAAACCCCTCCCCATCAGTTGGTCTCATTTGAGTTCGCTCTTGTAAGCAGCGGTGTGGTGTTCCATGGTGTGGATTCACTGTCAGGTAATCAGCCGCCCCCCAAATCCTATAAACATCTGTCCTTCCTCACCAGTGCTTTATGTCCCTCGTGGGATGGGTTCCCAGGAGCTGGGCTGCTGAGGTGAGGGGTGTGTTGGCACCTTCAGGGCTGCCACCACACTGCTCTCCAGGAGGGCTGTGAATTCACATCCACCAACAGGGTAGGAAGACATCTGCCCTCGTCCTGCTTGGCCGCTGCAGCTACTTTTGACTGTTGCCAGTTTGAGGGCAATGGAATGATTATAAAGTGGTATTTCACGGGGACTTTCATTCTCATTTCACTCACTACTGGTGATTTTGAACCTCTTTTTAAATGTTTGTTTCCCATTAAAATTTAGGTGTTGGTGACTCTTCGTATACTCTGTACATCTTCTATTGGGTTGTTTGTGTTTGTTCATTAGAGACCCATGTATGTTGTGGATCTGAATTTTGTTAAATTTTTTTCAAGTTTATCATGTGAGTTCCCTCCGTTCCTATTTCACCTAGAGTTTTTCTTCTGATTTTGTAAAATGAATTGGAGAGTTAAAAAAATCTTTTTCTATAGCTTGGAATAATTTAAATAACACCTAGATTTTCTGTTCTTTAAAGGTGAGATAAAAATGTGAACCCGTCTAGTTAAAAAAGGAAAAGAACTTGGACCAGTTTTCTAAATTATATTCTGTTAGGAAATCCTCCATTTTGTCGCCTTTTCTAACTCGTTTCTATAGAGCTGCATGTAGCGTTCTCTTATATTCTGTTAGGAAATCCTCCATTTTGTCGCCTTTTCTAACATTTCTATAGAGCTGCATGTAGCGTTCTCTTACATTCTGTTAGGAAATCCTCCATTTTGTCGCCTTTTCTAACTCGTTTAAAGAACTTGGACCAGTTTTCTAAATTATATTCTGTTAGGAAATCCTCCATTTTGTCGCCTTTTCTAACTCGTTTCTATAGAGCTGCATGTAGCGTTCTCTTATATTCTGTTAGGAAATCCTCCATTTTGTCGCCTTTTCTAACATTTCTATAGAGCTGCATGTAGCGTTCTCTTACATTCTGTTAGGAAATCCTCCATTTTGTCGCCTTTTCTAACGTTTCTATAGAGCTGCATGTAGCGTTCTCTTACATTCTGTTAGGCAATCCTCCATTTTGTCGCCTTTTCTAACTCGTTTCTATAGCCCTGCATGTAGCGTTCTCTTATATTCTGTTAGGAAATCCTCCATTTTGTCGCCTTTTCTAACGTTTCTATAGAGCTGCATGTAGCGTCTCTTACATTCTCTTCATCTCTTCTGTATTCAGCCATTTGCTGGTCCATTCACTCAACAGATATTTACCAAGTGCCCAGATGTGCTGGGAAGTGCCTGAGGCATTGGGCTATGGCACTAAGCAAGATGCAGAAGCCTTTCATTTTTCGGAGTTTCCATTCCAGTGCTAGGTGTGAAAAAGAAAAAAAAGTAGAGAAGGCGGGGACTTGAAGGGTCTGGGGGGGTGTTGGAATTTTAAGTAGAGTGGCCGCAGATGGCCTCGGGAAAGGTCGCCTTTGAGTAAAAAGCTGAAGGAAGTGAACAAGTCAGCTCAGCTGGAGACGGAGCATCCCCACGACAGGTGAGAGGACCCTGAGGCAGGAGAGTCCAGGAGGCCGGTGTGGCTGGGGCCAGGTGGAGGGGGCTGGAGGGTCAGGGGACTCTGGGTGCCAGGGTGGTCTTCAGAGGGGAGGCAGCCTCTGGCTCCTGCGGGGCGCTGAGGACAGACTGCCGTGCAGAGAGGGCAGGAGCAGGACCAGGTCGGAGGCCGCTATGAAGACTCCGCGGCTGGTGGCAGCCACGGGGGTGGTAAGTGGTTGGATTCTAGATCTATTTTGAGGACAAGCCCACAGGATTTGCTGACCGGTCGGACGTGGGTGTGAGAGAAAGAGAGAGACATCAAGGACAGCTCTGCAGGAAGTGTCCCCAGAGTAGCCCTCCCTGGGAGGACGGGACCTGGGACACGTGCGTTCTGGGGAACGATGTCCGGAATCCGGTTCAGAAGTGCTGGGTTTGAACGCATGTTGGAGACGCGGTGGGGCGTCAGGCGGGCGCTTTGTGTGTTGGGCTCTGCCGTTCAGGCTGCAGAAGCTATGTAAAGCTCTGAGACTGACTACAGTGTGTTGAGTTTGGTTTTGCTCTTTTCCAGTTGTTAGTATGTTGACCTTTGCTTTCTATTTTCTGAATTAGGATCATATGAGGTTAGTCTGTATTAATGATCATTTAAAATAACCAGATTGTAGATTTCCTTTCTTCTATTTTTTTGTTTTCAATTTTATTATTTTTAACCTTTATTAGGTTTATCTTTTAACATTATTTTGATTTATTTTATTATTATTTTTCTAACTTCTGAAAATGTGTAACTTGTTCTTTTATCTTCTTTAACAGCAAAAGCACTTTAGGCTGTATATTTTCCTCTGCACAAAGCTTTGCTGTGAAGTCCCCCCCTCTGTACTGGTTTCCAGATAACAATTTCTTTACTTTCCTCTTGAGGCAAAGGTTATCTGCGAGTGTGCTTCTTAATTTTTAAGTATGTTTTTATTATATCTAATTTTATCAGATACTGATTGGGAAATGTGGCCAGTAAATCTGTAAGTTTAGAAATTTTCAAACTCTAAGTTCACGACTGATTTTAAAAAGTTTCACTGACGGAAAGTGTATGCTCTGTTTTGGAGAGTTGTCTGGTTGTATGGGTATCTCTTAAAGTCAAGTTTATTGATTGTGTTCTCCAGTTCTTTAGGTCTTTGTGTTTTATCACTAGGTCTGTTCAGTTCTGAAAGACGTGTTTTGAACGTTCCCACTTCATTTTATTTTTTTATCAATAAGTTTCTCTTGTATTTTTTTTTCCTTAAAATTGTGTGTGTGTGTGGTAGGAACACATCATGATATCATGAGATCCATCCTCTCCAATTCCAGGTGTGCAATGGATCACTGTTGATGGCAGGTGCCGTGCTGCTGGGCAGCAGGTCTCCGGGGCTTGTTCATCCTGCTTCACTGAAACTCTGTTCCTGTTCATCACAGCTCGCCATCCCCGCCCAGCAGCCCCTGGTCACCACTGTCCCGGTCTTTGGTTTTATGAATTTCATTATTTTAGATACCTTATGTGCGTGTAATCAGTCATGAAGTATTTGTCTTTCTGAAGATAGCTTGTTTCACTTAGCGTGACATCCTCAAGGTCCGTCCGTGCTGGTGCATGTTGCAGAATCTCCTTCTTTTTTAAGGCTGAGTAGTATTCTGTGGTGTGTATAGACCACATTTTCTCTATCCATTCATCTGTCAGTGGACATTTAGGTTGTTTCCACATCTTATCTATTCTGAATAGTGCTGCAGCGAACATGGAGAGCTCAGATCTCGTCAAGATTCTGATTTCAATTATTTTGGAGATCTCTCTCTCTCTCTCTCTCTCTCTTTCCAGTAGTAGGATTGCTGGATCATCAGGTAGTTTTATTTTTAACTTTTTTGAGGACCCTCCATACTGTTCTCCACAGCGGCTACACCAGTTTGCATTCCCACCAACAGTGCACGAGGGTTCCAATTGCTCCACATCCTCGCCAGCACTTGTCTTTTGTCTTTTTTGGAAATCGCCATCCTGACAAGTGTGAGGTGATAAATCATTACGGTTTTGATTTGCATTTCCTTGATGCTTCCTCCTGTATTTCTCATGGCTTTTGTTTATGTATTTAGCCACTGTATGCTTTGGTAGATGTGGAGTTTATGACGGTTACATCTTCTTTGTAAATTATGCTTTTCATCATCACACAATACCTTCTTTAAACGTTTAGTTCCTCCACTGGACAATTCCTTGTCTGACAGCAAATGTCATACTTTCTGTTACTACCATTGGTTTTGGTTTTTAGCTTGCATTGCTTGGTATCTTTGCTTTCCCTTTCATTTTCAACTCTTCTTCATCATTTTAAGCATTTAAGGTGTTCTCCTTACATGCAGTATTTAGCTGGGGTCTGCTTTTTTTTTTTTTTTTAACCCAGTCTTACGGTCTCTGTCCCTAGCGGAGGGATCCAGTCTGTCTCCGTTCAGTGTAAGGGTTGACATCCGTGACTTTCTCCTTCCCCATTCCTTCACATTTGGGGTCGATATTTCATACTGTGGTCTCTGTTTTCCCCAGCTTTGCTGCTTTGATCAGGTTGCTGTTTATCACCCTCTCCTCCTTTGCTCATTTCTGATCCCTCTCATTTCTGTTCCACAAATGGTTACCTTCCCTTCCCTGCTCCCAGAATTAGAAACATTTTCTTTGCTATTTTAGTATATTCCTCTACCCTCTTTACCACCAAGATGCATTATTTCCATAACGAGATCGCCCTATTTCCCATCTCTCTGCCCTTACCCACAACCCATAAGATGTGACCTTTGCAGTATTTGCCCTCCTTGCTCCCCACTCCCGGTTTGAGTTGTTTGGGGGATTTAGTTCTCGGCTGTTGTTAGTCCCTGTGTTTGCCCCGGGCGCAGAAATCCCGACTGAGCCTTTCCATCACACGCACGGTCACGTAGAGGTTCTCACCTTGCGGTCGCTGCGCACCACACAGCGGTTTGCTTTGTCTCAGCCCTGCTCTGTCATTCCTTATTGCCCCCTTAGACAGGTGTGTAGGTGGGGGACTGGCTGCTTCCGGTCATACTCAGGTGTCCTCCATGGTTCGGAGCTTTTGCTGCTGTGGTCATTGTCTCTTGTTCTGTGGGTGTCACTGCCCTGTCCTCTCGTTTCCTGGCACAGACAAGGTGTCGCCTGTAACTCCCTTTGCCTGGGGTCAGGAGCCCAGTGGGCCTCAGCTGCAGGCTCAGGTCTTCCTATGTGAGGGATGTTTTCTCCCGTTGTTCAGTTACTCAGTCTCCTTTCCTTGCTCCTTTTAGTCCTGGAGTCCCTGTTACTTCATGTGTATCTTACTTTGCTCCTTTGTGTCTCTTGTCCTTTTCCTCATGATTTCTTTCTCCTTACGTTTCCTGTGTTTATTTAAGATTGCTTTGCTGCATTTTTGAGGCTACTAGTTTGGGGGTTTTAAGACTGAACTTCTTTCCTTTCAGCTGCTGAATGATTTTGGGAGGGAATTTTATTTTCTCTCTCAGTTTTATTTTCGTTGGTTTCGTGCTGTGCCACATCCTGGGACCCTGTAGACTTTCCCCCGTGGCCCCGGCAGAGCCCAGGGGTCTCCTTGCACTCGGGGGCCCTCAGGCTTGGCACCTGGTGGTTCCCACGGGTCTGGACGTGGGGTCTGGCACATCCGGGGTGCCCCCCGCTCCCCACCCCCTGCTGGCTGCGGGTCGAGGCCCAGTGGGCTGGCCTGCATGGTTTCCTTTAACCCTGAGACCCTGTGGGGCACGTGTGACCCTGGACCTGTCTCCAGTAGGGACTCTCTAGCCACGAGGGTGTACCAGCCACGTGCCTGGTGGGCGGATGGGGCTCACGTCCACATGCCTGGTGTTCAGCCCACGTCACTTCCGCTGCACTCCCCACCCCCAGGCCTGCAGAGGCAGCCACTAAGCCGGAAGGGGACTTGCACTTCCTGCCTGTCACCTATGATCTCTGACCTGTGACCTGGCAGGGTTGTGGGGGCAGGGGCAGGTTGCGGCCACCCTGCGTTTCTGTGCCCCGCTCAGGGCGGTTCTTGAAGGTTGGGCACTAAGCAGGACGGGCGTCAGCGTTATATTGACTAACGAGCCCCCGTCTGGGCACAGCGCAAAGACACCCAGGTGTTTGTGGGCACCCGTGTTGTCCTGAATTGTGCTCAATTCTGTTGTCATCCATAGTCCATTTCATTCTCGATTGCCCCCTAGCTTGAGCTTGAAGATACGTATTTTTCTTGAAATAAGCCTTTTCGTCATAAAGAATATATGCCGATTAAGTTAACCCTGAAAACTGCACAAAGCCAAAAAGAGTCCCGGTGCCTCCTGTTCCCCCACAGCTACGATTCTGGGTGTGACATGTGTTCGCTTTTACTGTGAACTGCCTTGAACACCGTAAAAGAGAGCTGACGTGAGCACACAGGAGCTGCTTGCTGGGACCCAGGCCCGGAACGCCCTGGGGCCCCAAGGCCCTGGCGGATGTGGCCAGGCAGCTATGCGAGGGCAGCAGCCCTGAGGCCCTTCTCGTGGCCGGGCTTGGCTGGCCTCACGGGGCTTGTCCAGCAGGGAGTGTCTGTGGAGAATGTGCTTCTTGTCTCACTGGCCATGGGTATGCACAAAGTGGTTTGCTTGAGTCAAGTGTTCTCTTGACCTCCCTCCCCAGAGCGGGCCTGTGTGTGTTCACAGGTGTGTGCTTGTGTGAATCTGAGTGTCTTTGGGGGCGTGGTCAGCGTCCGGGTATGCTGTGTAGCACGTGTGTGTGACTCTGCTTCTAAATGGCTGTGTCTGGGGTTTCTGAGCCTGTGGGTTCACAGGGTGGGTCCGTGATGGCTCTGCCTGTGTGGAGGTTTCTCCTCGTCTTGTCTGTACTGGGTGCCCGTCTTTCTTCTGTGCCCCAGGGCTGCCTTTGAGGAGGGAGCTGGCTGTGGCCTTGGCATTTTGCAACCCTTGGCAAGGCTGGCCAAGAGGTTTCGTTGAATGAGCCAGCCCCGAATAATCGGCACTGGCTGGTGTCTGGCTGTGGATTGGGAGGCTGTGTCCCGGCGTAGCCAGAGGCTGTGACGGAGCAGTGTCTTCCGTGGGTGTGGGTGGGGTGTGGCGTCTAGAGCCAGGAATTCCCCGTTAGGGCCCTGCACGCACCCCCCGCCACAGGGCGGACTGGCGGATGCTCCTCGGGGCCGCCCCTCCTGTGTCTGGGGCACAGCGTCTCCCTGCCCGACACAGCTGCTCAGCCTGTAGACAGGTCTCTCCAGAGGCCTTGGCCCGTCTTCACTTGGTGAATCCAAGAGAACACCAGCCTGATAATGCCCTTGTTGTGCTGTTGGGTCTGGGTGTGGACACGCCCACGAACCTGTGCGAACGCGCCCACCACCACCGAACACACACTCACACGCTCCTTCCCCAGGGACTGACGGCCAGGCCAGGGGTTCAGAGCCAGCTGGGTTTGAACACTCGGAGGCACTCAGACCTTCCAAGCACCCACAAAGTCTGCTTGCTCGTTTGTCAAGTGGCGCGAGGGGTTGGGTGGTGCAGAGGGTGGCCCTGTCCCCCCAGAGCTCAGTGTCGCCTGGGGGTTGGGCACGAAACAGGCCGACAAGCCGACACAGTGCAGCTGTATAAGGGTGTGATTGTTGGGGGGCTGGACACCTGTTAGCTGGAGCCTAAAGAAGGGCGGTATTGACGCCGGGACGTGGAGCCGAGAAGGAGCCAGTGAGTGCAGCGCTTCTCGGTGGGGGCAGAGCAGAGGTGCCGCAGGCAGGGAAGTGACGGTGGGGGCAGAGCAGAGGTGCCGCAGGCACGGAAGTGACGGTGGGGGCAGAGCAGAGGTGCCGCAGGCAGGGAAGTGACGGTGGGGGCAGTGGGTTTGGCTGGTGAGTGGGGGCAGAGGGGCAGCTTCCTTGGCAAAGTTTCTGGAGACTGAGCTTTGGGGGCTCTGTGGACCACACTTAGCTCTGCAGCTGGGCCAGATGCAAAGGAGCTTGGCTGTGTTCCAGTAAAACTCCTTGAAAAGCAGGTGGTCAGTGGCTGCTGACCCCTGAGCTACAGAGGGAGGGAGGGCCAGAAGCAGCTGGCCTCCCCAGGGCGCACGGAGGAGTTGGAATGGCCTGGGAGCATCGGGGCTGCCCTCCTGGACGGTGGCCGGGGGCGCTGGGGACGAGAGGCCAGTTCCAATCCAGGTCTCGCACCCAGAGCCCAGCAGCCATGGAGACCGCCGAGGCCCTGGATTCCCTCATTTGTGAAGCGGGGGTGGGGTCAGGACCCACTGCAGGGGACACGGGTCATTAGCACAATGTCGGTAACGGGTCTGACACACTTGGTGCCTGTGATGGAAACTGGGGCCTCGAGCTGGGCCAGGGCTGGGGGCAAGCATCCTTGTGGGGTGGGGGATGCACGTCCTCGAGGACGCATCCGCGGGGCTCACAGCGGCGGAGGGCGAGCGTGTCCTGGGGCCCACCTGTCCCCCACATCCTCAGCGAGCCCTTGTTCCCGCAGGGTCCCCCTTTGCCCGAGCCAGCCTCAAGAGCGGGAAGACGGAGAGCTCGTCGTACTTCCGCAGGAAGGAGAAGATGTTCCGGTTCTTCATCCGGCGTCTGGTGAAGGCGCAGAGCTTCTACTGGGTGGTGCTGTGCGTGGTGGCCCTGAACACACTGTGCGTGGCCATGGTACACTACAACCAGCCCCAGCGGCTCACCACGGCGCTGTGTACGTAGCCGGGCCAAAAAGTGTAAAGTGCTCCAGGGGCCTCTGCTGGGGGCCTGGCTGTGCCCCAGGCCTGGGCTCCCCATCCCAGGGAGCCCGGCTGATCTGGTTAGACCCCCATCCATCAGGGTAGTGGGAAATGAGTGAGGGGTCTGGGGCGCCGGGGTCATGTGTCCTCTGCCGCAAGGGCTTTAGACCCAGGGAACGAGGGAGCCATCTGCCCTGGACTCCTGAGGAGAGAGAGTCCTGGCTCCCAGGGGCCTCCCCGGGCTCTTCTGCTTGTTTCTGCTTGTCTTCTTGGTTGGTTGAATCTGGGTGTGTCCATGACCAGGGATGCCTTGCAAGCCTGTGTCCATGAGCCTCAGGCCAGGCCAGGGGCTCTGGGTCATGACCTGTCCGGCCCTGGCTACAGTTCCAAGGAGGCAAAGAGCTGAGGTCCCTCCCCAGGCTGACCCTTCACACCCAAGGGCCCTGCAGGGCACGTGCAACTGAAGGTCTTGCTTTGTTGTCTTGCCTCACAAGAACTCCGAAGACACTGCACGAAGGACTTCTGTCCTGCGGTCAGTGCTCCCTCCTTCCCCTTCCCCAGGGTCAGCCACCTTCACCCTGCTCGTGTCTGCGGCTGATCTGGAAACAGCCTGTTCTGGGTCCCCACAAGCGCCTCCCTCTCTGCTCGGAGCCCTGCGCGCCTGCAGTCACCTAGGTGGCCAAGAGAGCCATTCTCCAGAGAAGAACCCTCCTGGCTCCCAGTTCTGGCCCCTGACGGGCCAGCCACACTGAGCCTGGGCAGCTCCAACTGGGAGCCTGGGAAGCTGCTGAAGGGTTCTTGTGGGCGGTGGACAGACGGCTCCATGGGCCGCTTGAAAGTGTGGGTGGGGAGGCCTGTGTTGGGGGTGGGACTCCAGGCTGCTGTTTCCCAGACTTTGATTGAAATCTTTGCTGGTATAATGGGAAAGGGTAAAGAGAAAGCAGAAGCAAGAGGAGCCCAGGGAGCTTCTAGCAGCCAGGCTGGCTCCGCGGGAGAGGGCGGGTTACAGAGCAGAGGGTGCACGTGGAACTGGGGCCCTGGCCCCTGAATCATGTGTCCTGGACCCGTGGTTTGGTGGCTTGGGACGTGGTTTGGGACCGAATTCAGTGTCTGCCTTGAGTCCTCAGGCTGCAGTCCCCCCGCCCTTCGGGGCTGGGTAGGGCCCGGGGAGCCAGGGCTTCCTCCTACCTCGGCGGATGGTGCGGCTGCTCCCTGGGGCCTCCTAACCCGGCCTTTTCTTCCCTCGGAAGAAGCCGGTGGCGCCCAGTCAGTCTTGTGGTTTCTCCTTGTTTCCTGGGCATTTACCAGCTGAGCGGGCTGGGGGTGAGCCGCGTGGCCTGGTCGCTTGTCTGACATGCAGGAGCGCGAGGCTGGAAGCGTCCAGGTGCTGGGCCAGGCCGTAGGCATCCCTGGCGGGGAGTCCGCCCCCTCACTGCCTTGCCTTCTCTGTGGTTTTCTGGAGACCCCTGAGCTCATCAGCGTATTCCCCAGGGAAAGTGGCTGGAGGGAGGGGTGGGTCTGTGCTGCCTCTGGACACCTCTGCTCAGTGCCCTTGACAGCTGGGCTGGAGCTGAGACAGGCTGACCCAGCAGGGTCAGGAGGCAGACGCGGAGGTGGGGACTCCCCTTGTGGACCAGCTTCATCAGACCTCGTCACGGGACTCTGGCCTGAGGCTGGCCGCCCCGCAGAGCGCGGGTACTGTGTACCTCACTGTCTGCCCACCAAGGACCCCGAGACTCAGGCTTGGATGGTGAAGGAGGGATGGGAGTGGGTGCTGTCATCCCGTGAACCCCCAGGCCTCCCGGAATGGACCTGACCACCCTCCCCTCCGTCCCTCTGTCCCCCCACAGCACGCTGTCCTCTTGTTACAATGCAGACACTGTTTAACCTACCTGCTCCGCTCCCCTAGCCTGTGATCTTCTGGGGAGAGGGGTCAGCTGTCTCCTGGGCCAGCTCAGAGTAGCGCCAGGGCCTGCTAGTCGAATGAATGCTTTAGGGATGAATGCGTGAGCACCCTTTCTCGGCCTCTGAGGGGAGGCTGAGCACGTGAAGCTGAGGGTCTCCTCCTTGGGAGAGAGGAGGAGCAGGCAGGGTGCCGGGGGCTCCGCTCCGGGTGTCCCCTTTCTCTGAAAGCCTCCCCTTTGGCGGTTCCTGTGCTCGTTCATGCACAGGGCTCCCGCTTTGGTCTCCTGGGAGCAAGGTGGACACCCAGGCAGTGTCAGCTCCAAGGTCTGCCGTGTGTGTGGCTGGGGTGCCCATCTCCATGGTCTCTCCTCCCGGGACCTGAGCTCCTCTCGTGGGGTCCTGAGGGGCCGGGGCCACGGGGCTTGTGTTCCGACTGCACTCAGTCACAGCTTTCCCGCGGTTTCTCCAGGAGGGCTGCTTTGCCGTCTCATTACTCGTCCCGTGCTTGGCTCGGGTGCCCTGGTGGTGGTTTTGACTGGTTTCAGAGGCCAGGCAGGAGCTGGTTGTCCACGTACTCCGGTCCCCTGCTCGAGACCTTCCAGGGCCCTGTGGACCATCACGTGTGTGTCTGTGAGGCACGGTGCCCAGTGGGCAGTGGAACTGATGTCTCTGCTTGTACAGGGCCTCGGCTGCCACAGCCCTGCCCGATGAGGCCGCTGCCTCTGTGCGGCACTTGGTGGAGAGCTGTGGGGGAGAGTAGATTTCGGGGTGCGCAGGGAGGGCAGGAAGTGTGTGGCCCCCTCTTCTACCATCTGTTTTAGCATGAGCTGCTTGAGGTCCAGTCTCCCAACCAGCCTGGATGCCAGGGGCCCTGGGGAGGCTGGGTGGGCAACTGCCTGGTGACTGGACCCCTCGGTCCCTGGCCCTGCATGGTGGGCTCTGCCCTTGGTGCTGAACTGCTTCCCTGGCTCCCGTGCCCTGGGCTCAGAGGCTCACTGTCTGAAGTGATAGGTGGATTCCAGCTTTGGGATGAGGGTCAAAGCCAGTGACCTTGTTCTGACGTCTGGCATTCCTGGTTTGGCGGCCCGTCAGTGGCCGAGCTCGGCTGCGTCTCCTGCGTGGCCTCGTACCGCTTTTGGACTGTTTCCTCTTGCTCTGACCCTGCCTTCTGCTCAGGCTGGGTTAGGGGTAGTGTCTGTGTGCGCTGGATTCGCAGCAGGTCCAGTGCAGCCTCCCTTCAGTCCTGTCAGCCGGGTCAGCGCTGCCGTGGCAGGATCCCTGGGCTGAGGCGGGCCCTGCTCACCACTGCTGCCTGCCCGGCCCAGCCTGCGGGAAGCGGAAGGCACCCCACCCACAGGGGTCTCTGTATGACTCCCCAAGGCCCCCAGCAAGCACGGGTGCCTCCTGGGAGACTCGTACTGCGGGGGCCCGGGGGTGTCAGGTGGTAGGGACACTCGCCTTTAGGGGGGCGAGCCTGCAAACATGGTTAAAACCCAACACGGCGCTGCTGTGCGCCCAAGGGGGTCAGGAGGTCCTCGCAGAGGGACGGGGCTTCTGGCCGGGTGGCTGAGGGATTCCAGCTGCCGTCAGTGCACGGAGCGCGGGACGAGACTGAGGGCAGAAGGACAGGCTCAAGGCCGTCCAGCTCTTCCACGGGGGTTGGGCGCCCTCTGCCTGACGCCTGGGTCCTCCTCTGGGAGATTTGGGCCCTTGACCCAGAACTCACTCTTGAGCCCAGTCCTGGGAGGCTGCCTCTGTGTCCCAAGGCACTGGGCATTCAGCTTTCAAGGTGGAAGGAGCACCTCTCTGCGACACTCCCTGTCTGTTCGCGGGCTGTTCTGTCCTGGGCTGAGGTTGGAGCTCAGGGGCCACCGGCCAGGCCTGGAAGCCCCACCCTGGGTCGGCCCAGAGGTCTGGTGTCCTCCTGTCTGGGCTGGAGCCAGGTGGGAGGAGACGCGAGCTAATCCCCCTCTTCTCCGGCTTCTCCTAGACTTTGCAGAGTTTGTTTTCCTGGGTCTCTTCCTCACAGAGATGTCCCTGAAGATGTACGGCCTGGGGCCCAGGAGCTACTTCCGTTCCTCCTTCAACTGCTTCGATTTTGGGGTGAGTGAGCCACCTTGTCAGGGACACCCGCTGGGGGTCCAGACGGGTCCGCGGTGTCCTGGCCGGAGAGCGCACGCACCCCTCCCACGATGCCGTACCCAGTGTGAGCTGGGGCCTGTGGAGCAGAGCCGGGGGCTGGGGGACTGTGATCCCCTGTGGGTCAGAAAGGCTGCTGGCAGGCAGGGGAGGCCTGTCCTGGTCAGGCCCTGACTGGTGCGGGTGCTGGCCATGGGCAGCCTCCTTCCCTCCCTGGCCCTGTCTGTAGAGTCTCAAGATCAGCTTAAGGCTCTGTGGCCTCCTCCGCACCTGGTGTGCGATCTTCTAAATGTCTGCTGTCCCGTGGAGGCTCGAGGGGGCTGTGGTCCTGACCCCCATCATTCCTGTGGGTCTGGTCCTGGGCACATGCAGCAGCGCTTCCTGGGGAGGCCGGAGGGGAGCAGTGGGCCTGGGTCCCTTCACCAGCCTCTGCAGGTGAGGGAGGCCTGGAAGGCAGGTGTTTCTGAGGCTCCCTGTGCTGAGCCTAGAGCCTGGGGCTGGGGTGCTGTTGACACCTGTCCAGAGGCCGAGTTCTGACCTGGTGGAGGCTCTGAGTGAGAAGCGGCAGTGCCACAGCCCGAGGAGGCCTTGCACCTCTGCAGACTTCTCGGAAGCCAGGGGGAGGCTGGACCTAGGTCGAAGGAAAGCTTCGACTTGGGATGCAGTTTAACTTTACCTTTTCCTCTCCGCGCTGCAGTGCAGCTGACAGACAGTGTCTATGACTTTGTCAGATCTTCACGACGACTCACTTCATACATGAATAACTGGAGACATTGTGTGATGGGCCCAGGACTGCCCAGCTAGTGTGCGGGGGAGTCAGTGCTGGAGCCCGGGGTGGGCGTCGTACACCCGCCATGCTGCCTGAGCTCTGGGCGGGGGAAGGCGGTGGCTGCCCAGGTGCTCTCTGGGACATGTGGGCACCTGCGATTTTCATAGATGGTTGTGGGGAAGCCAACTCTTCTACTCCTTTGCCTTCTTGGTTACAAAGAGAGCTGTGGTGTGCGTAGGCAGAGGGGACCCAAAGAGGGGAGGAGACTTCAGAGTGACGGTGTCTGGGAACCAGCTAGGCCCCAGGGCAGGGGAATAATTTGCGCACAAGCCAACAAAGTTTTCCAAAACTTAGCGGCTTAAAACAAGCATCTATTATCTCAGTTTCTAAGGGTCAGGAATCCAGGTGTGGCTTTACAGAGTGCCTGTGGCCTGGGATCTCTCACGCGTTTACAGCCCAGCTGAGGCCGGGGACGCAGTCATCCCAAGGCTTGGTCAGGACTGGAGGGTTGCGTTCAGCCTCCTCACAGGCTGTTGATCAGACTCGCTCGTGGTTGGTGACTGGTCTCGCTTCCCGGTCCCGTGGCCTCTCCACAGGCTGCTTGCGTGTCCTCACCGTGTGGCAGCTCGTGATGTGAGTACCTGACAGAGGCTAAACCAGTCTCAGGAGAGACAGCCGTCAGCCTTGCTATTGTATTAACATTTGTCAGGAAGGAGTCGCCGGGCCCGCCCGCTTTTCATGGGGAGAATGTTACCCAGGGATGCGAACACCAGGAGGCAGGGGTCCTTGGGGGCCGTCCCGGAGGCTGACTACCACAGTCCACTGATCCAGATTCTTCCCAGTGTAAGATACACTCACCTCCACTCCCAGTTCCCCAGACGCATCCCATCACAGCATCAGCTCAGCGCCCCGAATCTCGTCATCCAAATCGGACCCACGTCTGGTTGAGGCTCCTACAGTTTCTTTCAATCTTAGAGCCGTGAACTGAGAGAGACGAGCTATCCACGCCCACACCCAGCATACAGCGGTGGGACGGGCAGGGGTAGCTGCTTTGGACCTTCCCGTTCAAAACGGGGCCAGCGGGGTGCACAGGAGGGCCGGCTGGACTGCAGCCAGCACGTGTTGGGAAAGCCCTGACTCGTTCTGGGGCCTGGGAGCCCTTGGGCTCTTGGTTTTACCCGAGTCCCCTCCCCTTTCCGTGGAAGGTAGGGAACGTTCGAGTCCCCTCCCCTTTCCGTGGAAGGTAGGGGACGTTCGAGTCCCCTCCCCTTTCCGTGGAAGGTAGGGAACGTTTCCAGCTGAGGTCTTCTTGGCCTGCTTCCTGCTTGGTAGAATTGTGGGATCCAAAGGCCTCATTTTGGTTTTTGCATTTCAACCCAAGCTGGTGATATTTTTGTGCATGTAAGCCTTTTAAGAGCATTGTGGGTGTGTTGTGAGTCTTCCCAGAGTTCAGTCCATTGGACGGAAGCCGTGCCCACAGCTCTCTTAGAGATGAGCCCTTCTCGGACTGAGCTGCTGCTGAGATGACCAAGGTCAACACCCTTCCACGTCCTGGAGGACTTACTGCTTCGTGAGGCCCATTTGCGAGGCTCACCCTACATCCCTTGAAGGGCCGGAAAGCGGCTGAATATGCTCTGAGGCCCCGCCTTTGATCTTTTGGGATCTTCCATACCAGCCCCCGTTGTGCCCTTGGCTTCATTTTTAGACCGTGCCATTTCATTTTTTTTTTTGACCGTGCCATTTCTTAACGTTGGCCTTATTTGGTCTCTGGAGAGGCTGAGCATCTCCCAAACTAGCGAGTTGTGGCTTCTCTTCACTTAGCAGCGCTTCCTCAGTTCCCGCCCTCCTCCCGCCTTGGGCTGCGAGCAGCAGGAGACGCCAGGCAGCAGCGCCACGTGCACTCTGCTTGCACGGCGCCTCCGCCAGCGCCCCAGCGCAGGAGGTACGTCTCCCGCTGCCCCTGCGGCTGCAGTGTGGCTCTCTGCCCACTCCCCTCCTTAGTTTCCTGTGCCCCCTCACTCTCCTGCAGGCCTCACGGGCGGCACGTTCAGCGTCCAGAGTCCTCGGAAGAGTGTGTTCAGGGCGCCTCAGGCCATCGCCGCTGTGCTGCTTGGGGCCGCTCCCCAACTCCAGAGCCGCCCCACGCCTGGGGACCTTAGTTCAGCAGCACGGCACTCCTGCTTCCGAAGTCGGTATTGGTCTTTCCTTCTGGGTAACAAGTTACTCCAGGGCTTAGTGGCTTAAGGCAGCGCGTGTCCTCTCATTCCGGTGGGGGAGCAGTCAGCCTGTGACTCTCAGGTCCCTCCCGAGGTTCAGTCCTTGCAGCCTCCGCTGGGCTGGAGAGCTCCCTTCCAAGCTTGTGCTCGTGACTGTTGACAGACCTCAGAGACTCATCCTCCGGCCTCACTCTGGCGGCTGCTGGCAGGCTCGGGCCTGGTCGCATGGGCCTCTGCACAGGCTGCCCCAGTGTCCTCACGACACGGCAGCCGTGGCCCAAGAGACGGCCGAGAGCACGAAGGCCAAAGCCTCGGGCTTCTTGTAACTGTTCTCAGAGGTGCCAGCCTGTCACGTTTGTTGTGTTCTGTTTGCTGGAAGTGAGTCACTAGGTCCAGCCCACCCTCCAGGGGACAGGGGTGTACAAGGGGGTGAACCCGAAGCAGTGGGGGTCATGGGGGCCGTCTTGAGAGGCCACCTACATTGTGAACCAATGTGAGCAAATTCTGAGGATTAATGGGAAATAGGAGACATGTTGGAACAGTGACAGTGAGAAGAACGTAGATTCAGAAAACAGCAGTCTTCAGCCCCGGGCACGATCTGGGTGCTGTGTGATGCTGAGACGAACTGGTGGTGATTTTCGGGGGACCAAGGACAGACGCGGCAAGCTCGCTCCATTCGCTGCCCTGCTAGGGTCATAGTGGGTGCAGCAGCTGTGAGCAGGTCTGACCCCTGAATGCTGTGCTTGCGTCCAGGGGGGAAACGCATTTGGGGTGATGCGGAGCTGGTGCAGCCAGCAGACCAGACACGCAGGGTCGTGGACCAGCGCTAACCTGCGGGGACCGCTGCCCTGGCATAGTCACTGTTGGTCAGGCTTGGTGAGGATGTTGATGTCGAGCTGATCCTGTTTGCAGCTGGTATGAAATGGGTGGAAGTGACTGAAACCTTGGGTGATGTGTGAGCCCAGCGAAGCAAAAGGGAATTTAAGAGATTGACGTTCGGCAGTGGAGTTCTCCACACCAGCTGCAGAAGCCAGCTTAGAAGGAGTGAGAATTAGCCACACGCAGAAGAGCACACGAGCGCTCATGCTGACCGCGAGCCCGGGTGTGCCCCGTGAGGTGCAGTGGCCAGGGAGGGAATTCTGTTTGGGTGCCGTTGGGTGAGGGGTCTGCTGTGCTTCAGCCCTGCTGCTCTGTCCTTTCTGAGTCCCTCACGTGAGACACCGATGCTGAGGAGTGGCTGGAAGGAGGGGCAGGCCTCTTGCCCGCAAGTCCCGGTCCACCAACGTGGACGGCGCCTGGGATGACTGTTGGTGAAACAAGGGGCAGGCTTGCCCCCATCTATCCTTGGTGGTACTTGCTGGCTCCCGCTGTTGGGAAGAAGACAAGATGCAGTTATGAACTGGAGCATCTCAGAGGTGGCAGGACCAGAAAGGGGATGTTACAAGGAAGCAGAGCCTGGTGGTCTGTGTGAGAGCAGCGTAACAGGCAAAGCTGCCGGAGGCGGTTTGCCGGCCCCAGAGGGTCACCAGGCTGTGATGGAGTACAGGGGAGGCATCAGACGAGGAGGCTTTAGGATCTGCCGGGAAAGCTGCAGCCCCACTCGCCCCTGTTCTGTGTCCTCCTGGTGTGTCTGGGTGGGGGAAGGGCGGACACCGTCTGCAGCTCCCGGAGGCGGCGGGGGCTCAGTGTGAGGCCTGTGCCTCCTGTTGCCTTCTGTGGCTTGAGCTGCAGACGGGGTGGGCGGGGCAGATGCTTACGGAGAGAAGCAGCCGCACACGCGCCCCAGGCTGACCCCATCTCCGTTGCAGGTCATTGTGGGAAGCATTTTCGAAGTGGTCTGGGCGGCCATCAAGCCAGGAACCTCCTTTGGGATCAGTGTGCTGCGGGCACTCCGGCTGCTGAGAATCTTCAAAGTCACGAAGTATGTCATCCGTGCGCTTTGGGGGGCGGGGGCGCAGGCAGCATGGGAGCCAAGCCAACACAGGTGCCGCTCCTGGGGACGGATGGCATGGGTCTTGCCCTCAGTGGCCTGGAACCTCTTTCTGTGGGTTTTAACTGGTTAAAAACAGAAGACAGTCACAAAGCAGCCCATGCGAGCGAGGGCCACAGCCCACAGGACTTCGTGTCGGCCCTGGGAGCCCGTCTACCTGCAGTGCCATGTCCAGCCTCAGCACTGCCCCAGCACTTCTGGTTCTTTCGTTAGCTCGTTCCCCACGGTTTCATCCTGTCTCCTCTCTTGAACTCAGCAAGCCCACCTTTCAACCTCAAAGGATGACTCTGCTCCATAGTTGATGGAGAAAACAGAAGTTATCAGATGGATGTTTTCCCATCGTCCCACCCCTAAGTCTGCTCACCTACCCTGCAGCCCTGCTCCCGTCCTGGCCCCGACGGGACTCTGACCTTCTGACCTGAACTCCCAGGCCTGCCTTTTCCACTTGGGGCCGACGCTGCCTGGCCGGTCCTCGGTGACAGGACGGGGCCCTGACCGTGTATTCAGTTTCATTCCACTTGGCTCTTCACAGCCTGGAAGCAGGTCTCACCCTTTTGCCCACAAGGAGGCTGAGGCCCAGGCCAGAATGCGACGCAGGCCAAACCTCCCCCCTCTCTGCCAGATCAGCAGTGCTGGGAAGGGGGGCCGCCCTTGTCCACAGCTGTCTCGGCAGCAGCAGAGCTGCCCTCACCCCAACGGCCATGGCCGTAGGACTCCACAGTGGTACCCGAGCCACCCCGAGGCTCTGAGGCTCCCACCCCGCGAGCGGCTGGAGCGCGTGGCCCGCACTTGCCTGGCACCGGCCTCCGCACAGTGTCCCTGGTGGCCCGGGTCATGACGACCGTGGGACGGTCCAGACCGAGCCTGCGCAGGTGGCTTGGGCTCCAGGCCCCCGCTGCAGTGACCGACACAGCCTCCTGGTCTTTCTATTCTGTTTTAAATCCAAACCTGAGGCCATTCGAGGTCAGGACAGTTTAACCGTGGAGGAGCTTTGACAGGAGTTCGGTTGGCTTGGCCCACAAAGGCTGCTGGGTGCCCTGCGCCGCCTACCCTCCGTGCTCTGCTGCTTCTGCAGGAGAAGGGGCTTCAGGAGGTGACGGCCAGTGCTGCCCTCTCCTTGGTCGTGGGCCTGGCATCTTAGCAGCTCCATTTCCTCCTGGAAAGCGGGTGGCCCCTGTCCTGACGTGGGCTGACCTACACCCCGCCCATCCCACGACAAGGCTGTTTGGAGCCTTCCAGCCCATCTCCTGTTAACTCTCACCTACCTAGTCAGAGAGCCTGAGGAGGATGGTGGGCCTCTGTGAAGCAGCCTTGGGGACAAGGGCCCAGGGATGCCCCAGGCAGATGCCCTAGTCCAGGGCAGAGGACAGCAAGTGGAAAGGCACAGAGGCACGTGGTACGTCCGCCTGGGCTCTCCTGGGGGTCGCAGCTGGAGGGGACTCATCACCCGGCGAGCCAGCAGCAGCTAGACCGTGGGCAGACCTCAGGGGGCCTGTGAGCCAGCGGGGGCCAGCTGAATGAGAGGGACAGAGTCTCAGACCCCCAGGAGCGTTGGAGGGGTGGGGTGGAAGGGAGTCGAGGCTGGAGGGCTGCTCCGCACTGTGTGGCCCTGGCCCTCTGGGAGGGGCCGCTGGGGTCAGCGTCTGCACCCCGTGCCCGGCCTGCTCAGTGGAGGCTCTTTGCGCGGGGACCCGCGTGCTGAGGGTGGCGATGCTGATGGATGCTCCAGCGCAGCCCCTTCTCCTGTGTGGCCGTGGGCCTCGCTTCCCGCGAGTTGGCCTGAGGGGGTTGAGGGGCGAAGGCGGGCGTGGTCATGGGGGTGGGGAGACTGGTGAGCAGGTGTAGGAGGCGATCGTGAGCTCAGCGCTGGACCCTCGGCGTCTGCTGTCCCTGTGGGCAGGGGGCGGGCGCGGTCCAGACAGGTGGTCCGGACCCCTGGAGAGAGTACTCTCCACACACCGAGCGTGGGCCCTCAGGCCAGCAGGCGCCGGAAGCCGCAGGCACGTGCGTCCGTGTCCGGGCGTCCAGGCGCTCGGACCAGGCCTCTGCCCGCAGGTACTGGAGCTCCCTGCGGAACCTGGTGGTGTCGCTGCTCAACTCCATGAAGTCGATCATCAGCCTGCTCTTCCTGCTCTTCCTCTTCATCGTGGTCTTCGCCCTGCTGGGCATGCAGCTCTTCGGGGGACAGTAAGTGAGGCCGGGCCCCGGACACAGCGCTCAGAGGGGACGGTGCCGCCCCGGGTGCGTCCTCCGCTCCCCTCCCTGAGGGTCCTGAGGGGGGCCGCTGGCACCAGACGCAGCCCGTCCAGCCCGATGGAGCTGCCTCTGTCCAAGACCCTTGTTCCTCTCAGGTTCAACTTTCAGGACGAGACTCCGACGACCAACTTCGACACCTTCCCCGCCGCCATCCTCACGGTCTTCCAGGTAAGGCTCCTGCTCCTGGCTCACTTCTGGCGTGTGGGGCCCCCCCTGCCGGGTGTGCAGGGCACGCAGCCTGCCTTCCCCGTCAGCCCCTCCCGCCTCTGACGTGCGTCCCCCGCGCTGGGACCAGGTCGGGAAGGAGCTGCCCGAGGAACAGGTGGACACCTTGGGAGGCCCTGGCTTCAGGTCGCCACTTACCTCTCTGCCCCCGAGACCTGGAACCGATCACAGCCGTCGTCCATTGAGAGTCGAGTGGAAAGTACTCCCCAGGCTTCTCCCTCCAATGGCTTGGCCCCAGCGGCCCCTGCTTCCCTTTGTGTCTGGAAACATGCCGCCTGCAGCCCCTGGGGACGCTGAGCCTTGGTTCCCTCTTGAGGACTCTCCCGGTTCAGCGCTGTCCCCCTCGCAGAGCTGTGGCCCCTGGGTGCCCCTCAACTGGCCTCACCCATGTGATAAAGCCCTCTGCCTCATGAGCGCCCTTCGCCACACCTGAGGCCAAGCAGGACAGGCGGGGGCGGCGGGGGTGCCCACAATGGCACTTAGGGAAGCCCACAGGCTGCAGGTGCTCTGGCCAGAGCCCTGCCTGGCTCCTGGCCTCTGGGGCCGCTGGCGCTGCCCCCCAGCCAGCACTGCAGCCACAATGCGTGTATGTAGAGGGGACCTTTGGGGCTCCTCTCTCAAAGGAAGGCGTCTTTCCAGCCGACCGTTCGAACCACACTAGACGCTTGCTGACAGAGTGACTCAGTCTCGTGATGTCACCCGCAAGCCCCCCTCCCGACCTGGGTGGAGCAGAGCAGCTCTTTTCCCAGAGGCTCGTCTGCTCCCGGCCTGGCAGGACTCCAGACCCCGGGCTGTCATCGTTCTGTTTCTTGTCCGACCCCACTTTCGGGTCCTGTGGCTTCGCCCTCCTCTGAGCTTTAAGGATTGGGTTGCCCGTCAGCGTACTACCCTTCGCACCTTCTCCATCAGAAGCATCGCCAATGGCTTGACTGACTCAGAGCTGGGGAAGCGTCCAGCCCTTTAATGAGGCCGAGAGGGTGGTCGAGGCTGGAGGAGGCTGAGAGGACGGCCAGGACCGACCGTTGGCCCAGCCGGGCCTGTGACGCCCACAGGATGACGCTGGGTTGAGGGCCTGAGACCCAGGCTGGAGCCCCTGCTTCTGAATGGGGTTGGAGAGGGCACAGGGAGGCATGTGACCAGGGGGAGAACAGCTTGAACTCTGCTCCTGCGGAAGCTGCCCGACCACGCCCACAGGTGGAGGGTGAGCCGCTCCTAAGAAACTGAAGCAGCACGGTAACGCAGGTGCCTTTAACCCTCAGAGGGCTGAAGGAGGAAGTCAGCACAAAATTACAGAAGAAAGCCGCCTCGGAACTGAGGATCTCCGGTTAACGCGAAAGATAACTAGGTGACATTCCTAGAAGTAAAAGGCACAGCTGTTTAAATAAAAAGTGGAGGCTGAACCGTACACTGACGTGATCCTCTCAAGAACGTGGAGGACCTGAGCCAGCTGCGGCTCAGAGGTGGAGAGAGAGGGTGCCAGCGATGTTCCAGAAAGAGCTGAGACCTGGACACAGCCTGATACAGAGAAAATCTTAAAATCTGTTATAGAAAGACAGATTTCCTGCAAAAGAATGCCAGTCTGATGGCAGGCCTCTCGTGGCAATGATGCCAGAAGGTCTGGGAAAAGCAACTTTAAAATATTGGAGGACGGTCCCTGTTGGCCTGGAATTCCCACTCAGAGAGCCGCAATTCAAGGTGCAAGAAAGACACCCAGACACAGATTCTGAGAGTCACACCCAACTGCTGAAAGCGCTGCAGACACTGATACGGATACGTTTAGGAAAGCGGATAAATGGGGAGAAAAGGTGCATTAACCCGAGGAGAAGCAGAAAAGCTGGGCTATTTCAGAAACTGAATAATTTCTGAATAATAATTGAATAATTGAAAAATCTACCTGCCCTGGAGACACGCTGACAGGTTTACAAGTGAATTCTGCTGCATATTTCAGAACGGTTACTCCAATTTTATACAGACGACTCCAGAGAAGTTAAAGAGGAAACACCCACCCTTTTATGAGACTGGAATAACCTTGATATGAAAACACTAGACAAGGGCAATATAAGAGAAGGAACATATAGATTACTGTCACACTCAGAGAGACAAAACACCCTGAGGGAAGTACTGGATGTACTTAAAGATCACCTTTATGATCAACTTGAATTTATCCTAGAAACGCAAGATGATTTAACATTAGAAGGTCTATTAATGTAATTCATCTTAACAGATTAAAGAAGGAAAAAAAACACGTATGATCAGAAAAAACATTTGAACTCTAGCAAAAGCACAGCCAAGCACCAGAGAGAGAGGCAGATGAAACAAGACTGACAAATTGTGTTGATTGTTGAAGCTGGGTGATGAGTACGTAGGGATATATTACACTCTCCACTTTGTATGTTTGAAACTGTCCATCGTGAATTTTTTTTTCTAAAAGAAAATCCCATGATAAAACCCAACACTCCTTGCAAATAAAAACGCTTAGCAGATTATGCTAGTATCAGTGGTCTTAGTGGAGTAGAATAAGAAAAAAATGAAATAACATTTCTCAGGATTGCCAAGGAAGAAAGAAAAATGTCATTATTTACAGATGAAATACTTATATACACAGAACACTCATGTTGTCACTGCAGATGGACAGTTTGGTTATCCATAGACAAAAACATGGAGTTGGATTTCTACCCTGTAGCAGATTTGAATATCAGTTCAGGTGAATTAAGACGTAAATGTGAAGAGCAACTCTGAAATTTTAGAACATACAGGAGAGTAATGTTACTGACTGAAAGCAGGGAAAGCCTTCTTAAGGAAGATGTAGAAATGCACAGATCGTAAAGGAAAGCTTTGACAAATTTGGCTATTGAAATACAAATTTCTTTGCATCAAAAGACACCATGAAAAGGTCAAACGAACAAGTCATAGGCTGGGAGTAGATGTTTCCACAGCATTAGCTAATAACCAACAGCCAGAATAAATAACCAATAGCCAGAAGAAATCGAAGACTTCCACAAATCAGAAAGGAAAGACAAATAATGCAGCCGGAAAGGGCAAAGTGTGTAAGCAAGGAACTCGGGACAGGAGATTGGGCTGATGAGTAGACCTGTGAAAACCATCATCTGTTCACTCATAGTCAGGAAATGCAAAGTAAACCCACCTGTCAGTTTAGTTGAAATTAAGAAATCTAACAGTCTCAAGTTTTAGAGAAGATGTGGAGAAATGAGGATTCCTTTATGCTGTTGGTGTGTTGGTAGAACCACTTCGGAAAGTAATGTCACAGTACCTAACCCACCGGAACTCACACAACAGCAGTTGCCGTTGTGGGTATGTGCTCTGGAAAGTCCCTGGCCTAATGCACAGAGAGAGACCTGCGAGACCATCACAGCAGCATCGTGTATGACGGCAAAACGCTGGAAACCTCTTGATTGTTCATCAGGAGAGTGGATGAGGAGGGTGTGTTCCGTCTGCAGCAGGACCGTGAATGACCTAGAATTAACACAAACCTCTTGATTGTTCATCATCAGGAGAGTGGATGAGGAGGGTGTGTTCCGTCTGCAGCAGGACCGTGAATGACCTAGAATTAACTATATTAACATGGATCACAAGCAATGTTAAGCTAAAAAAAAAAAGAAAAGCAAGATCTGAAATAATAGCAGGCATATGATACTATTTAACTAATTTTTTAAACTGAAGTATAGTTGATTTACAATGTTGTGTTAATTTCTGCTGTACAACAAAGTGGTTCAGTTATACATATGTATACATTCTTTTTTCCATTCTTTTCCATTATGGTTTAGCATATGATACTAAATATTTAATAAGCATGGAAACATCTTGTTTCAAAACACATTGCATAACAAGTTTACGGTATATATGGAAGTACAGGTGTAAAAGCTTGCATGGGAATGTTTAACACCAAATTCAGGGTGAGGTGGGCTTGGGGAGAGGAGGAATGAGACTGGAGATTTCTATTGAGGGAACTTCAGCTACATTTTAAAGTTTTATTTCTTAAGCTGGGTAATGGGTACACAGAGCTTTAAATATTATTCATTGTACCTTTCTGAATGTTTGAAATAGTACATAATTTAAAATTAAATGGGTACAAAAAGATAAACTAAGTAGACCTTAACCAAAAGAAACCTGGTGTAATGTTAACATCAGCCAAAATAGAAGTGAAAAAGAAGGTGAAAAAAAGCTGTAGTAAAAATAAGGAAGTACATTACGTAACAATAAAAGGAAGATGCAGCCTACCGGCACGGCTCAAAAAACGTACCAAGCAAAACCCCACAGAATTACAATCCTGTTTTTACAGGATAATTACAATTATCCTGTAAATTACAATTACAAATCAACAGTCCACCCTCTTTTAAGAGACTTATGTTTCTATCAGACTGAAGGATGAAGCTGATAAGGGATTAGACAGGATGTAAAAGAACTCATGAGCACAGCAGTCACAAATCGATCAGCTGGTACGTACAGAACTTGCCAATTGATAGTGAATAAAATAGTCATTATCTGGGGCACAAGGAACATTCACAGAAACTGATCACTTGTTAAGTCACTCCGGAAATTCCTACAAGCATTAAAGAATCACACTCCTACAGCACACATTCTTTTTTTTAAAATTTATTTATGTTGTTTATTTTTCTTTGGCTGCGTTGGGTCTTTGTTGCTGTGTGCGGGCTTTCTCTAGCTGCAGCGAGCAGGGGCTACTCTTCGTTAAGGTGCGCAGGCTTCTCACTGCGGAGCACGGGCTCTAGGCCCGTGGGCTTCAGTAGTCGTGGCTCGCAGGCTCTAGAGCGCAGGCTCAGTAATTGTGGCACACGGGCTTAGTTGCTCCGCGGCATGTGGGATCTTCCGGGACCAGGGATCGAGCCCGTGTCCCCTGCACTGGCAGGCAGATTCCGAACCACTGAACCACCAGGGAAGTCTAGCACATTCTTGATATTACTTAAATAAATAGAAAGCACCAGTAAACAGTCACTTAAGATCTTCCCCATATTTGAAAGCTGAGGGTTTGGGTTGAAGAAGACAGCACAGTGGGCAGTACAGAATATTTAGGACTGAACAATAATTAGCAAAGCTCATAGGATGAGTCTGAAGCAATACTTAGAGGAAAACTTAGAGTCTTAAAAGTAATTATCAAAATAGGAGAATGACTAAAAATGAATAAGTGCTCATCTTAAAAATCTAGAAAAAATAATAGAGTAAACCAAAGAGAAATTGAAAGCAGGAAAAAATGATACTAAGAGCAGACATTAATGAAACATAAAACTAAAATACCAAGATAACAAAATCCTAAAAAGCTCGTTCTCAATAAGGCTAATAAAGTAGATAACTTTATAGCAAGACTGATCAAGAAAAAAAGCACAAATAAAAAGTATAGCCCAATGCAACAAACTAGTGAATATAATGAAAAAGAAGCAGACTCACAGATAAAGAGAGTAAAAGCGTGGTTACCAGTGGGGAAAGGGGAGAGGGGAGGAGCAGTATAGGGGTAAGAGGTACAAACTATTACATATAAAATAAGCTCCAAGGATACATTGTACAATATAGGGAATATAGACATATTTTCTAATAACTGTAAATGGCATATAACCTTCAGAAATTGTGAATGACTGTAGCAGACACCTGGAGCTTACACAGTATTGTGCATCAGCTGCACTTCAATAAAAAATATGTTTGTTGCGAGTGTAGCCTAGAAGGGAGGCACGACTGCAGAAGAGGGAGATATTTCTAAAATCCCAAAAGAATATTATGGCAACTTTATGCCAATAGGTTTGAAAACTTAGATGAAATGTGCACTTCTATAGGAAAACATCAGTTACTTAAATCAGCTCAAGAAGAAAAAAGAACTGGATAGTTTTATAACCATTAGAGAAATGGAATCCCTAGTCAAAGCTCTCTTCCTGCCTTCCTGCCTCCTGCCCAGGGCTCGGGGAGTTATAAGGTGAGTTTTGTCACGCCTTTAAGGAACAGATGATAATGGACTCAGACACTTCCAGAGAAGGGAAGAAACCATTTCATGGGGCTAGGACAACCTTGACCCCACAGCCCGGCAAAGACAGTGTAAGGAAAGCAAAATGCAGACAGAGTGTGAGCTCTGTCAACCAAAAAAACTGCAGGAGGCTGCAAGTAATAAGTGTTTTGGGGTCTCAAGAACTGCAATTCAAGAGACACAGATTTGGCTCAAATAAAAAGAGTGTCCTGGGGAAGAGAAAGAGTCAGGGCCTTGTAAGACAAAAGCCACGAGGCTGTCCTCTGACACAAGAAGGGAAATGTGTGTCCTTCAAGGACGGCTGTCACCAGGCATTTTAAGGTGGGTGTCTGATAAGTGTCTTGAGTTTCTGACAGATGTTCTGGAGGCCTGCATTAGGACATTAAGTGGTCAAAAGGTCAGATTCCATCCAGGCCTCCTGGCTCCATTTCAGAGAGCTCTCTCCTTCCACAGATCTGTGAGGCAGGGGCTTTGTTTTGTCTACTGAGGATCTCAAGTGCCTGAAGATTGCCTGACGCACAGCAGGCAGGCACTCTAAGTGTTTGCTCAGTGAAGGTAGATGCAAATAGTCTGAAATAGAATATTCAAAAATCAAATCCAGTTGTGTACAAAATAGAACCTCATGGCTAAACTGTGCTTATCTCAATAATACAATAATTTGTCAATGTAATTTCCTGATCTCTACAGTTTAAAAGAGAAAAATAAGCATATCAATAGATTTAGAAAGATAGAATATTGATATTATGATGAAAAACATGTTATACAAAGAACTTAAAATACTGAGGACTCAAAAAAAAAACAAAAAAACCCAAAACAAACCCACAGCTAGTTGGGTGATAGCTAATATGGATGGGTTTCTTTTTCTTTTTTTCTTTTTTTTGTGGTACGCGGGCCTCTCACCGTTGTGGCCTCTCCCGTTGCGGAGCACAGGCTCCGGACACGCAGGCTCAGCGACCATGGCTCCCGGGCCCAGCCGCTCTGCGGCATGTGGGATCTTCCCAGACCGGGGCACGGACCCGTGTCCCCTGCATTGGCAGGCAGACTCTCAACCACTGTGCCACCAGGGAAGCCCAGGTTTCTTTTTTGAAGAGATGGAAATAAAATTCTAAATTCTGAATTCTAAATTCAGTTCTAAAATTGACTGTGGTAATGGTTGCACATCTTTGTGAATATACTAAAAACCATTGAATTATACACTTTAAATGACTGAATTATATGGTATGTTAATTATATCTCAACAAAGTATTATTTTACAAAGACCGTAGCTAACATCACAGATAAAAGATTGTTGGTGGTTAATTTTATGTCAACTTGACTGGACCATGGGGTGCCTAGATTAAGCATTATTTCTGGGTGTGTCTATGAAGGTGTTTCTGGATGAGACGAGCATTTGAACTGGTGGACTGAGAAAGCAGATGTGGAAGCCTCACCTAGTCCACTGAAGGCCTGAGTAGAATAAAAGGGCTGAGTTAAGGGAGAGTCCACTCTCGCTGCCTGACCATCTTTGAGCTGGGACATCCGTCTTCTCTTGTCTTTTGACTCAGAGTTGGGCTGAAACTTACACCATTGTCTCTCCTTGTCAGCTGTGGGTCTTGGGACTTATTCTCCGTGACCACAAGATATACCCAGACATCTCCCCTTGGTTCTGTTTCGCTGGAGAACCCAGACTAATACAGATTGAAAGCATAACCAAGGATATCTAGTATTTAGGCAGTTGAAGTCAATGTAATAAGAAAAAGAAAGAGGCAGAAGGACTGGAAAGGAAGAGACAAAATAGTTATTATTTACAGATGGTGTGATTATTTACATAGAAAACTCAAGAGAATCAATTAGAAATAATAAGAGAATTCATTGTTGCTGAACACAAGGTCAACATAGGAAAAATAAAGCTTTTCTATATAACAGTATCATTCAATTAGAATATTCAATTAAAATGAAAGATTTCATTTACAGTAGTAACAAAAGCTATGTTATCCAGAAATAAATCCACAATAAGTATGCAAGACTTTTACAGGTGAAATTATAAATTGTTATTAAAAGACCAAAAGAACTGAATACCTATGTTTATAAATGGGACGCCTTACTGTGGTAAAGGGATCCGTTCTCCCTAATTTAATTTGGGATCCAAATCCCAACAGAACTGCTCTTGGAATTCAGCATATTGATTCTGTGGCAGAGTAAATGGCCAAGGATAGCCAGGACAGTTCATGAAGGAGTGATGTGCCCCTCCATATATCAAGACTTATTATAAAGCTACGGTAATGAAGATTGTGAGGTATAAAGACAAAGTATCAAAGAACAGGCTAGAAAGCCCAGAAACATGTCCAAGCCTATGTAGGAAGTTGGTCATATGAAAAAGATGGCATTTTAAATCAATGGGAGTGGGATGGGATGGTCAAAAAATGAGCCTTCTGTGTGGAAGAAAAGTAGGTCTTCATCCTCAGGAGTGCACAGAGCAGTAACCACAAGCTCTAGTGGGATTAGAGACCTAAAAGCCAGACTTTAAAATGATTTGAAGAAATATAGGAAAATTATTTATGACCTTGGGATGGAGAGAGATTTCTTAAGGGGCAAAAAGCAGAAACCATAAAGGAAAAGACTGATACATTTGACTTCATTAAACTTCTTTATAATACAAAAAAATTAGTTAAAGGCAAAAAGGAGACCAGCAGAAGATTTTTCCAGTAGACATTGCAGATAGAGAACTAGTATATACAAGAATACTTAAGAAAGTCAGTAAGAAAAGGTGAGTTACCAGAAATCCAAGCCAAAGTGTTGAAAAGGCCACAGAAAGGCCTCAAAGTGTTGAGCAGCCACTGGATACAAGAGAAGATGTCCCGCCTGCCTGGTTCTTCCGTTCACCGCTCCGGCCGGGAGCTATCAAAGGGTGTGACTGCACTCAGTTTGGGACGAGGGTGTGAGGAAGACACAGCCTGCGTTGCTGGTGGGACTGTAATTTGGGATAAACACTTTGGAAATGTCTAGTGAAGTCAAAGGTGTGCAGAACCTACGATCCAGCAGAACCAGTTCTAGACAAACTTCATGTTCACAATGGGACACACCGGCAAAAACCTCGGAAGTGCCTGTTGGGGAAGATGGGTGAGTACATGGAAGGAATCTATGCAGCACCTTCCACGAACAGTGGGTTTATACGTGTCCACCCAGGTAAACGTCAAAGATAAAAGAGTGAATGAACGGAATGTTGATGTAGTCTGACGCCTGCCCGTGCGTGTTTAAAACACACGTGGTGTATTTCATTTATAGGCGTGTGTGTGTGTTGTGTGGTGTAGGACCACAAAGACTGGAGGCCCCCCAGGTTCACGGTTGGGGTTGCCTGTCGAGGGTGATCGTGGGCAGTGGGACCTGATGCGAATATGACAAAATGTTAGCAATTTCCATTCTGAGTGGCAGACACACGAGTGTCTGTTACCTTATCCCCTTGTACTTTCCCCCAAATACAAGTGAAAAAGAGGCACGTGTTTCCCGATGGGGCAAGGACGGCATTTAGCCGCCCTCGTGGCCTGGACCCCCTGGGCCAGGGGAGGCAGGAACCTGGAGGGTCAGAGGCCCTGGAGCTGTTGTCTGGCCGTGAGCAGCTTGTGCCCCTCTCTGAGCCTCAGTTTCCTCACTGGTGCGGCAGTGACCGGGCAGCTCTGGGATGTGGGAAGCTCTGCCATGGTCTCCATGCCTTTGCTCACCTTTCTCTCCTGTTGGGAGCTCCCTTTCCATTCTTGGCACAAACCCAGAGCATATTCATCTTATAAGGCCTGACCCAGCCCAGCAGCCATGTCCTTCTGGAAGTTTCTCTGGAGGCTCCTGGGCCACCTTAACCAACATCCAAGGACCTGTGTGTGCGCACTCGTGTGCCCATGGGCTCGTGGGTGCGGGCGTGCGTGTGAACGCGGGTGGCTGTGGGGACACGCCCCGGCTGCTCTCCCACCCTCTGCAGATCCTGACTGGGGAGGACTGGAACGCGGTGATGTATCATGGAATCGAATCGCAAGGTGGAGTCAGCAAAGGCATGTTCTCGTCGGTTTACTTCATTGTCCTGACGCTGTTTGGAAACTGTATCCTTCTGCCGTCTGGGCAAGGGGGTCGGTGCTTCCTGGGCCTGCTCTCCCCTCCCTCCCCAGGAGGACGGAGCCGGTGTTCGGCACGAATGAACGTGTGTGTGGGCGGCTTTCCCATGGAGGGTGGGCCGTGATGCACCCCCGCCCAGGAGCAGCTTGAGTTACAGATGCAGCCTGAGGTCGGCCCGGGTGCCGAGGAAAGCGTGAGCAGCGCGTGGGGTGTCCCGAGGCAAGTAGTGAGGTCAGCGGTGGGAAGACTTGGGCTTTGAGCCTGAGGGCAGCCATCTGTTTTGTTTTCACTTTAATTTAATTTAGTAATTAAGTTGTGGCACTGGGCTTTTGAAAAAATCTTTGCCCATGGAAACACCCGCCTGCAGAGAAGGGCAAAGGAAGGTCTTGTGCGGAGGAAACTCCTCAGGCTTGTGTTTCAGGGTCTGGGCTGTGGGACTCTGTGACGTCAGGGCAAGCCCAGCCAGGGAGGCTGTGCCTCAGGCCCCCTGACCGTGCCACCCGGTTGGAGTGTGTCCCTGTGGCTGGGCCCCAAGGGGCATGGCCTTCGTCCTGCTCTCGGTGTAGCGAGGCCTCTGAGGGTGCCCACAGCTGTGGGCAGTGCCAGGAGGCAGCAGCCGACCTTGGCGTCCTGTCCCGTGGGCCCCACTGGGGCCCTGAGCAGGCCTGTCTATGAGGCACTGCCCTGGGATGTGGGTCCCCCCTGAGTCCCAGGGTACCTCCTTGCCAGACAGGGGGCCTGACGCACAGGGGTCACCCAGAGCCGACGGCTGCTTGAGCGTGGCACTGGCCCAGAGCCGCTGGGATAACGTGGGGCCCAGGGTTGTCCCTGGGCGTCTGTCCCAGGACCAGCAGGGTTTGAGACGGTTCGGCTGTCACAGCTGAGGGGAAGGGGCAGCTGGCATTGAGCGGGCAGAGGACACCCCATGGCAAAGGACTGCCTGCCCATCGTCAGTGTGCAGGGCACTAGGTGACCGGGAGGGCACCCGCCCGCGGGGGCCAAGGGTGGGCCTGGGTCTGCGGGGGCTACAGGGGTGAGGCACCGAGGGCGGGGGCAGGGGGAGGGGCAGCACAGGGGGGACAGTGCTGCCTGGCGCTGAGGCTGGGAGAGGTGGCTCCAGCGATGGGAAAGCTGAAGGGAGTCAGGTCAGCGGCGGCGCGAGGGCCTGAGCCTGCAGAGTTCAGATGGGCAGAGCAGGGCCGTTGGGCCCCCTGACCCTGGGACCCTGGGGAGTTACCGAACCTCTGTGGCCTTTGTTTCCTCATTTCTGACTGGGGACCATAGGAGCACCTTGTCGCGGCTCCCAGGGGGCACAGTGGGAGGAGGCTTTGAAGGCGGCGGCCTCCTGCTGGGCACTCCCGTGGCATCTGCCATCCGCATGTTGCCCCTGCTGCTCTGGAGGAGGGGCACCTCGAGGGAGGGGTCCCAGGACTCGGCTTTGGTAAAGGAAGGTGGGAACGAAGCCAGGCACGTGTCCGTGAGCCTTGCCGGGAAGCTGGTCCGTCGGTGGTCTCTGCTCGTGGGACCCAAAGGTGCCAGAGCCCACATGCAGCCTGGGTGCTTGTTGGGAGAGGTGGGGGCAGAGCGGGCAGCCCTTGTGCCCTCCTAGCAGGCAAAGGCAGATCAATCCAACACAGCGCGAGCTTCCGGCCTGGAGCGTCGGCCCTGAAGAGGGGGCGGGGGGAAGGGGTGGTGTGGGCTTTCGAGGAGGCCGGGCGATGTGGCATTGCATGAAGGAGGCCGGGTGGAGGCCAGGGGCCCTCAGGACCCAGCGGCTGGGCTGGGCTGTGTCTGGGGCTGACGGGCTGACAGGGCTGGAGGGCCGGGGGTGGGGGCATGTGGACACCAAGGAAGGAGGCCGAGGCTGCTCAGGCCCTGGGGAGATGGGCCCCTGTGTTGTCAGAGGGAGCCGTGGTCTGAGCCTGGGAGACGCTGTGGGTCGGAGGGCTTCCCTTCCTTAGCTGGAGCCGACCAGACACTCTGCTGAACGTCTTCCTGGCCATCGCCGTGGACAACCTTGCCAACGCACAGGAACTGACCAAGGTGTGTAGGTAGGGACCCACCTGCAGCCTAGGTATGGGTGGGGTGGGGGGTCAGTCCGTGTCGCTCTGGATGTGGCTGCAGAGCCATGAGGAGGGCCAGGACCTGGGTTAAGGGCCATGTGACTGCCGTCCAGGGGTGTTTCCTCCAGGCCCTGGACAGGCAGGGCTGTGGGGAGCGGCACCGAGGAGGTAGGCAGAAAGAGCACGCTGGGAAGGCAGATGGGCACGAGGGCAGCTCCCGGGAAGCCCAGACCTGGGAAGGACGCCCGGAAGGGCAGGAGGAGGTGTGGGAGCTGGTGGCAGATGACATGGCGCAGACCAGAGAGGGGCCTGGAAGATGGGGGCCGGGCTGCCCTGGTCTCTGTGCGGAGTGGGCTGTGTCCTCGTAGGAGCGAGACGCATCAGGAGGTGGGCCTAGGGGCCATCCAGTCTGAAGACCCCAGAGGGCACTGAGGGGCCCTTGTGGTCATTCCCGGTGTGGCTGGCTGAGCTCAGGCTGGCGCTGGGCAGCGCGGTCCTCAGAGTCGGGCCAGGCTGTCGCTGGGGGAGCAGTCAGTGCCTGTTCTCAGCAAGCCCATGCCCCAGCAGGACAGCTTTCTTTCCAGGCTGTACCCAGTGGGAGTCGTCTAACAGTCATCTCTCATCCTTGAGCCTGGTGGGGGACGTAATTACACGTGTCTCCCCTGTGGTTTCCCTTCAGATGGCATAACCCCCTGCCTGCTTACCGTCACCCTCTCTGCCCTGGACAGTGCAGGCAGCCCGCTGTTTCAGCCTCAGGCTGGCACTTTGACAAGCCCGGCTCCCGGTGCAGAGGGCACTCCTGCTGGTCAGGGGCTCTGAGCAGGCTCTGCTCCTTGCAGGCACGCGCATACTTGCTCTGTACGCCGGGCCTATGCCTGTGCGCGCACCTGTGTGTGTGTGTGTGTGTGTGTCTGTGCGCTCGCGCCCGCCGTCCCTGACAGCCTCCCACTTGTGTTGCACCCACTCCAGTCTAGCACATCCTAAGACTCTTAACACTGTCCCCGTTCTGGGGCTTGACTCGGGCCTTCCCTGAGGAAGGCAGGCAACAGAGATGCAGGTGTGCCACAGTGGTCCTGACAGCGTGTGCTGTACAGGTGCCCTGATGCCCCACCCGGCTCCCTGCGAGGAGTGCTCCACGGGGGCGGCCCGTGCAGTGTGCCTCCCCCCACCCCCTAGCTGGGCTGGGGCAGTGCCTGTGGGTCTGGACTCCTCCCTTCTTCTGGGTGCTGGCTTCTGAGGATTGGGAATCCCACTGGCGTGCCCATTTCTGTTGTTAGCCAGCTCCTAGACTGAACCTTGCCATTCAGGAGGGGCTGGAGAATGGCCCAAGGCTCTGGCTGGGGGGACCCGTGCAACCACAGAGCACTTCTTGGGGTCAGGATTTACAGGACCACGTGAGCTAGGGGTGCCCAGCAGCATCGTCCTGGGCTGGGTGAGCTTGAGTTCAAAGCTCTCACTGCCCGTTCAAGGCTGTCAGTGGGTGAGGACATACTGACAGGCCTTGTCCTTGGGGCCCTGTATCCATGCACAGACCATAGGTGGTGGCCCCTTTGGGCAAACTGCCCTAATTCAGGAATTTCCTTGCTTTGGGAGTTGGGGCAGGTGGACGCCTGTCTGTGTCAGGCTATGGGGCATTCCTGGGCTGGCCAAGAGACCAAAGGGCGGACACTCCCTCCTTTACAGTCCCACAAATATATGGTAGCATCATTTATTTTGAAGTGGAAATAAATTCACATCGAGTTTGTTTGTAGAACACCAGTTGGAGTGACTTGAGGGCCGTAAACCAGGATGGAGCCCATAGCTGGAGGAACGACATCTCTAGGGTGTTCTGTGGTGGGTCTAGCTCTGCCTCCCCTCTGAGGCCTGAAGTTTGAGTGTCTCTTCTCTATGGTGGGAAGTCTTCAGACAGCTAATAGGGGGCTTAGTTGCCATTGCTACGCCTCTAAAAGCAGATTCAAGGACATTTTGGGACATGTTGGGAATGCCAGCTCCCAGGGGAGCCAGGTGGGCCCGGGATTGGGGTAATGGGGGATATAAGGGTGGTCCCAGTGATCTAGCTGGACGGCACAGAGACTGGTTTCCCTCCCAGGGCTGGTAGACTCAGCCTAGAGCTGTTTATCTAGATCTGAGGAGCAGATCATGTTGGTTTTGCCTAGTGACGTGGGGTCAGGGCTGGAGGGTCTGTCTGGATGTCCACTCCCTTCCCATGGAGAGGGCAGAGGCGGGGCGGGGTGTCTGCAGGCGCGCACACATGAGCACATGCTATCCCGGGCGGCAGAGAGCCGTGGGGCTCCTCTCCAGGAACTCAGTGGGGAAGGGAACACAGGGCCAGGCATGGTCACAGGTAGACAGATGTGACCCGATGAGTGCAGGTGGAAAAGCTCAAAGGCTGCAAGGTGGCCCTGCTAGGCACATTGCTGGTGATGGTTCGTGTGGGTGGTACAGGGCAGGGACCCAGGCTCAGGGTGGGGCGCCTGCCCATCGCCCTGGCTCAGCACCCTGGGGAAGAGGTGACTTCGTTCCAGTGTGACAAGCGCTCTGGGTGGCGGGGGAGCAGGTGGGAATAAAGGAGGGGTGGGTTTGCATTTTGATGGAATAAAGACTAACACATGGAAATGGGTCCCTGGGGCTGGAGCTCTGGAGTGGGGCTGTCAGCTGTGAGCGCCCTGGGAAGGGGTGCTGACACAGAAACCCTGGGGACTCTTGCCTGCAGAGGTGGGCATAGCAGGGCGGTCTGGAGCGTGGGTGGGTCGTGCTAAGGCGGGAGCTGGCTTCCTGGCCCCGCTGGCTCAGGAGGCTCCAGGCGGAAGAGCTGGTGGCATCGGAGTGGACACAGCACTCTCAGGCTAACTACACATTTCTGTCTGTCCAAACAGGACGAAGAGGAGATGGAAGAAGCAGCCAACCAGAAGCTTGCTCTGCAAAAGGCCAAAGAAGTGGCTGAAGTCAGCCCCATGTCTGCCGCCAACATCTCCATCGCCGCGTAAGGCTCTCGGAGTGGGTTGTGGGCGGTGGCGGGAGCAGAGTCCAGCTCCCCCGGGGCCTCCTCAGGGGCCCTCGCCTTGGCTGGAGCTGTTAGGACACAGCCCCTTCCCAGGAGCTGAGATGCGGGGGAATGGCGCTCCTCCCCTGTGGGGACTTTTGAGCAAAGAGACCACCAAGTAAAGCCTCCCCGCTTCTCCCCGCCAGGGTGAGAGCGCGGTGTGGCAACGCCGTGGGTGGGAGTGACCACGGAAGGTGGCCCCCTGGACAGTCTTGGGCAGCGCCAGGGACTTGGTGTGTCTGCCTTACACACCGCCTTTCAGAAGTGTGTTCTGTGAGCCGGAAGATTCAAGGGGTTACTTCAGCAGCCCAAGAGACTTAATGCAGTTCCCAATAGTATCGCGTTCTGGTGTTGGGACAGGAGTCGAGAGGAGGCCTCTCTGATGAGCAGAGGTGCAGGCGGGGCCGAGACTTCCGTCGGGGACTCTGGTCGCCCAGAGCCGGCTGCGAGCGCTGCCGGGGGCGTTATGGATTTCCGAGTTGGGACAGAACGCCCCGGCGCAGGGCCAAAAGCCACGGTGGGCTGGGGGGCGTTGGCCCCCGGGGAAGGAGGCAGGAAAGTCCGGCCCAATCCCGGTCACTGGGTGGCCGTGAGAGAGCACAGAGGGGCTCAGGGCCAGGCTGAGCCCACCCTGGAGCTGCTGCCCCTGCCTTCCGCCCCGCTCGCCAGCCCCCGCCACGGCTCCCACTCCCCACGCTGCTCCACGGGCCCCCGCTCTGCAGCTGCTTCCCTCTCCCGTGGACACAGTGCTGCGTGGCCGGAGCACCTCAGGCCCGTCTGTGGTGACACAGGCACTGGTGCTGAGAGTGCGCTGGCACGTGGATGCGTTTGTGGGGGTGGGAGTGTGTACACGCACGGGTGAGGGTGCATCTTAGCAGCCCCATTCTCGCCTGGACGTCACAGGGCCATGGCCTGTTTTCTAGGAGGACGTTTGCAGAGGACCTGTCTCTAAGGTGAGCAGAAAGTGCTGGCCTTTGGGGGAGGAGAAGCAAAGGGAGGTCCCAGGCCCTGGGAGTCCAGGCAGGGGTGCAGGGGGCCTGCAAGGAGGCAGGCAGGACACAGCCGCCATCATTCCACAGCTGCTGGGGGCTCAGTGCCCAGTTGTTCTGGAGTTCTGTTGTCTGGCCAATGCACCTGCTCAGTCTGCTTGGTCCCGGGCTTGCTGTGACCCGGTTACTTCCTGAGCTGCGTAAGCTGCTGGCGGTCTGCGTAGAGGAAGTGGTTGGTGACTGACCCATTTATTCACGTGGGCCCTGTGGAGTTTCTGTGTAACTTTTGCCTTCCTGCTGTTCTGGAGGGGAGCGTGGTGTCCTGTGTCCCCTGCTGCTGCTCAGGGCTGCCCATTCCTTGGGGATGTGCGGCAGGGTGTCCACTCCCACCTGGGCTGGGACCTAAGCGGGGAGGGGCCCTCAGCACAGCCACGGGGAGCTTGTCAGGACACCAGAGAGGGAAGTCTGGATGTCCTTCCTCTCCCTCCGCCCCCGTCCCCGCTTGGGACGCTGCTGTGCAGGAAGCAGGCTGTATCCCCGGGGCCTGGGGGACACTTGGTGTTCTCCCTCACAGCAGGCCCTGAGCTCGGTGCTGGCCCATCCCTGTCACGGCCAACCTGGGGTATGTCCAGGCATTGGCCCTTGCGTCCCCCTCTTGGGCCAGCTGTGGGTCCCGCGGCCTCCCCCGGGACGCGGCTTTGGGCCTTGTCCTCGGCCCATCTCCGCTGCATGCACAGTGGGTCTGACGTGACTCCCAGGTGCGGAGGGTGGGGGGCATGAGGACCACTGTGCGTGGTTGTTTGCTCTCCTCCATCGAGCTGAGACATCTGCGGGCAGGAGCTGTGCTCCAGCGCCTGTCTGTCCCGTCTGCCCCAACGGTTCCCTGCTCTGCTGGCAGCAGCAGCCTCTCCGTGTTCACTTCTCTGCCCGAGCCTCTGAGGTGGTGCGAGAGGCTCCAAGGGGCCCCGCTCTGACCTGCTCCCGCAGCGGTGCTGTGTGGTCTGTGAGACGGGGGCCTGGTCGAGACGTGCGCTGTGAGCCTCTGATGCTCAGGGCGCCTTTTGTGTCCGTGGTGTTTGAGCGGCTCCATGGGCCGTGCCCGAGTGGACGGAGGCTCTGTGACGGACCCTCCTCAGAGGGGCGCCCGAGTCCCCTAGAGCCACTGGGGCTCCAGTGTCCTTGGCCTCAGGGGACAGTCCCCTCAGCCTCCTGGGAGGGAAGGACACTCAGGCTGATGCGGCCCTTCTGGCTCTCGGCTGTGTCGGCCTCGACGTCACTGGGACTCACAAGTGCCGGTGCCCACGGCCGCTCCCACACGCGGGTTCACACTCACACACGCTTGCTCTGATCCTTGTTCTCTTAATGTTCACAGTCTCAGTCACACACCAGCTCACATGCTCATTCAGAAGCTCACACACTCAGCCATGAACACCGCTTTGCCCACTCTCTTGTACACACATGCCTGTGTGCACGCAGGGCGGCCAGGCAGGTGAGCTGCTTTGAGCTCCTCACAAATGTTTGTCGACTCAACCTTGAGAAGGCAGCGCTGGGGACCCACCTGGCCCTCCCCTGGGAGGGAAATGACTGTAAAGAGACCTATGGTTTCTCTCTATTGATTTTGGAAAAGCTTCCAGAAAGACACTTCCAGAAGGACACTCAACGGAAGGTGGGCTGGTGGTAGAACCTGTTTGCCCCTGGGGAGGCTGGTGGTGACCTGGTGACAGTGCCTTAGAGCCTGGGGAGCTGAGGGGCCCGGGCGGCTTGGGGGCTGAGCACGGTGTTCAGGAAGCAGGGCCCAGGTGAGGCCGGAGGCAGGTAGGGCCCTTGTGTCAGCCGGCTCTGCTCCGCCTCGAAGGCCAGGGGACCACGGGGTGAGCCCTCCCTGGCGCCCGGGAAGTGGGGCGCCAGGTCCGGCGGGGGTGAGGGGGCTGATCACAATGGCGGACGAGTGGTGCCCGCTCCTTCCAGCCCCACTGCCCTTCCAGGGCAGTGTGCGCAGAGCTGCGCTGGACGGCCCAAGATGGCGCTCTTGCCCTCGGCCGTGGGGGTCACTGCTCCGTGGGCGCTCCTTCTCTCTCATCTTCTCTTTTACCCCGAGGTCTCGGCCGGCCTCACTCTGATAGAAGCATCCCTGGCCTCCTGCCTGGATGCACACTGCAGCCTGTGCCCTGACCCGGCGCGGCTCACACCGTTCTAGCCTCTCTTAGAACTCTCTGGTGTTCTCACTTTTGTTCTGTTTTGTTTTTTGCATGTGCAGTTTTGTAAAGCAAACTCGAGGTACTGTATCTCGCAGCTCATCTGTCTCCAGCGTAACCTCACCGTGAGTCTCTCTGCTGCAATTTCCATCTATGGCTTCGTGATAACTACACGCCAGCGCCTTCTGTCCGCCCCTAACTCTGCTTCCCACTTCAAGTCATTCGCTTCAGGGGGCAGCTCCAGGCCCACGTCCTGCAGCCTGGCCGGGGACGGCGGGCACACTTCCTGACGCCCTCACGTCCTGCTCGTGGGATCAGGCTCTCTGGGCTCAGCCCCTCCTCCTCTCCCTCCTGATCTCTGTCCTCCTGCCTGTCTGTCCCTGTGCTGTCACTCTGGTGTCTTGAGCAGATCTGCTTCTCCTGAGGTGACCACCACTGGGTGCCACTGGGGCTGTCTCCTTGTGGCTCCCATGAGGTAGAGGGTTGCTCAGGGGCTCAGGACATCCGTGGGGTCCTCCTGCCCCACCCTGCCTTGCTGGGGAGGGGGTGTCTCTGGGACCCTTCGGAAGTCTCGTTCTCGCGAGAGCAGAGCTTCTGCCTGCTCGTGAGGCTTCCGGAAACCAGCCAAAGCCTGAGGTAGAGCCGTAGAAACCCCAGCGTGGCCCTGCTGGGGGTGACACCAGTCTGCCCCAGGGGCTTCTTTCTGCAGGTGAGAAGTCCCTGGAGATGGCCAGGTGCCCTCTCCGTGTCCTGGTGGTGACGGGCACTCCTGCCGTCCCTGAACCCCTGGCCCCTGTTACTTGGCCAGCACAGAGCTGGGCTCGGTGCTCTCACGAGCACGCGGACCTGCTGGCTGTTGGGCCCCCGACGTCCACGGGGTAAGAAGGCTGGATCCTGAATGACTGACTCCCGGGTGGCCTGAGATGCGGGCGTAGGTGCCAGCGCTGCTGTACCTGGGCTGCTCCACATCGTCACAGCTGGGGGTGACTGAGGGAAGACTGACTTTCTCAGCAAGGAGACCTCAAAGCAGGGCCTCGCCACAGAGGCTCCTTCTGAGTCCTGTCGGCACGTCTGGGTCAGGGCGGCTGAGCCGGGCTCTGCCTGCAAGCCGGGCTGGACGCGGTGGGGCGGGGGGGGCCCTTCCCTGTGCCCACTTCGGCAGTGCTTCTAGACGAGGCTTTCGCCTGGGTCAGAGTCCTCTGCCACACTGCACTGTGGGTCAGAGCCTGACCCGCCCCTGCACATTCTTGGAGCTCGGTGGAGACACAGAGTGAGAGGCGAGTGCTGGCCACGCTGCGCCACATGCCAGGCAGGGCAGGGACAGAGCAGCAAGCAGGTGGGGGGCAGGCTCAGGCTGCCGCCCCCCAGCAAGGCACAGAGGCAGAGACATGTCCAGAGAGGCAGCCAGCAGCACCGCCGCGTGCTGGGCAGGCGCAGACAGTCTCGGGTGGCGTGAGGCCCAGAGAGGCAGCCACCCAGCAGGAGCGGGGCTGGTAGAGCCGCCCCTGGGAAGTTATAAGGGGAGCCTGCGAGCCCCACGCAGCCTCTAGTCCAGCAGGCACCCCGCCTCTCCGTGGACTTGAGCTGGTTCCTGGGTGAGACAGAGCTGCGTCTGAGGGTGAGGCTAAGGGCAGAGCCCGTTCCTCCTGAGCTACCAGCTACCACGTCCCCATCGTCTTTACTGCCTGCCTGTTTCTGTTCTGACAGGCGGGTCCCCAGGGCTCATGGCTGGGTCTGAGCAGGCCACCACCTGCCGCCCAGTGGCTCCGAGTCCAGGCCCATCTCGGCCTGCTGGGCTGATGGGGAAGCCTGACCAGTGTCCGGCCGTCAGCCCTCACGGGTTCCTGCACCATTGGGGAGCGCCCCTGGTGGCTGCTGTCCACTTCACAGGGTTCGGCATAGTTCAGAGTTGGGCCCTTTGTTTTGGTGTCAGCTGGGGATGGGTAGGTCCCCCGTGGCTCTGGGTTGAAGCCAAGGAAAGAGAAGGTGGGTCTGTTGCCAGGTGACCTTGGGAACGGGGCAGCAGGTCAGGGCCTGGGGTGGCAGCTGAAGGTGTGCTGACCACCAGTCAGCAGGTGGTCAGAGAGGCTGACTGCTGTCCCCCATACGTTGCCGTGCCTGCCCCCTGTCTGGGCCCCCAAGGACAGGCATCAGGCTCTTCTGCTCTCCTACTTTCAAGGTGCTTCCCTGGAAATGGCTCCCCACCCTGGGGGCAGGACTCAGCGTGGTGCTCAGTGGCTGGGGCTCAGAGCCGGGGGGTGGAGACCTGTCCCATCTGGGCCCCCAAGGCCCCCAGGTTGTGGCTCTAGGCTGTGCGGTCAGTGCAGCTGGAGTCTGGTGGAGGCCTCACATCTCCTTTAGACACTTTTTTCCTCTTGCCCTTGCACGCGTCCGATCCTGGCTCCGTCAGTGACTCGCTGTGGACCCTGTGTGAGTCACGTCCTCTGTGCTGTGTGACATGGGGACAAGAGCAGCACCCAGTCCCTGAGGTGGTTGTGAGGGCTGGAGGAGGTGGCTGCTGGCCCAGATGTCACAGCCACCCTTGTCCTCGTGCTGCCACTGCTGCCCCCCCACAGTGGTCCCGAGACCTCCAGGGGCTGCAGGACAAGACTGGCCTCTGAGGAGGTGGTGCCGGCTCACCAACTTTGGGGTCTTGTTCAGCAAATATCCCAGAATGCAAAGGGCTTCCACGCACCCTGGGCTGTGGAATCCACCTGTGACCGTGTGGGTGAGCTTGGGGGCAGTCAAGGCCTTTAGAAGTCTGTCTAGTGAGGGCTGAGCCTGGACTACAGGCCACTCCTGGCGCCGGAAGGCTCTCAGCCCCCGTGGAGCCAGGAGGGAGGAGGGCACTGCTGACCACAGGACGTAGTGTCCAGCCGCAGACCTGCCTGGTGGGCTCCTGGGCATTCAGCAAATGGTCACTGAGCTGAGTGGCAGCTGCCCAGATGGGGCCGACCACCGCAGGGAGAGTCCCAGCCTGACTCCGGCGAGGGCCAGCCGCCCCCGGGGCCCCTCGCTCCCTGGGTAACTGTCCCTTCCGCTCCTGACGACCCGCCTCTTCTCGGGTTTCCTCTGAGACACCCCGTCTTCCTCTGGCCAGTGGCTCCCCTCCTGGAGGTGGAGATGGAGAAGCCCCTCCTCGGGCAGCCTGCTTCCTGCCTCCTCAGTCCTGCTCCATTTGGACGTTGCCCCCCTCCTCGCCCCATTCTGGCCTTCCTGGCGGGCAGCCCACCTGCCCGGGAAGCCTGTCTGCCACCTCATGCTGGTGCCTGTCATTCCCACTGCTCTGCACCCCTGGCCCCCCGGCCTTGAGCCCCCACCCCCAGGTGAGGCTCTCACCATCTGTGGGCGCCCCCCAGGGGGGGCAGGGATGAGGTCTGTTTCCCTGGGTATCAGCCGCCAACTCTGCCCCTCGACTCTGCTGGGGTTGCCAGGGCTCCTGCCGCCCCCCC
>NW_020175018.1:20372286-20372397 GCF_003031525.2 Neophocaena asiaeorientalis asiaeorientalis
GGTCTCCCCACAGCAGGCATCAGAACTCGGCCAAGGCGCGCTCGGTGTGGGAGCAGCGGGCCAGCCAACTGAGGCTGCAGAACCTACGAGCCAGCTGCGAGGCGCTGTACA
>NW_020175018.1:20372422-20455364 GCF_003031525.2 Neophocaena asiaeorientalis asiaeorientalis
GGCCCCCGGGAGGCGGAGAGCGGAGAGGAGCCGGCGCGGAGGCACCGCACGCGGCACAAGGCGCCGTCCGCGCACGAGGAGGCGGAGAAGGAGGGCGAGGTGGGGGACAGGGACGAAGACAAGGAGCTCCGCAACCACCAGCCTAGGCGAGTCAGCGCGGGGGCGGGGGGCGGCGCGGGGGCAGTGGTGACTGGGCCGGACGTGCCAACCAGCCCATGAGGGGCAGGCTGGTAGGGTTACACAGGTCAGGGGTGCGCGGACCTGGCCGGGCGGCCCATCCCTCTGTCTCAGCCCCTTTCTGCAGTGGTGACAGTCCTGCCTTGTTGGGCGGGCGTGGTGGGGAGCGTAGCTCTAAGGCGCCCGGGAGGAAGGGAGGCTACGGGTGAAAGTGTTGGGACTGGCTTGGGACACTTGAGACTTGGAAAAGGTGCCCCGGGGAGAAGAGAAAAATGTGTAATCCCGTGAAGCAAGGCGAGTCAGGAGAGCCTGAGGGAAGCCTGAGGAGGCCACAGGACTAAATGGTGGAATGGGAGGGGGCTGGGCTATGCGGCCATGACAGAAAGGACCCCCATCCCAGGCCAGCCCAGCCCGGTCCCTGGCTGGGACAGGATCTGACGGTGACTTTGTGAGAACCCAGGGGTAACAGGAGCTGTTAGGCTGAGGCCAGCAGTCTCCATGCTTGCCAATGAGTTACAGACCACCCAGAACTCGTGCAGCCAGAGGCCACAGCTCAGGATCAGCCCGACCTGGGCACGGTCTTTGTGTGCAGAGCTCTGTGCTGAGCCTTTGCCCTGGTGGGGCCCCAGGTGGGGTGGCTTAGGGTAACATCCTCTTCCAGGCTTCTTCGTTCTGCAAACAGTTCTGTTATATACACATAACGTGATATCAGCCATGCCTGGCCTTGTGCTAGGGACAAACAGGTGAGTCAGCCCTGTCCCTACCTTTCAGACCTAAAAACAGAAATGTATAGGGTGATAAAAACCATGACAGAGGAGGTGATCAGGGATTTATTTGATCTGGATAGGGGTTTAAGAAGCTGGGTTTTGCAGACTGAATAGGAGTTTGGCTCTTCGTCAGACTCTGATGTGTATTCTTGGTTGCAGGGAGTCGCACTGTGATCTGGAGGCCAGTGGGGTAATGGGTGTGGGCCCTGTGCATGCCCTGCCCAGCACCTGTCTAGAGAAGGTGGAAGAACAGCCCGAGGATGCAGATAATCAGCGGAACGTTACTCGAATGGGCAGTCAACCCTCGGATCCGAGCACCAGTGTGCACATCCCAGTGATGCTGACTGGCCTTCCTGGGGAGACCACGGTCGTTTCCAGTGAGTATCTTCCCATAACATCAGGGCAGGGCCCACCTTGTGCAGGCTCTGTTTGCTCTCCCCCCTTCCCTCCTGCTCCATGACAGCCACCCGGGGACAGAGCTTGCCTCTGTGAATTGTTCCCCAACTGGAAAGTCTTTGCTGTCAGCATTTGTGCCTTGCTATCCCTTTGCTTTCCAGTGCCCCAGAGGAGCCCTCTTGCTATTACATGTCACTTAAGCTCTAGTCTGCTTCCTTCCAGCGATATTTGCAAGTTACCAGGTGAGTGCCAGGCATGGTGTTAGAGTGCAGGGGGCACAGCAGCGGGGAGTGGGACTGACTGCCCTCGCGGGGCTCAGAGTCTCGTCGGGAAGACAGACCGCAACGTGGTCACGGCTCTTCACAGTCGCACAAACGCTGCTAAGGACTGTGGCCACAGACCTGACTAAGGTCGGGAGCTAGCGGGTGAGAGGAGGGGGGTCTCAGGGTGGTGGTATTCCACCCACTTACTTATGGTCCTGGCTCTGCAGTTCCTCCCAGGCCTTTGCCTGAGCTTCCCTTTTTCTTCCCCTCCCTCCCTCACACCGTGTGTGAGGTCGTGACGGAGCAGCCACTCCACAACTGACTTGTGTGCGGGCGCGGAGGGCACAGTGTAAGTAAAATGCCAACCTGCAGGTGACAAAGGAGGCCCTTCACATTATGCGCAGGCGCACGGGCGTTTTGTGAACACCAAGGATAGAAAAAAACATGCCCAGGGGCAGAGGTGACTTGGAATTCCAGATGAAGATTCAGCCTCAGGCAGGCCCAGGTGCTGCCACACGCTTGCCTGTCTGCAGACGTGTCCACGCACAGAACGGGCGCTCCCTCTTACTCAGGGGCTCTCGCCTGGGGCCGATGGGTAGTGCACAGCGCCAGGTGTAACAACAGTGGGGGTGGCTGGCTCTGCCCGCTGAGCCTCCCCTTCCTCGTTGCTTCCTTGGAAGAAGGCTTTCCCTGGTCCATTCTGTCGTTTCACCTCCCATGGCAGTAGTGTGTCTGCCTTCCCAGACTCCCGAAATCAGCCCCCGGGTCTCATTCTTTCTGGACTAGCTTGAGGGTCCCCACCTGGTTTTTGTCCACGGGAGTCAAGGTGTGGCCCCTCCTCCCCAACCCTGGCAACCACTGATCTTTTTACTGTCTCTGTAGTTTGCCTTTTCCAGAACGTCTTATAGTTGGAGTCACCTAGTACGTAGCCTCTTTAGATTGTCTTCTTTCACTTACCCATGTGCATTTAAGGTTCCTTCGTGTCTTTTCGTGGTTTGGTAGCTCATTTCTTTTTAGTGCTGAATAATATTCCGTTGTCTGGATGGACCACGCTTTATTTATCCGTGCACCTATTGAAAGACACGTTTGTTGCTTACAAATTTTGTCAGTTATGAATAAAGCTATTATAAGCATTCATGTTCAGGTTTTTGTGTAGACATACATTTCCACCTCATTTAGGTAAATACCTAAGAGCATGGTTTTTGGATTGTGTGGTAAAACTACATTTAGCTTTGTAAGAAACTGGTCTAACCAACTGGCTATATCATTTTTACATTCCCACCAGCAGTAAATGAGAATTCCTGTTGCCTCGCATCCTCTCCAACATTTGGTATTGTCGGTGTTTCGGATTTTCGCCATTCTAATACATGTGTATTGATATCTCATTGTTTTAATTTGCAATTCCTTAATGATATATGATCTTGAGCATCTTTTCATACGCTGATTTGACATCTGTGTATCTTCTTTGGTGAGGTGCCTGTTCATATCTTTTGCCCACTTTTAAATTTTTTTATTTGAAAAAAATTTTAGAGACAAATTTTTAAAGAGCAGTTTAAGGTTCAAAACAAAATTGAGAGGAAGGTAGAGAGATTTCCATATACTCTCTGCCTGCAAACATGCATAGCCTTCCCTATTATCAGCATCTCTCATTAGAATGGTGCTTTTTTTTTTTTTTTAAACCAAGGATAAAACTACATTGACACATCATAATCACCCAAAGTGCACAGGGTACATTAGAGTTCACTCTTGATGTTGTACATGCTGTGGGTTTGGACAAATGTGTAATGACATATATCCATCATTGTAACATGACACACAATATTTTCATTGCCCTAAAAATTCTCTGTGCTCTGCCTGTTCGTCCCTCCTCACCTCCCATCAACGTCTGGCAACCACTGATCTTTTCATTGTCTTTGTTCTTTTGCCTTTTCCAGAATGTCATATGGTTGGAATCATACAGTGTGTAGCCTCTTCAAATTGGCTTCTTTCACTCACCAATATGCATTTAAGGTTCCTCCATGTTTTTTCATGGCTTAGTAGCTCATTTCTTTTTAGTGCTGAATAATATTCCATTGTCCGGATGTACCTTAGTTTATTTACGCATTCAACTACTGGAGAACATCTTGGTTGCCTCCAAATTTTGGCAATTATGAATAAAGCTGCTACAAACACTTGTGTGCACGTTTTTGTGTGGACATAAGTTTTCAACTCCTTTGGCTAAATCCTAAAGAGAGTGATGGTTGGATCATATGGCAAGAATATGTTTAGTTTTGTAAGAAACCGCCAAGCTGGCTGTACCAAGTTATGTTCCCACCAGCAATAAATGAGAATTGCCGTTGCTGCACATCTTTGCCAGCATTTGGTGTTGTCCCTGTTCGGATTTTGGCCACTCTAATAGGTGTGTCATGGTGTCAGATTGTTTCAGTTTGCGTTTCCCTGATGACGTTTGCTGGGAAACATCTTCATGTGCTTATTTACCCTCCGTATGTCTTCTTTGGTGAGGTGTCTGTTAAGGTCTTTTGCCCATTTTTTAATCAGGTTGTTGCTTTTATTTTTGAGTTTTAAGAGTTCTTGGTATATTTTGGATAACAGTCTTTTATCAGAGGTGTCTTCTGCAAACCTTTTCTCCCGGTTTGTCGCTTGTGTTCCCATTCTCTTGATGTCTTTCACAGAGCAAAAGTTGTTCATTATCTCCCAGGAGTGTTATAGTTTCACATTTCACATTTAGGCCTATGAGCCATTTTGGGTTAATTTTTGTGAAGGGTGTAAAGTCTCTCCAGATTAATTTTTTTGGCATGTGGATGTCCAGTTGTTCCAACACCATTTGTCGAAGAGACTATCTTTGTTCCACTGTATTGCCTTTGCTCTCGTGTCAAAGATCAGTTGACTGTTATTTGTGGGGGCCTGTTTCTGGACTCTCTGTTCTGTTCTGTTGACCTATTTGTTCATTCTTTCCCCAGTACCACACTGTCTTGATTACCGTAGCTATATAGTCAGTCTTGAAGTTGGGTGGTGCCAACCCTGTAACTTCGGTCTTCTTTAATATTGAAGTTTTGGCTATTCTGAGGCTTTTACATCTCCATGTAAACTTTAGAATCATTTTGCTGATATCCATAACATAAGTTGCTGGGATTTTGATTGAGACTGCATTGAATCTATAGATCAAGTTGGGAAGAACTGACAATGTTGAGTCCTCCCATCCATGAACATGGAACATCTCTCCATTTATTTAGTTCCTTTATTTCATGCATCAGAGTTTGTAGTTTTCCTCATAGGGATCTTGTACATATTTTGTTAGACTTATGCTTAAGTATTTCATTTTGGTGGGGTGCTAATGTAAATAGTGTTGTGTTTTAATTTTAAATTTCACTTGTTCATTGTTGGTATATAGGAAAACAGTTGACTTTTTGTGTGTTAACCCTGTATCCTGCAACCTTGGTAAAATCAGTTATTAGTTCCAGGAGTTCTTTTGTTGATTCTATCAGATATTCTCTATGGGTGATCACGCCATCTGCAAACAAATACAAGTTTTTAGTCTAACTTCCCAATCTGTATAGTTCGTTGTTGTTTGCCGTATTGCGTTAGCAAGGACTTCCGCTATGGCATTGAAAAGGAGTGGTGAGAGGGGCATCTCTTCCTTGTACGTGATCTTAGTAGGAAAGCTTTGAGTTTCTCACCATTAAGTATGATGTTAGCTGTAGGGTTTTTTTGGTACATATTCTTTATAAAGTTGAGGAAATATTCCCTCTATTCCAATTTACTGAGAGTTTTTATGGTGAATGGGTGTTGGATTTGTCAAATGCTTTTTCTGCACCTGTTGATATGATCATATGATTTTTCTTTTTTAGTTTGTTGATGTTATTATGGATTACATTAATTGATTTTTAAAAATAATTTTACTTATTTATTTTTAGTTTATTTATTTGTCTGTGTTGGGTCTTCATTGCTGCGCACAGGCTTTCTCTAGTTGCAGCGAGCGGGGGGCTACTCTTTGTTGCGGTGCACGGGCTTCTTATTGTGGTGGCTTCTCTTGTTGCAGAGCATGGGCTCTAGGGGCATGGGCTTCAGTAGTTGTGGCATGTGGGCTCCGTAGTCATGGCACACGGGCTCTAGAGCACAGGCTCAGTAGTTGCAGCGCAGGGGCTTCGTTGCTCCGCGGCATGTGGGATCTTCCTGGATTAGGGATAGAACCTGTGTCCCCTGCATTGGCAGACAGATTATTAACCACTGCACCACCAGGGAAGTCCTGTGTTAATTGATTTTTGAATGTTGGACCAGCCTCACATGTCTGGGATTAATCCCACTTGGTTGTGGTATATAATTCTTTTTATACTTTTTTGGGTTCGATTTGCTAATGTTTTGTTGAGAATTTTTATATCTATATCCATGGGAGATATTGGTCTATAGTTTTCTTGTGATGGCTTGTTTGGTTTTAGTATCAGGGTAATGGTGGCCTCCTAGAATTAGTTTGAAGTATTCCCTTTGCTTCTATCTTCTGAAAGAGATTGTAGAGAATGGGTATGATTTCTTTCTTAAATATATGGTAGCATTCACCAGTGAACCCATCTGGGCCTGGTGTTTTCTGTTTTAGAAGGTAGTTGATTATTGATTCAATCTCTTTAATAGGTATAAACCTATTTAGAAGGAATAGATATAAACCTATTTGGACTGTCTGTTTCTTCTTGAATATTGGCAGATTGTGTCCTTCCAAGGAACTGGTCCATTTCAAGCAGTTTATCAAGTTTGTGGGCATAGAGTTGTTCATAGTATTAATTTATTATCCTGTTAATGTCCGTGGGATCAGTAGTGATGTCTCCTTTTTTATTTCTGATATTAGGAATCTGTGTTTCCCCTCATTTATCTTAGTTAGCCTGGCTAGAGGCTTATCAATTTTACTAATCTTTTCAAGGAACCAACTTTTGGTTTCATTGATCTTCTCTGTTGATTTGCTTTTTCAGTTTCATTGATTTCTGCTTTAATTCTCACGATTTCTTTTCTTCTGCTTACTTTGGATTTAAGTTGCTCTTTTTTCTCTTCCTAAGGTGGAAGCTTAGATTATTGATTTTGGGTCTTTCTTCTTTTCTAATTTATGCATTCAATGCTATAAATTTCCTTCTAAGTGTTGCTTTTGCTGCATCCAACAAACTTGGATAAGTTGTGTTTTCATTTTCATTTAGTTAAAAATATTTTTAAATTTCTCTTGAAATTTCTTCTTTGACCCGTATGTTATCTAGAAGTGTGTGGTTTGATCTTTACATATTTTGAGATTTATCTTTCTGTTATTTAGTTTAGTTCATTGTGGTCTGAAAACAGACATTTTGCCCACTTTTAAATTGGGTTGTTGTTTTCTAATTGTTGAATTTTTAGAGTCCTTTGTATAATTTTGATAAAGACTTTTATCAGATATGTGATTTGCAAATATTTTCTCCCAGTTGGTGGCTTGTCTTTTCATTTTCTTAATGTCTGGTGTTTTTGATTGTTACTGGTGGGAGGGTTAATTTGGTCCCTGGTATGACTTCTGCTAGGAGCAGAAATCTAGGCTATTGACTTTTATATGTTAATTTTGTATCCTACTACTTTTCTGTATCTTCAGATTGTTCTTTAGTTTTAGCATTGATTCTCTTTGTTTTTTCCCAAGTACATTATGCAAAATTTTGCAAATACAGTTGTAACTATTCCTTTCCAAATATTAGGTCTTCCTTCCTCTCTCTCTCCTTCCTTCCTTCCCTCCCTCCTTCCTTCTTTCGTCCTTTCTTTCTTTCTTTTGCCTGATTTCACCAGCTAATATACTAACATTGGAGTTACTAGGTACCCTTACCTTGCTTCTGCCTACACTAAGTAAGATTCTGGTTTTGGGCTTGAGAGGTGTGTGTCTGTGTGTGTCTACGTCTGTGTGTCTGTGTGTGTATAAGATCGTGTTATAGTGTTCATTAATTTCTTTTTCAGTAAGTATTTTTTTATCTGGAATAGATGTTGAATTTTGTTGAAGGTCTTTTCGGCATCCATAGAGATCATATATTTTCCCCTTAAATATGGGGATTTATACTAATAAGTTTTCAGATCTTGAACTATCTTTGCAATCTTAGAATAAACCCCACTAGGTTATCATATTTATTTTTTAATGTGATGCTGGATTCTGTTTGATAATATTGATACTTTATGGAGGATTTTTGGATTGAGATGTATTTTAGGATATTGAGATGTGTTCTGTAGCTTTCCTATATTATGTTCAAGTGTCATAAGGTTTAGGTATTAATGCTATATAGTTACCTCTTGCTTAACTTCATTAATCCATTTCTGCAAATCACATGTTGTAGTGGGAGTCCCATTTCCCATTATTTTAGATGGGAAAAATTGTAATGTACTATACAAATTATAATGTATTATAATTAGTTGTACTCAAAATCCCCAGCCAATTTCTTAAAACAGAACTAAAGCACAGTTAGTCACAGAAAACACTTAATACATTGTTTCCTGATCACCACAGTTAAAATAGCTGTTAACAAGCAATTGCTTTGGACACCTCCTTCCTTCAGTGAAACTTGCGCTTTTCAAAAACATCGACACGTGATTCTGATAGCTAACCAACTGACTTTGGAATCTTGCCTGACAGTTTTCAGTGTTTTGAGTTTTGGGGATGTATACATTTTTCCTGCATGAACAACAGTCAAGAAAGCCTCAACAACGTTGTAATGAGAGATACATGTATTCTCCTGAAGTGTGAGTATTATCAAACTCAGAGGTGCTCTGTTGAGTACTTATTATGAAACTAGGAGGTGCTCTGTTGAGAAATTTTACCTGAGGAGATGTTCTATAGGGTGTGCCTATTATTGATCCATGAAAAGAATTAGGACGTTTGCTTCTTTTCCTTTTCTGGGGTAGTTTAAGTAGCATTAGGATTACTTGGTCTTTAAAGATTTGGTACAGTTCCGTTGTGAAATAAATCATCTGGGTTTGGTTTTTGTTGTTGTTAGGACAATTCTTTGATAATTTATCTGTTTCTGTATGGATATTGGTCTGTTTAAACTTTCTTATCTCCTAAGATCAGTTTGGTAAACTGTAATGATCCATTTGATCTAGGTTTTCCAATTTATGTACATAAGAGCTATGCAAAGAAGTGGCTTAAGTTTTTAGAACAATTTGCTCTGGCTCACTGTTTTTTTCCCCCTTCTTATTTTTTATCCTGTATATTTTGTGTTTCCCCCTTATGTTCTTGATTAAATTAGTTAGAAGTTTATACAATTTGTGGATTTTTATAAAAAGAACCAGCATCTTTGTTAGTTCTACTATGGTTTTCTTTAAAAATCGTTTTTTTTCCAATTTTATTTTCATTATGTACCTCCTTCTGCCTGTTTTTGTTTTACTTTGTCATTCCTTTTCTAGCTTCTTTAGTTGGAGACTTAAGTTTATTTTAGTCTTTATTATATGATTATTTAAGGTTCTGAATTTTCCTCTGATTACTAATTTAACTGTAGCCTATAGGTTCTGATATTTGGTGTTTTCATTTTCACCAGATTTTAAAGGAGCTATGCAATTTTGGTTTGTATTCTCCCTCAGTGTTTGTAGGTCCCTTGGGATTCAGTATATAGAGAAGCAAGTACTCTGCAAGTGAGCAGTTTTGTTTTTTACTTTCTCATATGTACGCCTTCTATTTCCCTCCTTCCCTTGTGGTGCCCTGACTTCCAGGACAGTGTCGGATAGCAGCGGTGAGAACTGACGTTCTTCCCTTGTTCCCATCTTGTGGGAGGAGGGAGCGCTCAGTCTTTCACCATTAAGTATGATGTTAGCTGTTGTTTTGGGGTTTGTTTGGTTTTTTTAAAAGATGTTCTTTATCAAGTTGAGGAAATTCCCCTCTGTCGCTTTTATTTTTCTAAGTTTTTATATTAAATGAGTGTTGAATTTTATCAGATTTTCTGCCTCAATTGATATGATTATGTGGTTTTTCTTCTGTAACATGGTAGTTTACACATTGATTGATTTTCAAATATTGACCTGCCTTGCATCCCTGGGATAAACTCTGCTGGTCATTGTGTATAATTATCTTTATATATTGCTGAATTCTGTTTTTTTTTTGTTGTTTGTTTTTTGCGGTATGCGGGCCTCTCACTGTTGTGGCCTCTCCCGTTGCGGAGCACAGGCTCTGGACGCGCAGGCCCAGCGGCCATGGCTCACGCGCCCAGCCGCTCCGCAGCATGTGGGATTCTCCCGGACCGGGGCACGAACCCGCGTCCCCTGCATCGGCAGGTGGACTCTCAACCACTGCGCCACCAGGGAAGCCCTGAATTCTGTTTGATAATATTTTGTTAGAGAGTTTTGCCTCTGTATTCATGAGGGATATTGCGCTACAGTTTTCTTTTTTGTACTCTTTGTCTGGTTTTGGGATCAGAATAATACTAAATTCATAAAATGAATTGGATAGTGTTTCTTATTATGTTTTTTTTGAGGAGGCTGGGTAGAATTGGTGTTAATTCTTTAAATGTTGGACAGAATTTGCCAATGAAACATTTCTCTTTTGGAATTTAAAAATTAGCCTTAATAGGGCTATGTTATGTAATCATACTGGGTGAGTTGCATTAGTTTGTGCTTTTGAAGGAATTGGCCTATTTCCTTTAAGTTGTCAAATTTATGTGTGTATAGTTGTTTGTAGTATTCCCTTATTATCTTTTGATGTCTTCATGATCTGTAGTGACTGCCCCTGTCTCATTCTTGATATTGGTGCTTTGCGTCTTGTCTCTTTTTTGTCAGTCTTACTAGAAATTTGTTACCCTCGTTGATCTTTTCAAAGAAACGCATTCTTGTTTCATTGATTTTCTCTATTGTTTTTCTGTTTCCAATTGCGTTTGATTTCTGCTCTTTATTATTTTCTTCTCTCTGTTTGCTTCGGGTTTATTTTGCTCTTTTTTAGTTTCCTGAGATGGGAGCTTAGATTAAGTCTTTTCCTCTTTTCTAAGGTAAACATTTAGTGCTATAAATTTTCTTCTTAGTACTGCTTTAGCTGTGTCCCACAGATTTTGATATGTTATCTTTTCATTTTCATTCAGTTTTGTCTTAAAAATTTCCCTTGAGACTTGCTCTTTGACTCATGGGTTATTTAGAAATGTGTTATTTAGTTTCCAAGGGTTTGGAGATTTTCCTGTTATCTTTCTGTTTGGTGTCTAGTTTGATTATTTTGTGATCAGTGAACACACTCTGTATGATTTCAGTTCTTTTAAATTTGTTAAGGTTTGTTTACTAGCCCAGGAGATGGCCTTTCTTGGTATGTGTTCTGGGTGTGCTTGAAAGGAATATGTATACTGCTGTTGCTGGGTGGAGTATTCTGTAAGTATAAGTTAGATCCTGTTGGATCCTGTGGAGTTCTGTGTGCATGCTGATTTTCTGTCTAGATCTATCAATTGTCGGGAAAGAGATGTTCCAGTATCCAACTATAAATATGCTTCTTAAACCCCTATCCAGACCTATTTCTTTCAGTTTCATCTGTTTTTGCTTTACATATTTTTCAGCTCTGTTGCTGGGTACATACACATTTAGAATTCTGTCTTCTTGAAAGATTGACTCTTTTATCATTGTGTAATGTGTCCCTTATACCTGATAAATTTCTTTGCTTTGATGTTTACTTTATCTGATATAAATATACCCACCCTTGTTTTTTTAAATTTTTTAAATTAATATTTGCCTATAAGATGTGTATCTTTTTTCATCTTTTTACTTTTAAACTAGCTATGTAGGTATATTTTAAGCTAGTTTCTTGTAGACAGCATATCGTTGGGTCATGTTTTTCATCCATTCTGTCAGTTCTTTTTTTTTTTTTGCATATTTTTAAAATATTTAGACAATTTATGTTTAATGTCATTATATATTATGGCTTACATATTCTGTTTTATTTTTCCTATTGTCTGTTTTCTCTATTTTTTGTTTTTTGGCTGCACTGCACAGCATATGGGATCTTAGTTCCCCAGCCAGGGATCAGACTCACGCCCCCTGCGTTGGAAGCGTGGAGTCTTAACCACTGGACTACCAGGGAAGTCCCCCTATTCTTTCTATTTTTTATTTTTCTGGTTTCTTTTTCCTGCATTCCTGTGGGTTACTTGTTTATATTTTAGAATTCCACTTTGATTTATCTATAGTATTTTTGAGTGTATCTCTTTGTATTGGTTTTTTAATGGCTCCTCTAGGTATTACATATATATAACTTGTCTCAGTCTACTAGGGTTGTCATTTTACCAGTTGGAGTAAAGTATAGAAACTTTACCTCTCTTTTTCCTCCACATGTATAAAATAATTAAATGTTTCCTCTACATATATTTAGAAGCACATCATTGTGTGTTATAATTTTTGCTTCAGCTGTAAAATGTAATTCAGAAAACTCAAGAGGAGAAGGAAAGTGTGTTGTATTTTTACTCTTTCTATTGTTCTTTGTTTCTTCCTTCCTGATATTCTAATATTTCTTCTTCCATCACTTTCTGTTTGGAGGACCTTCCTTAGCCATTCTTTTAGGGTAGGTCTGAAGGTGACAGATTCTCTTAGTTTTCCTTCATCTGAGAATGTCTTGATTTTCCTTTCATTCCTGAAGGATATTTTCACTGGGTATAGAATTCTGGGTTGACAGTTCTTTTTTTTTCAGCACTTGAAAAAACGTGTGCCTCATCCTTCTGACCTCCATGGTTTCTGATGAGAAATCCACTGTCATTCGAATTGTTTTCTTCCTATAGGTAAGATGTTGTTTCTCTCTCGCTGCTTTCAAGATTTTTTCTTTGTCTTTATATTTCAGAAGTTTGATTATGATGTATTTTGGCATGAGTTTCTTTAGGTTTATCCTGTTTGGGGTTCACTCAGCTTCTTGAATTTGTAGGTTTATGTCTTTTTGCCAATTTTGGAAAATTTTCATCCATTATGTCTTTGACTGCGTCTTCAGCTCTGCCCTCTTTCTCTTTTCTTTCCAGGACTCTGTTGACATGAATGGTAGATCTTTCGTTATAGTCCCGAAGGTCCCTGAGGCTCTGTTTACTTTTTTCAGTCTATTTTCTCTCTGTTGTTTAGATTGAGTAATTTCTATTGTTCTGTCTTCCAGTTCACTAATTCTTTCCTCTGTGCCCTCCATTCTGCTGTTGAGCCCATCTATTAAGTTTTTAATTTCAGTTATTGTATTTTTCAGTTCTAAAATTTATGTTTGGTTCTTTATATCTTCTTTTTCTTTGCTGAGATTTTTTTCTCATTTGTTTCAAATGTGTTTTTAATCATCTGTTGAAGCATTTTTATGATGGGTACTTTAAAATCATTGTCAGATAATTCTAACATCTGTATTATCTTGGTGTCTTTTCTCATTCAAATTGAGTTTTTCCTGGTTCTTGGTATGACAAGTGATTTTTGATTGAAACCTAAACATTTTGATATTATGTTATGAGCCTCTGAGTCTTATTTAAGTCTTCTGTTTTTGCTGGTCTGCTGTGACAACACACCAACAGGAGGAGGGTTGGGGAGCTGCCTCATTATTGACAAATCGGGGTGAAATACAGGTTCCTCACTTGCCCTCCATTGACACCCAGTGGGAGTGGGTTCCTTGTCCCTGCTGGGCTGAGCTGGGAATTCTAGCTCCCCGCTGGGCCTCCACTGATACCGTCTTGTCTGGGAGAGAGGGGAATCCTTGTTACTGTTCCCTACATGGCCTGCGTTGACACAGTAAGGGTTGACCTCATTACCTCTGGGTGGTGGTAAAAGTCCCGACTTTCCACTAAGATTCACTCTAGCAGATAAAGGGCAGGGGATGCCTGCTTACCTCTGGGTAAGAACCGAAGTCCAGGCTCTACCCATGTAATCTTTTCTGCTATTGTATGGGTTGGGAGTTTTGTTATTACCACAGGGTGGGTATGAAAGTTCCTGCACTCACTTGGCTCTCTCTGATACCACCTCAGCAGGGGCTTTGGGTACCTCATTACAGACTGGTGAGGGTGGAGGTCTAGGCTCCCCACTTGGCCTCTGCTCATATGAGTGGAAGTAGGGCTGTGGTTTTTTTCTGTGGTGTTAGTAGAGTGGTTATTGGCTATAAATTTCCCATCTGGTTAGGCTCTACCTTTCCTGGTCCTGTCACTAGGGAGAGCTGGCCTTTAAAAATCTTTCCTGTTGGCATTCTGGGTTGCTGGCTTCTCCAGCACCAAGGATATATGAGGCATAAAAAAAAAAGACCCAGAAACAAAGCCTGTTGTTGTGTTGTTCCTCAGTTTCCGAGATACCAGCAAATCTGCCTTCTTTTCTCCACCTTTCGGAATCTTCTTAGGTTGGCCTTACGTATGATGTCCAGGGTTTTTAGTTGTGCTTAGAAGGATGAATGGAAGAAAGTACCTCTATTCCATCTTTTCAGAAGCTGAAGTCTTGAGTTAATTTTTATATATGGCATGAGGTAAGGGTTGAGGTTCTCATTATCCACTCCCCCACCACCATTGATGTCCATTTGTTCCATTACTGTTTGTTGAAAATGCTGTCTTTTTCCATGGAATTACTTTGGTTCTTTTGTCAAAAATCAATTGATAGGTGTTATTTCATTTCAGAAAAATTTCTGGGATTACAGTTTTAAATGTTAGTTCTGTTACATTGTTTTATTTTTGTTTTTCAGACATTCCAGTTATACACGTGTTAAATCTCCTTTGCCTATCTTCTGTATGGATTTCTCTCTTACCCTTCTGAAAACTCATTCTTCATTTCACTCCTAAATTCTTTTTCCCTTGCTATAATTTCAGTCATATCTATTTTCCATTGGACTTATCTGTTGTCTCATGATTTCCAAGACGATTTTTTCTCTTTAACTTTATTTCTCAGATATTTTTGTCTTTTTCTTCAATTTCTCTCCTAAGTTTGGTCAGCTCTCATCTCACATCGCCTAGTTGTCCATACATTTTTATTTTGAATCTGATTTTGTGGTGTTTTTTCCTTATCAACAACTGTTTGTTTAATTATATTTAATTCATGTTGGAAAGTTGTGTAACAGTTTTCCTCCTTTGCAGTTGTTTTTTTGTGGAGAATTTTTATTACCTGAAAGGTTTTCATCCTTACTTTCTATGTTCTTATGTAGAAGCTTTGTGTGGTTGTTGGGTTCATTTTTCTGATAATGAGGAAGTATGTTACAGTCTCCTGGACCAAAAATTACATGAGATTTTGTGAAGAGTAGGGGAGGGGTTTGGGCAGCTTACTTGATTTCTAGTTCAAGAGCACCTTCTTATTTAGTACAGTGAAACCCAGTTTCTTTTTCAGTGGTACCTAGTGGGGACTATTTGTCTAGTTCTAATTCTGTGATAAAATCCTATCTCTGGAGGACCCTGGACCTCAGACACTTGTTTCTTCCTTCCCTACATCACTGAGCCACTGAAGTCGCGTCTCTCACTGTCTTCTCCAGGTTGCCATCTCCAGTGCCTTGTACTTTCCAAGCCTCTCCTTTCAAGTCCCCAGAAGCAATACCCTGACCTAGCAGGCCTCATACCTGTTCTCAGTATTTCCCTGCTTGGCGGGGGATGGCGGGGGGTGGGGAGCTTCTCTCCTGTGGATGAATGAGTTGATGTTGTCTGTGTTCCAGCATTACTAGGACCCTCCTCACTCTCCCTTCTGCATACAATCCCTGCCTGATTCTGCAGGTCTGAGGTTTGTTTTCCCACTTACATGTTAATTCAAGTTTGTAGTTTTCTTATTTCCCATATGCTGTAGGCATGGACTGTGGCTGATTTTGTCACCTCTCCTTATCGACCGCATGGGTTATGGAGCACATAGGGAGAAATCTGAGTGTGGGTGACTGCTGTTGTCTATGGGAGCCAGCCTCTCATCTTTTTAGTTTCTGCTGGATTTGTAGTTATGGCCACATTACATTTTTAATTTCCTTCCTTCCTTCTTTTCTTCTTTCCGTCCTTCCCTCCCTCCCTCCCTCCCTTCTTCCTTCCCTTGATAAACCCTTTTTTTCCCCCTAAAGTTCTGTCCATTTTAATAGGCTACTAAAGTCTCAACTTTGGCCTTCTTGAGCTTCTCTATCATATCTTTTTCTGTTTCATTAGTTCTTTTTTTCTTTGGCTGCGTTGGGTCTTCGATGCTGCAGACGGGCTTTCTCTAGTTGCGGCAAGTGTGGGCTACTCTTTGTTGCGGTGCGTGGGCTTCCCATTGCAGTCGCTTCTCTTGTTGTGGAGCACGGGCTCTGGGTGCGCGGGCTTCAGTAGTTGCAGCACACTGGCTCAGTAGTTGCAGCACGTGGGTTCAGTAGTTGTGGCGTGCGGGCTCTAGGGCAGGTGGGCTTCAGTAGTTGTGGCACGCAGGCACAATAGTTGTGGCTCAAGGGCTCTAGAGTATAGGCTCAGTAGTTGTGGCACACAGGCTTAGTTGCTCCACGGCATATGGGGTCTTCCCAGACCAGGGATCAAACCCATGTCCCCTGCGTTAGCAGGCAGACTCTTAACCACTGTGACACCAGGGAAGTCCTCATGTTCTTATTTATTGTTTCTTTTCTTCTGCTTTCTTATTGTAATCTATTTCCCCATTTATTAGTTGAATACTCAGCTCTGACACAAGCCTTTCTACTTTGCTATGGTGTTGAAGGCTTTAACTTTGACTCTAAGAATTATTTTAGTTTTATGTTACAAGTTATGAAATGTCATATTTTTTAGTTCTAAATCTTTTTCCAGGTTTCATTATGATTTCTTATTTGATCCATTAGTTATTCATAAGCACAATTTTGAATTTCGAAGTGGCAAAGGTTTCTTTATTGGTTAAAAATTTTTTTTCCTGTTCATTCCACTTTTTTTTCTTGTATTTTATCACCCCTTGTATTTCAGATCATCCATTTGGCTTTTTTTCCCTTCTGCATGAAGAACATCTTTTCTAACTTCTTTTACTGAGGTTTGATGGTGGTAAATTCTCTCAATTTGCCTGAAAAATCTTTTTGCCATTGTTTGTGAAAGTAGTTTCAATTTGTGTGGAATTCTAGTTGGTTAGTTATTTCCTCTCTGTGTTTTGAGACTATTCCACTGTCTTCTGTCTCCTGTTGTTTCTGTAGAGAAGCTAATCATTAGTCCAAATGCTTCCATTGTGTGGCTCTCTCTTCTCTCTATGGCTGCTTACATAAAAACCTTTTTATTGTGGAAAATCGAAACAGTGTTAAATAGAGACACAAGTATAATGAACCCCTATTTGCTGCCACTCACCCTCAAAGCAATTATCCACATTTTGCCAATCATGTTTCACTTTTTTTTCCTTTTAATCACTTTAGGTATAACTGTGTCTGTAAGCATCTCTAACAATTAAGGATTTAGCAACTACAACAGCATTATTACACCTAGCAAAGTTTATAATAATTTCTTAGTGTTATCTAATACCTATCCCAAGTTCAAGCTTTACCAGTTATCTCAAAAATAACTTTACGATTGATCTGTTTGAGTCAGGATCCAAACAAGGTTTGCTCATTTGACTTAGCTTCATCTGTTTATGTCTGTTTTACTCTGTGACTGTTTTCTGCCTGCCATTTATTTGTTGAAGAAACTGTAAACCATTCTGGATTGGGTTGATTGCATCATGGTGTCATTTAACACATTTCTCTGTCCTCAGTATCTCCTGTTAACTGATATTTAGATCCTAAAACAGGCCGTCTGAACCTTGGCACTATTGAAATTTTGTTGGTGGTGGCTGTCTTGTGCGTTTTGAGATGTTTAGCAGCATCCCTGACCTTTCCCCTCTAGATGCCAGTAGTACCCTGTAGTTGTGACAGCCAAAAAAAAAAAAAGTCTCCAGACATTGCCAGGTATCCCTAGGAGGCAAAATCACCCTTGTTTGTGAACTGCAGATCTTGATTGTGATCAGGTTAAACTCTCTGGGGAAGCTTCATAGGTGGCTGGCTGTGTGCTTCATGTCATGTTCCATCCGGAGCCACATACCATCTAGTGTTTTCCTTTGGGCAGTGTTAAGATGGATCGGTGGGTAGAGCCCGATCCATCCACTGTAAGGTTCTCCACCAACCTTTCCCCTAATGATCTAGTAGGCACTGATGATGGTCGCCCAGATCTGTGATTTTATTTGGCATTGCACAGTTGTGAATTTATAATTCTATCATGTTCTCTGCATTAGTTATTCTGACACTTTCTATACGGAAGAACTTCCCTCATCAACTCTTTGGTTACCGTGAAATACAGTTTGTATTTGTATTAGCAAGATACATGCTTAATTCCGTCCCTTTACATATGAGTTTTCAAAATAGCGAGTTGGTACACTAGGAACTCCAAATCCAGTCATCGAGAGCTTTAACAAAATTATTGTTATGAATCTTTGGATTTTAACGTGTTTGGTGTGTTTCAGTCCTTTGGACTCACTGTTAGCTCTGATGCTCAAATTGTCCTGTCTCTGGATAGTGGGAGCCCCTTAAAGTTGGCCTTTTTACCTTCTCACAGCCTGTTGTCTTTGACAGCTTTCTGCTTTCATCTGTGACAAAACATTCCAGGATCATTGTGTACCTTTCCTGCCCAGACCTGGAATCGGCCATTTCTCCAAGGAGACCTGTGTCCTGGACACCTGTTGTTTTTCCAGATCTCCCTTCCCTTCCTTCAGGGTCCTTTTGCCTCCAGTGGCCTCACCTCAGCTCCTCTTTGGAGAGCTGCCCTTGACCACTAGAGGTGCTTCCCAACACGTGGGGGATGGAAGGTGGAAGTCCCTGAGGGTTGACGCCCCCAGGTGGCCCTCACCAGGCAAAGGAGTGCGGGAGGTGAAAGCCCGACCCTCTGGCTTCAGGTCTGACAACTTTGAGGCTTAGTTCAGACCCCAGGGTCCCCCGAAGCAGCAGCTGACGCTGTTGCAGGACTTTATCTGAAGCTGCGCCCTGCTTTGGCTTCCTTCGCTGCCCCGGTCTGCCTTCTTTCTCCCTTCCAGTTCCTTCTGGGAGTCCGTCCTTAATCAGTCACTTGCACATGGACCCTCATCTCATGGTCTGCTTCTGTAGAGCCTGATGTGAGAGGCTGCGGTTCCTTTGGTGAGAAACGGTATTATTTACCAATGTGGTCATTGCTACTAGATTTTTACTGCTTTCAGGCTTTTTAGGACTTTTTTTTTCTTTTTAAGAAAGAAGAATATACCATGTATTCTTTTGGCATTTGTAATTCAAATGTAAGATTATAGGATTTTTACCTAACTACTTAAGTTTTATATTTGTATCTCTTTTCTTTTACCCTGAAACATTTGTATTTTTGTCTTTTTTTTTTTTTTTAGAGCAGTTTTAGTTTCAAAGTAAAATTAAATGGAAAGCACAGAGACTTGCTGTACACTCCCTGCGCCTGCACCGTCGGCCTCCCCCACCCAGTGGTACACTTGTTACGGTCAGTGAGTCTCCATGAACCACCGTTCTCACCCAAAGTCCAAGGTTTACAGTAGGGCTCACTCTTGGTGCTGTACCTTTTAAAGGTTTGGGCAGATGTATAATGACCTGTGTCATTATAGTATCATACAGAGTAGTTTCACTGCCCCAAATTCCTTCTTTTGTCTTTTTACTTATTCTGGTTTTTTAAAATAGTGTTGTTTAAAAAAATTGTATTTTAAAATGTTTTGCCCCTACCATGTAGAAATGCAAGCAATTTTTGTCCTTCAGTTTTGTGTCCAGCCAGAGTTGCAAACAGGCTCTCTTATTCTAAATAATTTTTCTGCTGTTTTCTATGTAGACACATTTATACTGCCTGTGATATAAAATGTTTTGACCCATGAACTATTTAACATCTGTTTTTCAATTTCCAATTGTAAAATTTAAATCTTAATTAATCTTTTAGTTTCTGATTATTGCCTTAAATTGTAACTTAATTGTACTGTAATTAGAGGACATGACCTGCATGAGGGTCTTCTTTGAGACGAGAGATTTACGACTGCTTTATGGCTTAGCATATGGTCGACTTTTGTAAATGGTCTTTTTTTTGTAAATGTTTTATGTATGCTTAAGAGGAATATGTTTTCTCTAATTTGGGGAACACTTGGCTTGTTATATTTGTCTGCTAAATCGAGTGTGTTAGTTGTGTTGCTAAATATTCTATATATTCACTAATATTTTGCCACACGGACCCATCGATAGTTAAGACATTGTGCATTGAAATCTCTTTCTGTAGATCTGTCAGCTCTTGCTCTGTGTGTGTGTGTGTGTGTTTAAGTTTCTATATTTAATGCAATTATTTTGAATAGTTTGAAACATGCAGTACAGTATAGGAAACATGCTAACAGATGACCAAGTACTGTTGTGTATGTTTCTAAAATAGAACTATGTGTTTCTGAATCTCTTTTGTTAGGCTTTTTCTTTTATTGATTCCTTTTTTTTAAAAAAAAGCTTATGTTAAAATATATGTTTGCTTTCTATATTTTAAGCCACTTTATGTATATTTAAAATTGCTGTGTCTTACTGCAGCTGAACTTTTTGTCATCTTCTGCTGACCCACTTTAACTCTAATAATGATTTTTTCTTATATTGTATTTTTCTGATGTGAATATATACCTGAGTTTTGTTTTATTTTGTTTTTTTAATGTATCTTTTCGTTTGCCAAGTGTATCTTTTCCCATCTTTTGGCTTGCAGCCTTCATATGGCCTCGATTTTAGGCTTGTCTCCTGGAAACTACACATAACTGTATTTTTAAAAATTCCATGTGGGTGGCCTGTGTCAGTCAGTAGCCAGGTTCCGTCGGCTTGTATGTATGTGATTATTAGTTTACTTGGACTTGTGACATTTGTTCCATTTTTCCTATGTTTTTTCCTCCTTTCCTTGCTTTTTAGTATTGAATAATTGGTTGTTTATTTGCTTTCGTGTCACATTTTCCCCTCTAGTTTATAAACTATGAATTATTTTTCTGTTTTTTTAAAGTGGTTATCTTATAATTCTATCATGCATGCGTAACAAAATCTATAGTTATTTTATTAAGTAAGACCTTAGAACAGCAGCTGCGATCACATTTCCCCCAGCTTCCTTGGTAGCAGCCAGCGTTTCAGTCCTTTTCTCCCCACAAAACAGATATTGTTCTGCCTTTGTAGGCATTCAGGATGAACCCTCCCTGGAATGTGTCACTTTTGCGTGAGTATTATTTTGAGCTAAGGGCAGTCGAGTCCCTGTGGGTTCAAGAGAAGCAACCGCCCCTCCCTTAACTACCTAGAAGAATTTAAATTGGGGACTTTTCCCAGGGAAGAGTTATTACCAGAGATAAATGTTATCTAAGTGGCCCCATCTGTATGGCAGGGCAAGCATCTAATTACCAAAACCCTGCCCTTTTTTATATTGTCCAATGAATGACCCTCCTGTCCTTGGAAGCCCCAGGCTCCTATCCCATTCCTTAGCTTAAGGTGTATATACCTCATTTTATCCTTCTGTCTGAACCTCTCACATATGTGTGGTTCCCGTATGTACGAAGTTACACTTGATTTTCTCCTGTTAAGCTCACGCCAGTTTAATTCTTAGGCCAGTCAGAACGTAGGAGCGTAGAGGAAAGTTTCTTCCTTCCCAACAACTTTACAGAGACCGTGTTTATTTGTTGTTAGATTTACCAATTTCTTACATTGCAGACCTTCCTTTAATATCATTTTCTGTCTTCCTGAAGTACAGACCTTCCTGCTATAACATTATGTGTGCATTTCTGAAAATGCCATGCATTGAAAATAATAGGCCTTGTAGAAAAAGTTAGGTTAAGAGCAGATTATTCAAGATATGCAACTCTTTAACCAGAACACTAACAAAAACAAGAACGCTCCGAGTGCAAAATGATAGCGAAGTTAATCTCCGTTTGCATTTGCACCATCACGTCTTCAGCCCTGCACCCTCCTCGGGGCCCTTTGCTTCTGGCAGAGGCCAGCCTGGTCTTGCTCTTGCCCAGCACTGACTGGAGGGGAATTAGTCGGGACCGACAGAGGGGCTCACTTCTCTGCCCTTCTCTCCTCTCTGGGATTTCGCCCCTCATTCCCAGACACTTTGTCATCCTCAAACTCCAGTCTTTCACTCCTCCTCCCAGCAGGCATGTTGCTTTCTGCTTCTAAAGATGGGAAAATGGCCCCATGTGCACAGGGGTTGCCTCGTGCCTCCTTTCTCCCAAGGATTTTAGCTTCTCAGGTTCTGTCTGTGTCAGCTGGTTCCCTGTGCCTTTAAACAGTTGTGTACTTTTTTCAGCTTTTATAGTTGTTTTTAGTAGGAGGACGAGTCCTTTTTAAGCCTCTCTCATAGGTCAATTTTATAGACTTCTATTGCTTGTTCATTTTTTAAATTTCTTTACATATTTATGTTTAGTTCTTTTATAGTCCTCATCTACAGGTACTTACAACTGAAGTCCATTGGGGGTTATATATATATAACCTGTTTCTGTTGTCTTTCACGCACCTCGTATGGGGATGATGTTTGTTTTCTGGTCCTTGTATGTTTGCTGATGATTTTTGTTGGGGTTCATATATGACTGGCCGTAATCCACCCTTTCTGAAGTGGGCTTTGTTTGATAATCAAGCCCTACAGAAAAAGAATTGTTTGGTTGCTTTTTCAGTTCTCCCACGGATGGTACATAGCTGCAGGAGAGAAATTCTTTGTACATGTTGGATGCCTTGGGACATTAGGCTTAAGTTCTCTTCAAGTTGGAAATGATTGCCTTGGTCGGTGGGGATTCTGTGGGCCAGATGAGGGATGTTCTTGTCAGAGAGGACTTACCTGTGCTTTCCTGGAAGCCCAGCGCACCACCCGCCTGGTTTCCCTTCGGTCCTCTGGAGGGAGCAGTTTAGCATGGTGCCTCACTCAGCTTTCCCGCCTCACCCCAGCTTTGGTCGATCATGGCCCCACAATGTAATTCCTCCGTTCAGCCTCAGTTTCTTAATCTGCAAACTGGAGGTAATAATACATGCCAGTAAGTGCCGCTGTGAGAATAAAGCACCTGGACCAGCCCCGCACATGTTTTCAGTGAATGTTCTGTTCCTTTCTTTATCCGCCCTCCTCCCCCATATCTGGCCATCTGGCTTGATTGTCTTCTGTTTCAATGAATTAATTTTTGTTACTGTCTGGTTTTTTTTTTTTTAAAACAGCTTCCAACAGGATATTTCCTCAGTCTGTTGTAGTTCTCGTTTTGATCCTCTCCCTTTATTCCTGGTCTGTTTTGACTTAATCGATGATTTCTGCTGTTGTTGTAGTAGTAAATCTATTTCAGGAGAAACATTTTCATCCAGGCTCTGGCATCTTTGTTCCACTTCTTTTGAGCAGAAAAATACTTCATTCAGTGTATATTGGTTCCTTTTTCCCAGTTTACTTGTCCTTGGGTTTGCTTAGTTGTTATTGTGGAAGAGTCTGAAAAGCTGTGGTTTTAAAATAATAAATGTTTCTTAATTTAAAAGTTACACATGCTCATCACACACAAAAGAATTTCAGTGTTAGAAGTATAGTGAAGAGAATTAAGATTATTATCAGAAAGCCTTTCGGAGATCGCCACAGTTACTGTCATTTTGGTGTTGTTTCTCTCCCTGTATATGTTGTTTTCCATGGTTGAGCCCATCTGGGATATACGTGTGTGTAGCCTTATCGTAAGCTGCTTCTCTAGCGCTAGTGGTTGGTCATTTAAACGGTCTGCGCCTTGTTAGTGTTCATAGTGTGACGCTCCCGTAAGTGCTGCGCGCCTCGTCGATCTCCTGTGGTTGTACTTTGCATAGTTGTTACTGTAACAGAACTTACAACAAGCAACTTTGTGAGTACAGATGTTTGCGTGCATGCTTGATGTCCTTAGGAGATAATTTTGTACAAATTAAATCAATAGACAGAAATTTTTACTTTAAATAAGTATTGCCCAGTTGCTTTCTTAGAAGATGCTATAATTTATGCCTTCAGCCGGGAATTGAATGGTGCCGGGTGGTGGCAGCTGACAGTCTAGGAAGCATCGTAGCGGCTCTGGCTTAAGCCACAGCACGTGGTTTCACGTTCGGGTCAAGGCTGTTTTCTCTGGCCCGGCGGTTCTCTGCAGGACTTCAGAGTGGCCAGCAGCCAGGGAAGAAGCTTAGAGCCTTCGTCTTCACACATGCTGGAGGGAACCTCCCTCATTTCTGCCTTTATGCTTCTTCCAAGAAGTAAAAGTGAGGTGGACAGGTGGGCATTGGCTCCAAGCCACTGCACTGTCCTCCCTGGGTCTCAGGAACTGTTACCCGCAAGAATGGAAACATACTTTAGGATAGTTAAAAATGAAACACTGTTGTGAGAAACATACTATGCAGAACAGCAAAATCTACGTAAAAACAGTGGCCACAGCCAGAATGACCCTGGGGACTTTGATTTGTGGGTGCCAAGTGGAGGAGGGGGTGCTGATAGCACAGAGAATGGGCCTTAGGTAAGGGGGGCGATGAAGAGGGAGGAGGAAGGGCCAAGCGGGTGTGTGGGCGACGGCAGTGCCCGCGTCCTCCCTGGGTCAGAGTCCTCTGCGGGCCCTGTGCGGTGGGTCAGGCCTGACAAGCGGGTTCGGGAGAGCGGCTCAGGCCAGGCCAGCCCCTCTCCTTGCTGCCCTGTTGGCCCTGCCCCAACCCCCTGCAGCGACAGTGGGTGCTCTCACCAGGCAGCCCGGGATGCCTTCTCTTGAGGGGTGAGCCCTGCACTGGGATGGGGGAACCTACTGGCCCTGGTCTCTGGGGCTGAAGGTGGCTTTGGTGTTCTTAGAACATCTAGACTTATGGCCCCTAGGGAAGCAGAGAAGTCCGCAGCCAGGGATGCCCGCTAGGCTTGGTACTGCTTCCCCAGTGACCCTGGGGAAGGGAGAGGTGAGGAAGGGTCTCTGGATCTCTGCGGCAGACGGCCCAGATCCTCAGCGCTGGCACGGCCCTGCCTTTGTTTGCCTCAGTGGTGGCCTGACTGTGATTGGAGGGGTCTCGTGTGAAGCTGTGTTCTTAGCTACACGCCCTTCCCTGGGGTGGGTACACGAAGACCTGTGAGGTTGGAGCTGGGAGAGTGTCTGTCGCCCCGGGGCGAGACCTGCGTGATGTGGGTTTATGAGCCACACCCCTAACTTGGTGGCCTCGTGTCCTTGCAGGTGGTAACGTGGACCTGGAAAGCCAAGCAGAAGGGAAGAAGGAGGTGGAAGCTGATGATGTGATGAGGAACGGCCCCCGACCCATCGTCCCTTACAGCTCCATGTTCTGCTTAAGCCCCACCAACCTGTGAGTCTCGTCACCAGCCTGTGTCCTGTGCCGTCCTCTCGTCCATGGCCCATGATCCACGTGTACACGCTACCAGTGTGTGCTAGACGTGACCTGCACCTTTACACGTATTAATATCCTGATTGATCACCACAGCATCCCACAAAGCACACGCTACTGTCACCTCACTTTGCAGATGAGGACACGAAGCCACAGGGAAGGCCGGTGTCCAGACACACAGCCCGCCCGTCTCGGTGGCGGAGCTGGGATTTGAACCCAGGCAGTTGGTCCCAGGGCCTTGTTCTTAACCCCCACTGCAGCCTTAGTTTACCTCTGCACACACGCACCGGTTTACATCCATCGTGCATATGTGCTGCCCTCCGCCCGCCTTCCAGCAGAGCCCGCAGGTGTGCGTCACGGTCACTCGTGTCTGTGCACAGTTTCTCCCCTCTGTTTACACCGTGAGTCTCATCCACTCATCAGTCCACCTGCCTTCATTAGCTCCGCCCGTGTTCATGTGCCAGACAGCGTTCTAGGTGCGGGGAATACACGGTCACGAGCAGAACGGACAAGGGCCCCATCCGCTCTTAAGCCTACAAGCGAGTGGAGAGGCAGACGGCAGACAGGACGTTAGGGAGGGGACATGAGGTGGTTCATGGACGGAAGGGCTAAGAGGAAGCACAACGCGAGGACTGGAGATGCAGACGGTGGGGGCTGCTGACGTGAAGGGGGATTGGAACAGAGACGTGGCGGGGGGTCGTGAGAGCCCACCAGGCAGAGACGCAGGCAGAGCAGAGGCGGAACCACACCGCCCAGAGGGGCAGCGCAGCAGGGTCTGAGGAGCTCGTGCTCCGTCCTTTACCCACGTGCCCAGCCAGCCCTTCTGCCCTGGGCATCCAGCAGTCTTTGCACCAGCCCCCGTCGCCCATCCTCCCCACGTTCCTCCTTTCAGCATACGTCTGTGGGGAGCTTGCTCTGCTAGGGGCTTGGAGTAAGATGGCGGTAGAGACAGATGAGGCCTCGGCCTCCAGCACCGACCAGGTGGTGTCCGTCAAATGAGTACAATGTGGACGGTAAAGCGGGGAGGTCTGGTGTCTTGGAGCAGGTGGGGAGAGTCAGGGGAGCCTTCCTGGAGGAGGTGAGAGATCTCAGGTGAAACCTGAAGGGTGAAGAGTTAAGATGAAGAGGGAGGAACCAGTATTCTTGGAGGGCGGAGAGAACTTAGAGTGGTCCAGAAGTGAAAGACATCAGGCTCAGAACAGCAAACGACAGTTGCATGGCAAAGCACAGAGGCAGACAGCGCTGTTGTGTGTTCTGTGGAGGAGTCGAGGTGACCCCGAGAGCCCTGAGAAGCTTGAGAGGTTGTAGACAGTTGGGGGTGCGTGGTGACTTGGTTAGACTGCACTTCAGCAGAGCCCTTTGGTGGGAGGACTGGAGACGAGACAGGGAGACCGGTTAGTAGGTGGCCGCGGGTTTCAGGAAGAGTTGCTGGTGATTTGATGAGGGCAGCCGGAGCGGAGAGGTTTGGGAGCGAAACGCTTGGGGAGAACTTTTGGAGGCAGGATCTGCAGGATTTGATGGCAAGTTAGATGTGGAAGGGGATGGAGATGTGAAGGATGGCAGCCAGGGTTTCTGCTTGATGGCTGGGGGCCCGGCCAAGCTGGGGGGTGGTGAGCACAGACCCTGTGGAGCCCGGGGCAGCTGGCAGGTGGCACATGGCCGGGGGACTTGGGGGTCTGAGCGAGGGTGGAAACTCAGCCACAAGATGGACCAGCAGCTGTTGATTAGAAGGAAGGGGGCTGGGATGGAAGAGGGCCCGAGATGGAGCGTTGGGGAAGTGGAAGGAAAAGCGTCTCAATTAGGAGGGAGAAGTGCCAGCAGGTCACTCGGGGGCCTGGGAAGGGCAGCTCCGGGGAGTGTGCGGGCTGGAGCTGGACACCGGTGGTCGGGTTGAGGAGGAGACAGGCATAAAGTCCAGTCCCTTCCAGGGACAGAGAGACGTGGGTGCCCTTGGGAACACTCCGCGTTGGCGAGAGGAGCAGGTTGGACGGGCTGGTGGGCAGCGGTTGAGCCAGCAGAGGCAGGAGGGGGGCCCCCGTGAGCACGTGCCTCGGGGTGGCAGGAGCGACGTCTGCCTCGTGTGCTCGTCCCCCAGGATCGGCTTCACTCTCCCCCTGCGGGGCCTTTGCTGGCCTCCTGGTCACCGTCTCCTGCTGAGTTGTGGTGTGTGTCAACGCCTGAGCATCTCCTGTTGCTTTATGTTTACTGGTGTCTGGTTCGCCACTGTGCCCCAGCCCAGAATGTGCCTGAACAGAGCAGAATAGTGGTGAGTGGAGGCGGGCAGGCGCACACACGCAGCTCTGGCGGCTCCGACGGGGGCTCGAGAGGCACCTGCTCTCCACGGGACTGTTGGTACTCGGCCTCTTGCCCCACCCACAGCGGAGCTGGAAGCCCGTCCAGGGCACGGCAGCCCCACGGCAGGTAGACGAGCAGGCCTGGCTGGGCCGCAGTGGAACTTCATGTAGCGAATGGACCAACTTGGCCTGCAAGCCGTGGTGGGCTGGCCCTGCCCAGGGTTTCTGCAGCCTTCCCGCCACCTACCTTCCCAGGAGTCTGGTCCCCATCAGTCACCTGGCTGCTATCTCCTGACCACAGGGACACTTCCCAGAGCTCAGCTCTTCCTACGGGGAGGGCCCAGCCCAGCCCTCCGTGGGCCTTAGGTGACCCGTGCTTTGCCTTTCAGGCTCCGCCGCTTCTGCCATTACATCGTGACCATGCGGTACTTCGAGATGAGCATCCTCGTGGTCATTGCCCTGAGCAGCATCGCCCTGGCTGCTGAGGACCCTGTGCAGACAGACTCGCCCAGGAACAACGTGAGTGCTGCCGTCGGGCCGCGGCGGGGCTGGGGACACAGAAGAGCGGGGCATGCCCGGCATGGGAGGGAGGGCTGCCGCTTCGGGGGTCGCTGGCCTGCCCTCCCCTCCCCAGACCCTTGCCCACAGGCCCCAGGCTGATGTGTTGTCGTTCAGGCTCCTGCCCCGGCTCGAGCTTCCGGCCTCGCCTTTGAGAAAAGCCTTTCCTTTTGGTTCCAGGTGCTTAAGTACATGGACTACATCTTCACAGGCGTCTTCACCTTTGAGATGGTGATAAAGGTGAGATGTGTGGTTGCCCTGGTGACCGCGGGGCTCTGCTCGTCCCCCTTGTGACTGAGATGGAGGCAGGTGGCAAGTGTGCCCTGGGCGTGCACACATGTGTGGTGACATGAGGGCACATGGGCCCGCAGGTAGAGGCTGTGTCTCGTGGAGACACAGGGCCACGTTTGTTAAGGACTCGCCACAGCATCACGTCCGCCTTAGGAGCGCCGCAGGCGCTGGCCGTGGTCTCCACTGCCTGCTAACGGAGACCCTTCTCGCTGAGGGGGACAGGCTTCCCTTACTGTGCAGTGTGAGCCCAGCCTGTGCAGGGCCGTCTCAGCAGCGTGGGAGGCCGGGCCCTCGGCTGGAGGAGGGAGAGCAGGGACAGGGCGGTGGCCTCAAGGCCCAAAGGTCACGGCAGGTGGGTGTAGAGGACTCCCTAGTGTTTGATCCTAGGTGGAGGACGGCCGTGTTGTTGTTGTGACCCCCGTCCCTCCTCTAGGGGTTGCCAAGTGGCCTGTGCTTTCCGCACAGGTGCGCGGGCGGCGCCGCTGCTGGGGGCGGGGGAGGGGGGGTGCCCACGTGCGGACTCAGGGTGGCTTCTGTGTACGCGAGCCCTCGCTTCAATTCTCTCCCAAATTCCTGGGGGAGGCGTTGTCATTTCATTTTACGAACAAGGACACGGAGGCCCAGAGACGTTAAGCTGCCGCTGCAGGAGGGGCAGAATCCAGCAGCTCCTCCTCTTGCCGCCCGGGGCTGACACTCCGAGGGTCTGGCAGGCGGCGTGCTCCGGGCGGCATGTGCCTGCAGCCCAGCGATGGAGGAGAGACTCATTCAGGCTCCACAGGAGCAGGGGGCCCAGGGAGGATCTCAGCCAGTCATGACCATGCAGGGCCATTGGGTCAAAGGCATGGAGATCCAAACACCCGTTGAGGCTCTAAGAGGCCATTACCTGAGCTGTGACCCCTCCCCTGACAGGAATAGACCTGAGCCGTGACCCCTCCCCTGACAGGAATAGACCTGAGCTGTGACCCCGTCCCTGACAGGAATTGACCTGAGCTGTAACCCCTTCCCTGACAGGTGTGACCTGAGCCGTGACCCCTTCCCCTGACAGGACGTGACCTGAGCCGTGTCCCCTTCCCCTGACAGGAATTGACCTGAGCTCTGACCCCTTCCCTGACAGGAATTGACCTGAGCCGTGACCCCTTCCCTGACAAGGTGTGACCTGAGCTGTGTCCGCTCCCCTGATAGGAATTGACCTGAGATGTGACCCCTTCCCTGACAGGCGTGACCTGAGCCATGACCCCTTCCCCTGACAGGATGTGACCTGAGCCGTGACCCCTTTTCCTGACAGGCGTGACCTGAGCCGTGTCCCCTTCCCCTGATAGGAATTGACCTGAGCTGTGACCCCTTCCCTGGCAGGAATTGACCTGAGATGTGACCCCTTCCCTGACAGGCGTGACCTGAGCCGTGACCCCTTTTCCTGACAGGCGTTACCTGAGCTGTGTCCCCTTCCCCTGACAGGAATTGACCTGAGATGTGACCCCTTCCCTGACAGGCGTGACCTGAGCCGTGACCCCTTCCCCTGACAGGATGTCACCATAGCCGGGTCCCCTTTCGTGATAGGCATAATCAGGGCTGTGTCCCCTCCCCTGCTGGGACGTGACATGAAGCGGCGCCCTTCCCCTAACCACGTCTCTGGGCTCTGGCTCTGCCTTTCTTTTCTGAAATATTCTGTTCATTAAAGTGTGTTGTTCCCCTAAAGATGATCGATTTGGGACTGCTGCTGCACCCTGGTGCGTACTTCCGGGACCTCTGGAATATTCTGGACTTCGTTGTGGTCAGTGGGGCCCTGGTGGCATTTGCCTTCTCGTAAGTACCCAGGTCTGCTCTGACTCTTGCTGGGCTGCAGTCCCCAGAGCCGTGATGAGTGTGGGGGGTGAAGGAGGAAGGGGTCCATTGGCCTCCACGGCCGTCTCTAGTCAGTCCCTCTGTGCCTGGGGCTGGGCTGTGGGGCTGGGAGGGCCTCAAGGCTCGTCTGTGCCTGACGCACCCCATGGCTCTGAAGTTGGATAGGCAGGCCTCTGCTTATGGTGTCTGCCTCTTGGGTCCTTCAGAAACCTTTCCGTGCCCGGACGCGGCTGCCCTGCTTGGTCAACCAGTGTGGGTGGGTGCAGCTGGGGGTCTCCGCCGTTGGGGTGCTCCGCCATTTTCTGTGGCTCCCTAGTGGGCGACACTCAGCCCTGTGTGGCCGGGCCTGGATTGGCTCCCTCAGACCCTACACAGTGGCGGGCGTGAGGCAGGCGTTGGGTGCTCGGGTGGAGCAGGGGGGAGACCTGGCGGAGGTGGTGGGGGGAGATCCAGAGATAAGTAAGACCCTCGATGGACACAGATATGGAGGGATGGGCTCATCCCTGAGCCCACAGGGAGGCCTCCTCACTGACTCTCTTCTCTTTGTCTCCTGTTGCTGGACTCTCGCTAGGAGCTTCATGGGGTAATGCCTTCCCTCTGTCCCCTCACACTGCCGCACGTCACAGCACGCTGCGGCCCCTCGTGGGCCGCTTCATCACCATGCCTCACCTCCGCTCATTTCCCGCCACCGTCTGGGCTGCATGCTGCCCGGAGCCATGTCCCCAGGGCCACACGTCCCCGCCTCACCTCTGGGGGCCGGGTTGGGGGCTGGAGCTGGGCGTGGCCCCCTCTTTGGTGAGCAGGGAACCCTGACTGAGGGCTGGGGGCGGGGCGCCTGGGCCCGAGGGCAGTGCCCGCTCGGGGTGGGAGCTGTGTGACCTTGGCGGCCAGGATGTTGGCTATCCTGAGACACTTTCCCACGTGTCTCCCCTGGAAACAGGGCTTTCGTGCTCTTTCCTTTCCACAACGCCTCCCTGAAATGCCCAGCATCTCCGACCCTCTATTGGTATAAAACAAAATTCAGCTGAGTAAATCTGAAGGTCTAATTGGGTTTATTCAGTGATTCATGAAACAGGCAGTATCCCATCCAGTAAGTAGAAAGGCTGTACGCGATGGAGGCTGTACAAAATTGAAGGCCTTTATAGAAAGGGAGCCAGACAAGGTTATTAACAAAAGAAAAGAAAGGATTGTTTCAGGCAAGGTTACCTCACTGGTGCTGACCAGGAAAGTCCAGAAATTCCATTCCTGGGAAAGGCTGAAGCTGTAATTCAGTCCTGGTTCGCTGTCCTGGGGACAAGTGGCTCCACTTTGGGCCTGTTGTTTCTTTTTATTTTTCCTTCTTCTCCTTTTTCTTCCTTTTCCTCTTTCTCCTCTCCCTCCCTCTCCCCCTCCTCTTTTTTTTTTTTTTTTTTTTTTTTTAACAATTCTCCCCTTCTGATCAAAGTGTCAGCCCAACTGAGAGATGTGATCAAAATTTTAGGTGTGTCGACTAAAAAAACATTCACAACCTAGAAGTTGAGAGTTACGTTTTATTTGGCGGACAAAACTGAGGACTTAAGCCCGGGACACAGCATCTCAGACAACTCTGAGGGACGGCTCCAAAGAGGCAGTGGGGAGCCAGGATATACAGGAGTTTTTGCAACAGAGCCCAGGTAGTCGTAATATCAAAAGATTACTGTTAACTAAAGAAAACCAGGCATCTCAAGTTAAGGGATTTAGTGCTTTTCTTTGTATGGGAAATGCAAGAGTCTGGGCTCATTGAATCGTTCCTTTGATATGTACCTCAGCTACCTGGGCCAGTGTCCTGGGCTTCTCATCCTGAGTCTCCTGAGGTGCCCCGTGGGGAGGGGGGTGGCTGACAGCTAGATGGGGGGGGCATCCTGCCTCCATCCTGAGCTCCCTCAGGGCTCACCATCCGTGGCTGTCATGTGGTGGCTTGATGGCTGCAGCATCCTTTGTTTACTGATGTGGCAGCAATATTTTTTGTTCACAGGCATTGGCACCACTCTTAGCTCTTGCTGTGCAGTGTTTTGCAGCTTTGATCTTTGCTGTGGGATCCACAGTCATGATGTGTTTGCTTAACCCCTGTGACATTCACAGATCGTAGTTCCAGGTTCATAACCCTTATGGTGGTCATTTCCTTTGCTGCTTTTCTGACATTCCAGTCAGAATGGAGACCGTTTGCTTAGTGGTTATTAGCTACAAACGTGTATTTAAAGTTTTTGAAAGAATATGACAAAGACACATCAAGGGCATTATAAGCAGGATAACTCCTAATGTTTGAAGTGTACTTTGGAGCCATGGTCCCCAAGACCCAAACCAATCAAAGAAAAACCCCATGAAGCAGTCACACATTTGAGCCTAGTAGCTGGCTCAGTGATCTTACGTAACTGATTTTCAACCTCCCCGGAAGTGCCAATCCAGGTACTGTAGGTGGTGTTGGCCACAGCATAGACAGCTTGCTCAGTTAAAGATAGCCAGGGGCTATCCTATTAGGACCAACTTTGGCCAGAGAGTCTAAGGATATTTGCAGGGGAATCTGCAATGTCTTCAAGAGTTATGGAGAGGTTTCTGATCATATCTTGTGCATATTTACTCCTAACCTAACTCCTTGTGCATATTTACTTGAAACCAAGTGATGGATTTATTCACAGCGTTTGCTGCGTTTACCCATTTAAGCCAGGGGTCAGTCAGGTTTTTAGTGTATGTGGGACTAGAATCTCCTCCCCTGAAATAAAGAGCCTTCCTAAATGCCTTGCAAAGATGGGTGCTGCTGGTGGGGTCTCCTAGTGAGTGGAGACAAACCTGAGCTAGATAGTCGGGATAGGTCGGAATCTTTGGTGGCGAATCCAGCAGTCTGAAAGGCCAACCCCATTGGGAAAAGGAGAGTTTCACGATTGAAGTGTAAAGTCATGATCTGTCATCTTGGGCCGAAGCAGTCTGTGTCCACGTCAGCTACTTTTCTTCCTCTCAGTTTGATTCGGAGGTCTCCAGCATTTGTACAGGATGAGATGGGGTGTTTTGGTTTTGTTTTGAAGGATGACTGAGGCTCCGGGTTCCCACAGAGGGAGGGGGAGCGGAAAGGCAGGCGGGGAGGTGGCCTCATCCCTGAGGGAGGCTCGGAAATGGATTTTCTCTGTGACATGTGGGTCGCAGGTGAGGTGAGGTGAGTGGGGGGCAGCACGGAGGGAGCTGGTCCTCGCCTCAGCCAGCCTGGCCGTGTGGAGCCCGGGGCAGGGCAGCAGAACTGAGACCACCCCAGCTTCACGGTGCTGGGGACCTGGGAGCTGTCCAGCACGGAGCCTGCTGAAACCAGCAGGGGCTTGGCCTGCAGGAGGCTCTGCCAGGGGCCCTCTGTGGCCCGCTGCCCCTCTTTGCTCCAGGACTTGAGAGACCAGTGTAGGGGATCAGACCAGAGAAGGGAATGCTGGGGCTTCTTCAGCTGTGAAATGTTTATCCAAGGTTCAAATCCCTGAAGTTTACTGCCGTCTGGGTAGTGAGGAGGACCTGGTGCCGTCCCTTCCAAGGAGATTTCAGGACAATCTTTGTTCTGACTGATTTCAAATCAGAGAGGTGGGAGAAGATTGGAAACGTTAGTTTGGTAAGTCATAGCCAGATATTTGAGGAAGCTGGAAGATTTCCGGATCCAGCCCAGTTTACAGGTACATAGCAAAACCTTAAAGATAATTATTCGGATTAGAATCTAATATCTCTAAAGGGACAAACATATTTTTTTCTCTCTACAATACCCCCACTTTTTTACCAAAGATAATCACAGTAAAACTCATTGGTTTGTGTTAAACTTGGCCTGATTATTTGTGTAAGTGCAGCAAGAAGAGAGCCTGATCATTTGCTTGGTTACACATTTCCATTAAGGAGCCTCAGACCGAACTCTCAAAAGCCTTCAAAGCCAGGAAACCACATCAAGGACACGGCCATCAGATCTGACCTGTGACACCTTTTCCATCAAAGCCCAGCCCCGGCTGGGGCTGCAGTCCTGGCGTGGCCTCCCCGCTTTATTCCCACTGGGGGTCTCAGCATGGTGTCTGGAGGAAGCTGGTGTTCCCACTGTGGGTGGGAGTGCTGAACGACATGGCCCGGCGGGGAGGGGCTCTTCCCATCCAGAAGCTCCGCTCTCCCTGGACACTGGCCCCGGCCCTTGTCCACTCTGAGGACACCTTGGCAAGCAGCCCGTAGAGGGAGATGCACTGGCTTGTGGTGCCTGCAGGGCCGAGGCTGCCCTGTCCCCAGGTCCTCTGGGTACAGGTGTGCACCCTGCCTGTCTACATGGGTGGCTTCTCCTTCTAGAGGCTCCAAAGGGAAAGACATCAACACCATCAAGTCCCTGAGGGTCCTGCGTGTGCTGCGGCCGCTCAAGACCATCAAGCGGCTGCCCAAGCTCAAGGTGCGAGTCTGGAGCGGGGCCGTGGGTGTGTGTGCGCACTCATGTGCGCGTGTGGGCACACATGCACATGTAGGTGTGCGTTGTGGGGTGCACGTGTGTAACTGACCTGGTCCCCTGCAGCTTCCCGCGTGGGGTGAAGATGAGCAGGGCTGAGGGGAGGCCCTGTGTCGCGTGCGTGGGGCGGGCTCTCGGCTCTGTGACCCTCATTCTCCACAGTGTCCTGTAAGGCTCCTCTTCCTCAACCCAGGGGTGCCCGATGGGACAGCGGGTTTCATCAGCAGCTGTAGTGCAGGGGGAGGGGCTGCGGAGAGAGGGAGGTGGGCTCACAGGGAGATGCGGGGAGGGCGGGGGTTCCCGGAAGTGTGGGTGTGGCTTTAGAATTGTGCTACAATCTAATAGTTGCTGAGCTTGTATTTAAACTCACTTAATCCTCCAAGACTGTGTGCAGTAGCGTTCGGAGCAGCTTGGACAGGCGGGCCGTGGAGACCCTAAGCGATGGGGGGTTACGGCAGGCAGTTTGCTTAGAGCCGCGTGTGAAGGGGCGGCTCTGGGGGTGATGGAGGCTCCAGGGGTGGATGGGCAGGGTCTGCGCTGCCAAGGCAGCTGCTTGTGTCTGGAGTGTGCCAGATGGGGTCTCGGGAGATGGTCGTGGATCTGCCTTTGTGCACAGCCAGCCGGAACCGGGGCCAGGACAGCAAGGAAAGGCTCACTGGAGAACAGTGAGAGCCCCTGACAGGTGGCCCTGGCAGTGCTAACAGATGGGAGTCTCCTCTGGTTCATGGACATGCCCCAAGTCCCTGTCCTGAGCTGGCCTCCGCATCACCACTCCCCCATCCCACTTCCCACCAATAGGCAGGGGCTAGGCATGGTCCTCGGCCCGGCCCTGCCCCTTCCCTCTGCGCCAGCCCATGGCCTGGCAGAGTGGCCTGACCCCAGCCCCAGCACCAGGTTCCCCTCGGCGTCTGGCCCCCCTGCCTGCAGCACCTTTTCTAGCACGTCCTGCTCACCCCGTCCAGTCCAGGATCACCCTTCTGGAGGAGGATGGCGCAGGCAGCTTCCCACACAAGGCCGCCGGTCCCGGTCCAGACCCTTGCTGTGGGCCTGGGCCTGGGCCCCGCCCCTCCGCCCCTCACGGCTCCGCCCTCCCGCAGGCTGTGTTTGACTGTGTGGTGAACTCCCTGAAGAACGTCCTCAACATCTTGATTGTCTACATGCTCTTCATGTTCATATTTGCCGTCATCGCGGTGCAGCTCTTCAAGGGGAAGTTTTTCTACTGCACCGACGAGTCCAAGGAGCTGGAGCGGGACTGCAGGTAAACCGGGCAGGGCGGCTCCTCTGTCCCCAGCGCCGCGCCTCCCCGGCAGGATGGGCCCTTGCTGCCCGCACACCTCAGGGAGCACCGCGTGACCACTGCTGGGCGTCCCGTCGGCCCTCAAGATCCAGGCTGGGCCCTAAGGTCAGAGGGCCGCCCCTGGGTTGGAGCCACTTCCCAGTCCCCCCTGAGGCCTTGGGCCCCAGCAGAGCAGATAGGAGAGGCGCCCTCAGGGAGGAGCGAGGGGGAGGGCGGTGCCGTGTGGATGCTGTCCTGGACACATCACATAAACGGAATCCTGTGATCTGGGGTCTTGTGTGTCCAGCTCCTACCACTAGTGCTGTGGAGGTGCCTCCTGCTGTGGCCTGTGCAGTACTTCGTCCCCTTTAATGGCCAGATGTTTATTCCTTCTTAAGTTACACCTCATTGTACTGAGCCAGCTATCTGTTGGTGGACATTTTGGCCGTTGTGATTGCTGCTGCTTTGAACACGTGTACAGCTTTTTCTGTGGATGGGTGTTCTCATTTCTCTCGAGTATGAACGTGGAAGTGAGATTGCTGGGTCACGTGATGATTCTCTCTATCAGTTTCAGGAACTGCCAGACTGTTTTCCAAAGTGGCTGAACGATTTTGTGTTCCCACCAGCAGTGTCTGGGAGTTGCGATTTCTCCACGTCCTTGCCAATACTTGTTATTTTCCTTTTTAAAAATGTAATTATAGCCATGCTAGTGGGTATAAAGTGGTATCTCGTTGTGGTCTGATTTGCGTTTCCTGATGATTCACGACGTGGAGCCTCTTTTCATGTGCATATTGACCATTTGTGGGTCTTCTTTGCAAAAATGTCTATTCAGATCTTTTACCCTTTTTTTTTTTTTTTTTTTTTTTTTTGGGGGTGGGGGGCCCCCTCCCTGTTTGGGCAAAACCCATGTCCCCTGCATCGGCAGGCGGACTCTCAACCACTGCGCCACCAGGGAAGCCCCGTCCTTTTTATAACTGATTGTAATTGTTCTTAATATAGCCCTGATACGAGTCCCTTGTCAGACAGATGATTTTCAATATTTTGTCCCATTCTGTGTGTGGATGATGTCCTTTGAAGCACGAAAAAAGCTTTCAATTTTGATGAAGTCCAATTTATCTGTTCTGAGCCCCCCTGTGCTTTCTTCTAAGAGTCTTATAGTATTAGCTCTTACATTTAGGTTTTTTTTTTTTTTTTAAATCATTTTACTGTATATTACCATAGTCACATTTGAACTGGCAGAACTGTTCCCATGACAGACAAGACAGACCTGTCATTCAAGGAAGAATAAGTGAAGGTTTTCATAATGTTTGAGGAGAGAAGTCCCACAGTAACTAACACAAGGATGGCTGCAGCAATCTCAGACAACGGTGTGCAAGTAGGTAGGAACAAAGGGTGTTCCAGCAGTAGCTGGCCTACGTGTGTTGGCCTGAGACCACTGCCGTTTCCTAAGGGGAATTTCTTAATATGTTGGTAAGCAGGTCACTTGCAACAGACATGTAAGTGGAGTAGGGTGACACTTCGCAGAATAAATTCTGTAAGTTTCTGGGCAGGTTCTCCAAATCTCATTGGTGATAAATGGTTGCTGAATTATGATTCTGCAAAGGTAATCCCATAAATAGACAACAGGGAATTTTACAACTGGTGAAATTCTTAGGCCAAAAATTAAATAGCCACACATACCAAACCTACACACCGTGAATTAAAATGATGCCATGTTAGGCCTTCTGAAGGAACCAGAGCAGGAAACATTATTCAAAGAGAAGATCCTCATCCTTCTCTTCAGCCAGAAGATTAGCAGGTTCCATCACCTCTCCAGCTGCCTTCCGTTGTTCCAAGTCCTTCTCAGACTTTTCCTTGAGAATCTTTTTCTTCTCCTGTATTTTCTTTAACCTATAGAACTCTTCTCTCTCTCTCTCATCCAGCTCTGTGATGATATAAGCAAGGGTACGTTCAATCCGGGGAATGGTGACATGTTCAATGGCATTTACACGCCTGTTGGTTATCTTAATAGCTTCATCCAATGTAACAAAGGAAGTCTGCAGCGAAGCTAGTTCCACCAGTAGTCCCACTGCTTTGGCATAATTCCTCTTCAGTTTAGCCAACTGTTCACCTCCTCTGGCTGAACCAGTCAGTTCGTAACTGTCGGTTCCTTCATGGTAATGTTCAAATACCGGCAAAGCAATGCCTGCTGCGTTATCTTTCTTTGCTCTAATCTTCACTTGGGCTTTATTTACATTTTGGATTACTGTGGTGCTGAAGTCCCCTGCTGTGAACTTGGCCTCAGCAAGTGAAAAGGCAGCTTCTCTCATCACTTCACCCATCAACATTTTAGTCTCTATTATCTTCTTAAGGATCTGTCGAAATCGAAGAGTTAAGGCGTCAGATTTTTTCTTTAGGAGGTTTTGACCTGTCTGTGCTCCTTTTAACCGAGCCCTCATGATGGTCTGTGCCATTCTCGAGGGAAAGATTTCCATTCGGTCTTTGGCCGACATTCTGACGATGTCTGTTCGGCCCGGGTCCCTGGCCGGGCAATCGTGGCTGCAACAAGCCCACCCACTCACATTTAGGTCTTTGATTCATTTTGAGCTAATTTGTATACATGGAGTGAGGCGGAGTCCACATTCATTTTCTTACCTGTAGATACCCAGTGCTTTCAGCACCACCTGTTGAAAAGACGGTTCTTTCTCCACTGAATGGATGACCCTTTTCAAAGTTCAGTTGACCGCAGACACAGGGGTTTATTTGGACCCTTCGTCTCTAACCTCTGACTTCTTCTGTGTTCCCGCTCCCAGGGGCCAGTACTTGGATTATGAGAAGGAGGAGGTGGAGGCTCAGCCGCGGCAGTGGAAGAAATACGACTTCCACTATGACAACGTGCTCTGGGCCCTGCTGACCCTGTTCACAGTGTCCACGGGGGAAGGGTGGCCCATGTGAGTGCCCCCGTGGCTGGTCAGGCTAGAGCAGAGGGGCAGCCAGAGTGGGGAGCGTAGACTCTGCGTCCGTCACTAAGCAAACACCCCCCGGGCTCTTGTACTTACTGGGTGAGACGTGGCCCTGCTCTTCGAGGGTGGGCAGCCTGGGGAGCAGGAGATTAGCCAAGAGCACAGCACCGCGACCTCCTGAAAACTCTTGTTTAGTGGCTGGGAGCCGGAGGGAAGATGGGCCCCTTGGCGTCTCCTTGTGCTAGCCTCTCACCGCAGTTAAGGGGAGTCCAAGGGATGCGTGGGTTCCAGGGGCTTCCTTTGGGGCTGAGAAGACCACCCTTCAGAAGGCAGGATCGATGCTCTGCCAGGTGACCCTGCTCAGCCCAAGGCTTTCTGGTGACAGGTGAAGCTGGGTGTGGGCAGGTTACCTGGTGTGAGGTGGGAGAGAGCCGGGCAGCACAGGACTGCTGGACCAGGGGATAGGACCTCAGGCACACTGAAGCATCCTCTAGGAGGTTCCCCCAGTAGCCCTGAGTATAAGCCCTACTGGCGAGACAGGCCCCCGCCAGGAGCCATGGCCCTCCTGAGGAGCAGGCCTGGCCCGCACATGGCACCGTCTCTGGGCTCAGCCGCAGAAGCCTCACCTGTGACACGGGTCTCGTCTTTCCCGGGGCCGTATCCTCCTGGGCTCCCCTGATGCTTGGCACTGGTTCTTGGCCCAGGGTGCTGAAACACTCGGTGGACGCCACCTATGAGGAGCAGGGCCCGAGCCCTGGGTACCGCATGGAGCTGTCCATCTTCTATGTGGTCTACTTCGTGGTCTTCCCCTTCTTTTTCGTCAACATCTTTGTGGCCTTGATCATCATCACCTTCCAGGAGCAGGGGGACAAGGTCATGTCTGAATGCAGCCTGGAGAAGAATGAGGTAGGCGACTCCCCTCCCACTTCATCTCCTCGCGGGTTCTCCTTGGGCAGTGTAGGCAGGGCCCCTGGGCTCCCCTCTGTGTGGGAGCCACTGGCCAGCACAGGGCAGGGAGGGCTGCCAGAGGAGGCCTTCTGGATGAGGGCGGGGGGGGTGTGTGCAGGGGCTCCGCAGAGTCCCAGCTCCCCCTGCCCCTTCCTTCCTGTGCAGAGGGCTTGCATCGACTTCGCCATCAGCGCCAGACCCCTGACGCGGTACATGCCCCAGAACAAACAGTCGTTCCAGTACAAGACGTGGACGTTCGTGGTCTCGCCACCCTTCGAGTATTTCATCATGGCTATGATAGCCCTGAACACCGTGGTGCTGATGATGAAGGTGCGTGGGGCCTGCGTGGTGGATCCCGGCGCCCGTGGGGCGGGAACCCGACTCCAGCCTGGCGGAGGGTTGGCCTCCTCCTGGGGTATGCGCAGGAGTGGGCGTCGCCCCGAGTGCTGGTCAGCTCAGGGTGCCTGTGCAACCCTGGGCCCCCAGTCGTCCGTGGGCTGAGATCGTGAGAAGGTTCTGGGAGACGAGGGGAACAGGGAGGGGGTCCCCATGCAGCAGGCATGTGTGACAGGAGGTCATCGTGAGCCCCGTGGGGTGTCTCAGGGCAGCCAGGCCTGGGGCCAACGGTGCCCCTTCCCCGGGCAGTTCTATGACGCGCCCTACGAGTACGAGCTGATGTTGAAGTGTCTGAACATCGTGTTCACGTCCATGTTCTCCATGGAGTGCGCGCTCAAGATCATCGCCTTCGGGGTGCTGGTACGTGCCTTGGCCCCTCCTGGCCTTTAGGTGTCTGCATGCTGGCTCCCCCTCTTCAGGGGACCTTCGGGGGCCCACCGTTTGGAGCTGGGGACTCCCTGAACCCCCACAGCACATGTGATCCTGGAGGGGCCCCAGGGAGGGGGCTGCCGGGGGCTGCCCGCACCTCTGCCCCCGCCCTGCTCCTGGGAGCGGGTGGGGCCGGGCTCCTTCCCTCTGATGCGTGGCCTCGTGCACTCCCACCTGAGGCGGCGCGTCTGTCCACTCGCCGCCTTCTTGACGAGAGGCCACCTCCTGCAGCTCCTTGTCTGGCAGAGCCCTCACCGGCCCCACACTAACTGCGCTTCCTTCTCTCCAGAACTATTTCAGAGACGCCTGGAACGTCTTTGACTTCGTCACCGTGTTGGGAAGTATTACTGATGTTTTAGTAACAGAGATTGCGGTAAGTAGCATCTCCTGCCCCTGCAGGGCCCCAAGTGGTTTCCTTCCAGAGGTGTTCCCTCACTGAGCCTCCAGGCCCTGATGGCGTTAGCGCCTCCTCGGAGCAGAGTTCCCCACGAGCTCTGGAGATGGAAGCTCCTCTCCAGAGGCGAGTGTGGGAATGAGTTTGGCGGGGGAGGGTGGGTGTCCTCTCGGCAAATGCTTTTTCTTGGATAAGAAATTGGTTCCCAGGAGGTCTTCCAGGCTGGGGGCCTGAGAATCGCCTGGGAGCTCCATGGTAACAAGTGACCAGGAAGATAAGGATCTCCTAAATTCGTGTGTATCTAATACATGCACATCTAACAACTGGTGCCAGAAAGATACAAACGAAAACCAGTAAGAATTTAGAATATTTTAAAGTATTAAGTTTGTTTTACATATACGTGGTGTGTGTGTGTGTGTGTGTGTGTGTACACGTGCTGGAGATTCTTATTCTTACTAAAATACATGGATTATATCTAAAAACTGAGGGCTAGAACATGAACTTGTCTCAACAAATTTGAAAGAATCTGAGTCATAAAGCGGTATTCTTTCAGCACAACATGTTAAATTAGAATTAAATGGCAAAAACCACATTTATTTTTCTTAGGTTGAATTCTCTAGGAACAGACACCAAGGCGAAGGTTCTTATAAAAGTTATGTCTTAGGACGTGTTCTGAGGCAGAACCCGTGGAGAGAGGTTTGGGGAGGTGGATGGGGAGAGAAGGACCAGAGGTGCCGGTGAATTGCGTCATCCCCCAGGGGCTCTGGAGACAGGGTGGGTCACACCTCAGAGCTGCAGAGTTCTTACCTCTGTGCCCACCAGTCCTCGGCTAAAGGCTGTGCCCGGGGTGTCGATTCCCAGACACCCGAGTGCCCCGAAGGCAGGCGAAGCAAGCTCTGGCCGCCTGCGCTGCTGCGGGTGAAGGGCCACGTGCTGGGTGGGGGCATCTGCTCGCAGCCCTGGCTCAACCTGGCTCTGCCCACACCTCATGTCGGGTCCCGTTGCTGTCTTCAGGGTGGTGCTGGTCACAACTTCTGGGAGGAGAGGGTTGATAGGAGGAGCAGGGCACCTGCTGCTGTGCTGGGGATTCGCGTCATCGCCGGGGTCCCCTCACCTCTGGCCAGCCCTCTGCTGCTCTGGTTGCTGGTCTCGCCAGGTGACCCAGCCCTCTGTGCTGTGCGGCCCGGGCCCTGCTTGCCATTCCCTGTGTGGCTCTGGCTGCTGTAATGGTCCAGGCACAGTTCAGACTGGTCCCAGGAACCTCTAGAAAGGCCCCGGGAGCCCCTGATTTCCAGACAGACTTCTCCCTGCCCCTGTGCAGGGGCAGCTTTGCCCTTCACACCCTGGCCAGTGTGGAAACTCTGGGGAACCCAGAGCGACAGGAGCCACCACGGCCTTCCTGTGTCCCACAGTGGAAGTGGTCTCCCGCCCCTTTGAGTCAGGACCCCGAGATGCACCTAGCCTGAATTTGTGGGGATGGTGACACAAAGTCCCAGTGGGCTGCTGGAGTCATGGTGACAGGGGCCACCTCTGCTTTGGCCCCTTGCTTCCTGGATCCATGCGGTTTACAGGTCAGACACCCAGTATGTCTGTTGGCCATCAGTTCATCCTGAAGTGCAGCACCCTGAACCCCCTGAGGTGCCCCATCAGGCCAGCTCTTTTCTGTGCCTGTAAGAGGCCATCTCAGCATTTTATCAGAGCGACACCTCCTGAGTGATGTGGAATGTGACACGCCGGTGGGTCCTGGGTCTCCTGCTCCTTTGCCCGCCCTCCGCTTGCTCTGAGTTGATGGCATGTGGCATCCCCTGTTGGTAAATCTCTGACACTAGGGCATCAGCAGAGGCAGGCCCGCACCCAAGATATAAGTGATCCTCGTTGAGACAAATCACTGTTGCTTCTGGGTGAAAGGTTCTCAGGTAGGCGACTTACCACCAAGTGGCTGAGTGACAGCTCCAGACGTGGTTCCCTGTAGAGGCCTAAAGGTGGTCTCTGCTCACTGCGCGCTGGTGTTCAGTAGTGGCCGTGGCTGGATCAGCCTTGCCAGGCGGAGCCTTCATCCCCGCCGTCACAGTCACTGCCTTTGTGGGTCTGCCGTGTGAGCGGGGGCTGGGAAGACAGAGGCTTGCTGACATCTGTTGTCCACACAGCCTAAGGCGCATGGGGTTTTCGTGTCCCTACGGCTGTAGGTGTCCGGGGTGGACATTAACATGTGATGCCTAGACCTGCACATGGTGCCCATTCCCACGTCCAGAGGTGGCCTCTGCCACAAACTTGGTTCCCTCCAGAGGCCTGACCAAGCTGTAGCCTTTGCCTAGGACCCTGTGGTCCTTAACACCAGCAACTTCACGCACACGCACACACACACACACACACGCACACGCACACACACGCTGTGGCGGATCGGGCACATCGCCAGAGCTCTGCCTCACCGCTGTCTGTCAGGCCGCCGCCGCCTGGGGCTCCGGTGAGGCCTGCACCAATGCATTAAGCCAGTCCCTCCATAACCAGGTTGGAGCTTTTCTCGACATTTAGTGATCATCCCATGATGTGCTGGGGAGGGGTGAGCTGAGGAAGAGACAGTGGTGCCGCAGAGGTGAGCGGTGTGGGGGCCAGGCCAGCCGTCGTGTGGCGGTGCCCTCTAGGCTTGCCCAGGTGTGGCCCCGGATGTAGCACTTCCACGGTGCACTGGGCTGTTGCTGGGCTGGTGGCACATGGCCCATGAAGACGAGCCGTCTGTGGATGAAGTCCAGAGTAATCTAAAATGGATTAAATGTGAGATTGCTCAAGTAAGTTTGCTGCGTTTCATTACGGCGCCAGCAGTCCTGACAATAGACCTAACAAGGTACGTGTGCAGGACCTCTTTGTGGAAAATTACTAAGCTTTATTGGAAGATGCTAAACGAGGCTTGAATAGATGGAGTTATATATTATGTTAATTAATAAGTAGTGGCAGTGCCATAGAGATGACAGTTCCTCCCAACTGATCTGTAGATTCAATGCAATTTCAATAAAAACACCAATGATTTTGTTTTTCTTTTTGTTTGTTTGTCTCTTTGTTTTGGAATTTGACAAGCTGCTTCTAAAATTTATAAGGAAGAGCAAAGGCTCCCAAATAGCCAAGATACCTAATAGTAAGAAGGTGCTCCTGGGGTGCCATGCCAGGGAGGCGACTTCCTGCAAAGCTGTAGCAGTTTAGACTGTGTGGAGTAGCCCAAGAGCCTGGAATCAAGCCCACTTGCGTGTGGAAACTCGGTGTGTGACCATCTGTGGGCGTAACTAATGATCAGTACAGGAGAAAGAGGAATTGGGTCTTGGCTTGCACCATTCACAAAAATACTGCAAATGGAGGAAAAGACTTAAATATAAGAGACAGAAACTTTAAAGCTCTTAGAAGAAAATACAAGAGATTATTTTTAAGACCTTGAGATAAGGACTGATTTGTTAAGCAAAATATATATATAAAGCACCAGCCATAACTGGAAAAAAAATTGTATAATATAAAATTTCTGTGTATGTATCAAAAGGAGAAAGGCCAATCCATGGACAGGGGAAGGATATTTGCGTCACATTCCTTCATGTATACACGTTAAAATATTTATGCAGTGCCTGTCATGTGCTAAGCACTCTTCTAAGTGCTGGGACCAAAGATGAAAATCCCCGCTCATTCTAATGGGAAAGACACATGGTGTCAGACAGTGACCAGGGAGAGGCAAAGCAGAGGGGGTGTGAGACACTGAGACGATGACCCCAGGTCAGGAAGTCTGGGCTCGCAAGGAACCCGAGCAGCTGACAGCTGGGGGGCAGCGAGTGCAGAGACCCTGCCAGGGGTGAAGAAAGGGCGGGCGCTGTGGCTGCACAGTGAAGACCTTGCAGTCGGTAAACCTTGGCTTTTCTTTTGAGTGAGATGGGAGGATTTGGAGGGTTTTGTGGAGAGGAGTGACACGACCTGGCGTTTAAGAGCACAGCCCTGGCAGCTTTGTTGAGAATATTGTGCAGGGCACAGGCAGAGGCAGTGAGACCAGGGCTGTCTTAGCCGGCTTCGCCCAGAAGCAGACCCTGAGACGAGAATGTGGTGCGCGTCGTTGACCTGGAAGCCAGCAGAGAGGCAGGCAGCCCGGAAAGGCGCTAGCAAGTCAGCTACCGTTACTACCCTGGGGCTCTCCCGGCAGCCGCTGTCTGCCGCGGGTTGAAGGCTGCTGGGGGGAGGGGGCCAGAGAATTATTTTTTCAGCAGTTCACCCTTCATTAATGTTAGGGCCTGGGTATTGTGTCCTGGACTGGGAAAGCTCTCAGAAACAAAGATGTAAGTGCTAACAACTGGGTAGTGGGCCTTGGAGGATGTGTGTGCGGCCGAGCGTTACTGCTGTGAGCCAGGAGAGGAGCTGGGGGCTGGGATGCGGTCAGACATTGTCAAGTTCTGGGTGTAATTTCCAGGTAGAGCTGCAGATGGGTCGGACGTGGGTGTGAAAGATGAGGCAAGGATGGCATCATACTTTGTTGTCTGTGCGCTTGGAGAAGTGGATTGTCATTCACTGAAAAGGGAGGGAATTGTGAGGAACAGGTTTGCCGAGGACGGTCCGGCTGCCCTTTGTCCATGTTGGGGTTCAGTCCTGCTGTCCTCCCAGGAGTCGTCCAGCGGGCAGCCGGAGGAGACTCAGGCCAGTGACGTACGGCTAGGAATCGTGAGCCTGTAAGATGAGATGGGATGAGATCCATGGGGGAAAAGAGCGTGAGGCCAGCACGTAGTGAGCAAAAGGCTGGAGGGCGGAGGCCTTCCAGGCTCGCGGTGGAGGTTAGCATCCAGAACGTGCAAGGCTCTTCTGGGAGCAGAAGGTACGGTGGGGCATCTTCCAAAATAGAAAACACAAGCGGCCACAGAAAGATACTCAACCTTACTTGTAATCAAAGAAGTACAAAGTGAAACGGCACTGAGATGCCATTCCACACCCAGCGTTTGTCAAACAGAAACCCTGAGGTTGCCGGCTGTAGGCGAGGATGTGGACACTGCTGCTGGGTGTCGGTCAGCTCGGCCTCGCTGGAGGGGCGGGCGTGTGTGCCTGCCCATGGTGCCTGGCAGAGGAACCTGGAGACGTTTTCACACGGATGTTCACGGCAGCGTTGTTCGCAGCAGCGGCGGCAGAAGTGGTTTATTGACACAGTGAATGGCACCCTATCGAGAGGATGCTTCCCCAAAGCGGTGTTTGCTCAGAGTCAGAGCACAGGTTTGCCTGAGCCCAAGAGGGCCACGTACAGTCTAATCCCGTCACAGAGTTAAGAACAGGCAAGTATAAACGTGTTTTAAGAGTTTGAGGTAAAACAGTGAAGAAAAGCAATTATTAACAAGAATTAAGGATTGTTACTACATCTGGGGAAGAGAGAGACACGAAGGGCTTCCAAAGTAATGGTGACATTCCGTTTTTAGGCTGGATGATGAATATATAGATCTTTTATTACCTTTATTTAAAATACGTGTGTGTACATATACTTGCACGTATTCTTTTGTTTACATGAGATGTTTCATGGTTTTGAAAAGTCAGTGATCTGAATAATCCAGGCAAAAAGCTGAAAGCTGCCATCTTAACAACAAAACATGGTGATTTGTTCCCCCGGCTGCTGGCCTTGCAGCATTGCCCGGGCGCCGCCCCTTCACTGTGCACCTCTTCTCACCCAGAAGTAGTTCCCCAGCGTGGTTTCTGCCTAGGCGCTCCGCCTCCTTGGGCACAGGAGTCTTTATGCCCCAGACAAAGGCATCCAGACACTGGGCTCCCAACGGCAAGGACACAGCCCTGGGGGTTTGGGCGTGTGTGTGCCCCCTTGGCAGGGGGGTGGCAGCTGGGAGGGCACCCACAGGTGGGGCAGGCAGGGGTGCCCGGCTGATGTCGCAGAGGCGCTGTCTCCCAGGGGCACCTCCCCACAGAGAGGCCCCTCAGCTGCTGGAAACTCGAGGGAGGGCGGCTTGCAGATGTTCGAGAACTTAATCCCAGCAAGACCTCCAGGGTAGCCACCACCAATCCTGGACGCCCAGCAGGGCTGGCGGGAGGGCTGAGAAGCTGCTTGGTCTGAAAGCTCAGCTGCCCCGGCCACTAGTGATTTCAGAGGGCGGTCTTCACCCTGTCCTGCCTGGAGGAGGAAAGGTGAAAGGAAGCCGTCTTGTGGATTTCGGTGTCTTTTTTTCTTCTCCATTGTAGTCACTTCATGTCTTACTTTGTGGATGCACTTTTTTTTCCTTAGGCAAAAATATGAGTGTCAGTTCCCACCCCCGACTTAAAAATCACCATAGAGCCACAGTCTTAACCAGGGTCATGTAGAGAACGCACTCTAAGCAAGCATAAAACTGACATTGATTTCTTTGCCTGGAAATAAAAAAGTAAGTGTCTGTGAGTCATCTTTGGATTTGCATTGCAAACAGAAATGCAAATGATGCCCCTGTCTGCATAACCTACAGATTTCAAAAATGTGTTTTGATTCGGTACATTTTATGCAAAGTTTACCAAAATCCTAAAAATTTCCAGTGAAGTGTTCAGAGTTTGAGTTTTGCTTGTGTTGGTGACTCATTTTCTCTTGTTTTGTTTCTGTTCTTGATTTGCCCTCACCTACCTGCTGACTCACGTCACGCAACCAACATACAACGCGGAAACCATGCCTCCGTCTGTATGTTGTGCGCCTGCCGCTCAAACATCCCAATTTGTAAACAATACGCAAATATCCATCCATGAAAACATCACATATAGGAGACGGTTGGTTTCATGACTTTAAATAGTTCTTAAAACTCCTCGCTTTGCTTGCTCCGGTCCTCCTCCCTTCTGCTTCCTGTCACCCCTCGCCACTGCCCTTCTGTGCTCAGAGCCCAGCTGCACCCGCCCCTCTGGCCTCTCACGCACTGTCCCGGCTCCTGGGGTCCAGCCGGGGCTTATGAGGGCCCCCCAGGGACCACCTGATCACAGGAACTGGCCTTGGACTGAGAGAGGAGGTAGGGGCTTCTGAGTGAAAGGCAGGTAAGTGATGAGACTGGCTCAGAATTGGGGAGGTTTTGCAGGATGTGAGTTTGGACCTGATCCCCGAAAAGTCCGTGGTTTCTGCTGCACAGTCATGTCCCTTCTGCTCTGTCTCCACTGGCAGACCGAGTGGACTCGGCTCTGCCCAGTGGCCTCTGACAAGGTCTCCTGTAGGGTCCTTCCTGGACGTATCTTCCGTGGGGGCCTGGCTGGGGGCACCAGGCTGGGGGGTTGACCTGAGTGGAAAGAGGGGCACTGCCCCAGGAGGGAGCAGAGGTCTGGGCCCTCATCCAGCGTCGCTGATTCTTGTGTGCCCTGGTCAGCGAGCTTGTGTGGAGCCCGTGCAGGAGGTGTGGACGGAGCCTCCTTCCGGGTGAGGGGAGAGAGAAGATGCTGGGAGCAGAGTGAGCTGAGGCCATGACCGCAAGTTCGTGCAAAGTAGCAGATTCTGAGATTCCTGCTACAGAAAGTGAATGCTTGTGATAAAGGGTTTCACAATCGGAGCAGAAAAGCTTGAGTTTTGAGAAAAGGCTGTTTGATGCTGCCGAAATACCAGGCTACATCTTTCGCACAGGCTCTGCTCGTGGCACCAGGCCTCTGCTCAGCCCTTCCTGTCCACCCGCTCTGTGCCCTCCTCTGCCTTCATGTCAACGTCCAGGGTACTGTGCGTGTGTGGGCTTTCTTCACAGGCTTCCTCTCCTTTCTCTCTGTCTCTCTCCCATCATCGGTCCCCTTGAGAACGAAGCTGAGTAGGAGAGCAGCTTGTCCCATGCTCTGCTGCACCGAATCCCTGGCACGTGTGTGGTCCCCGACACGTGCACAGTGTGGGGGGGGGCACCTCATTGTGCTGTGACTCTGACCAGAGGCAGTGATGCGCTTGGATGTAGGAGACGCGGGCCTCGGCCTGGGCTCCGTTTGCCTCTGGCGGCGTTTCAGTGCTCAGTGCACCGTAAGTTCCTTTTCTCAGGGATTCCTCGCCCCCGGGCATGATGTCCTAACACCTCCATCGTGTAGAGGTGGAAGCTGGCGCTCAGTGGAGCTAGGGACCAGTGTCCCCTCAGCGTAAATCAGCTCTGTGTTGAGGGCTGTGAAGCTGACCTTTCCTGGCTCAGAGGCAGGGGCCATAAGGAGGGGCCTGGCTTGGAAGTAGGTGGGGTTGCTCGTGGGTACAGCAGAAACCATGGACTTGGGGGGTCGGGGCATGTTGCATCCACCTCCAGGGGGTTGGCTGAGGCCAGGGGTGACGGTGCGCAGCCAGGGGGAGGCCGCTGTGTGCTTGCTGCCCCTGCTGTCCCGCATGCAGTCTGCATGGTGGCGTCTGGCGGCTCGCACACGGGTTCAGCCATGGTGCACTCAGCCTGTCACACTGTGCTTGCGGCATCTGGGGCCGCTGTCACCTCTGCCCTCACGGCTTTCTAGGGCTGTTTGTCTGTTGGCACCTGCACCCTCTCCTACGTGCCCGTGGAGCCCCGAGAGAGAAGCTGGGGAGGAGGGGTGGAACCTGGGTCTCGACAGAAAGTAGGAAGGGGCTGCATTCACGCATCCAGTAACTGGAACGAACAGCGCCTTCCGCTGCCCGCTGTGGCCTCCGTCTCTTCCTTCTTACCCAGAAGCTTATATTTCCCCCCAGTATTTTCAGGAAATCTTGTCTGTCCCAACCGTCTGAGCAAACTGCTTTGGTCTCGGCCCCTCCAGACCCACCTGCGCAGATGGTTTGAAAGCAGACACCCCTGAGGTGGCAGCTCCCCCCTTTCTGTGCTTTACTGTCTTGTACAAAGGGTCCCCTGGCACCGTAGGCAGTCCCCCCTTGCATCCCTGTGCCCGTCCTCCTGAGGCGACTGGCTCACCTGAGAGTCCTCAGGCCCACGGGACTCAGAGAGTGTGGATATGTCTCATCTGCCCTGAGGTTCTCTTGCCCCAGCGCGAGCCAGTGAGGGAGCTGCAGGGAAACGAGTACACCCTCCAGGGTCACACCCCAAGGTCCACTTCTGCCTGCGTGCTGATATGGGCCACAGCCGGCCCTCCTCGTGCCTGCCAACTGCCCCCTCTCCCTGTGGCACTGTCCAAAACCCGGGAGCCGTCCCCCAGGGTAGCTGTAAGCCCCTCGCCAGCAGAGACAGTCCAGAGTCCCTGGTGGGAAGCAAAGAAGCCAGGCCCTGAGACAGGCAGTGGAGGGGCAGAGTGAGGCCCGTCTCTCCACCCATGCTTCGTCCCAGCCGAGGCCAGATGAGCAGCCCTGGAGGGAGGACGCGGCTCTGCCCAGGCCCCGCCGCCTCCTGCGTGAGCTCTGCTGCTGCACCTGGGCTCTTTTCTCTATTTGGCCACTGCATCTGGCAGCACAACGTGTCTAGCCTGAGCTGCTTGCATATTTCAAAGCAGCCAAGTTCGGGGAAGCTGACCTCAGCTGCGCGTGGGCACCGGGTCTCCAAGCAGACAGGGCAGGAAGCCGCCCGGGCCCGCGAGCACTCCTGCCTACTCACGGACGCCGAGCAGGGCCGTGCCCCTGAAAGGGATGGCCAGGAATTCAGGCGCCCCTGGGCCAAGGTGGAAGCCTCGCTCCCGGGTCATCCGTGCAGTCCAGAGACAGTTGGGTTCGTTTGTGCCTGACTTCGACCCTTTGGATGAGGGGGCCGCGCGAGATGGCTTGGGCTCTCTGGGGCAGACACCGGGTAGTGGGCTGCAGAGGTGTCTTCCCTGGCGTGGGCAGCAGGACCAACACCACCTACGCCTCCTGCGGTGACCTGCGTGCGGGCACCTGCCCGGGGCCCGGAGGAAGGGCCTGCCTCTCGGCCGGGCCCCAGGCAGGCCAGGGCCTTGCTGGCTGTGTGGTAGCCCTGCCCCTGGGCGGCTGGGCCGTGCCCTGTGAGAGGCCGTCAGTGTTGGAGGCCTGGCTTCAGGCACCCCTCCCCTTCCACCTGGCAGCGGGGGGCTGCTTCATGGGACTTCCCTCTGCCCCTCCCTGTGGAGGGCGTTTCTCTGATTTGCCGCATGAGAAGCGGTTTGCAAAGACAAGCTTCACTCTTGGAAGGTTTCCTGGTGGCTGATTGCTGCTTAGACTGTGAAGCGGTGACTTTTTGTTCCGTTCTCTCTCTTCACCCGCTTTTCTTTGGGGCACAGTGACTTGGGGAGGTGGGGTGGGGAGTGGCCGCCCTGCGCCTGTGGGAGGCTGGTCTCCGAAGGTCAGAGCATAACCTCTCTTCCCTGCAGAACAACTTCATCAACCTCAGCTTCCTCCGCCTCTTCCGCGCCGCACGACTCATCAAGCTGCTCCGCCAAGGCTACACCATCCGCATTCTGCTCTGGACCTTCGTCCAGTCCTTCAAGGTGAGGCTGGGCATGGCCAGGTGAGGCCTGACCCCTCCCTTGTCGTGCAGGCTGGGGGGCTTCTGCCGCCACCGCCCGAGCACCCTCCTCGGGAAGGCCGGGGCAGGGGCCCACACCTCCCGTGGCCCCCGTTGTCCTGTGATGGTTTGTAAGGGCGCTTTCAGGTTTACGGAGAGTATCTTGTTTATGCTCACCAAGGGCTGAGGCAGCTTTTATGGCTTGATTTGTAGATGAAGGAGTTGACGGTAGCTTGGTGGTCAGTGGGGTGGGTCTGCAGTCAGCTGAGGCCAGTGTGGCCCCAGAGACCCAGCCACCATCCGCTCTGCAGATGAGGCTCAGGTCAGGGGGCAGGCCTCCTCCCTCCTGGAGCTGACCTGCCCTCCCGTGTCTCTACAGGCGCTGCCCTACGTGTGCCTGCTCATCGCCATGCTGTTCTTCATCTACGCCATCGTCGGCATGCAGGTGGGTGTGCGCGGGGCCATCGCACGATAACGATGGCACGTTCGCACTTCGGCAACGTTTCTATGAGCCAGGTGCCATTCTAAGTGCTTTATGAACTTAATCCTCAGAAAGACTCTTCTGTGGCTGAGGCCAGGCAGTGCCACCCTTTGTGGGCAGATGCCCGGCCCTGCTCTCTAGTGGAATCCTGCCGGGGTGTGCTAGGGCGCTGGTGGGCACGATTGCTTGGGTGCTGGGCCCCCACGGCGGTGGAGTGTTTGAGCACATCTGCAGGACGCCGAGTGGCCTGCGGCACAGCAGCTGGTCATTCTTTTGGCCCAGCAGCACTTCTGAAGGACAAGCGTCCTGATCCTGTACCGGAGATTATATACTGTTGAAGGAAAAAGTCAACAGGATCATACCAGGTCACTGTCCTGGTCAAAATTAGCTTTTGCGTAACTTACCTTTATTTTGTCAAAGAACGCTTTGTCAGCTATTTGGGAAAATGTTTAAAATACACAAAGCAGTGTCCCAGTTGATACTTTTGGCATCTGGCCACTTTCCAATAGTAGGGATGGGAGATGGACTCAAATGTTAATTTGTAGTGGAAGGAGACAGTGTCTCTAAAGGTTAGCTGAAAACTGATTTTTAAACTCTATTTCCAGGGGTTGAAAAGTTGTCTTGCTTAAAATTTGCTGAGATCTGATGCTGTTTAAAACAGACATATATTTTTTCTTGCTTTGGTATGTGGGCATACAAAGACATATGTCACTGATCTTTATTTTTTTTTTTTTATTTTTTATTTATTTTTTACATCTTTATTAGAGTATAATTGCTTTACAATGGTGTGTTAGTTTCTGCTTTATAACAAAGTGAATCAGTTATACATATACATATGTTCCCATATCTCTTCCCTCTTGCGTCTCCCTCCCTCCCACCCTCCCTATCCCACCTCTCCAGGCGGCCACAAAGCACCAAGCTGATCTCCCTGTGCTATGTGGCTGCTTCCCACTAGCTATCTGCCTTACATTTGGTAGTGTATATATGTCCATAAAAAAGACTTATTATGATTTTAGGCAGCCTCTCTGCTAATGGGTGGGGTTGTGTTCCTGTCTTGCTAGTTGTTTGGCATAGGGTGTCCAGCAGTGTAGCTTGCTGGTCGTTGAGTGAAGCTGGGTGCTGGTGTTGAGATGGAGATCTCTGGGAGATTTTCGCCGTTTGATATTACGTGGAGCTGGGAGGTCTCTTGTGGACCAGTGTCCTGAAGTTGGCTCTCCCACCTCAGAGGCACAGCACTGACTCCTGGCTGCTGCACCAAGAGCCTTTCATCCACAAGGCTCAGAATAAAAGGGAGAAAAAGTAGAAAGAAAGAAGAAAGAAAGAAAGAAAGAAACAAGGTAAAATAAAATAAAGTAACGTAAAATAAAAGTTATTAAATAAAATTAATTATTAAGAAAAAAAATTTTTTTAGGAAAAAAAAGAAAGAAACGGATAGAACCCTAGGACAAATGGTGGAAGCAAAGCTATACAGACAAAATCTCACACAGAAGCATACACATACACACAAAAAGCGGAAAAGGGGAAAAAATCATAAGTCTTGCTCTCCAAGTCCACCTCCTCAATTTGGGATGACTCGTTGTCTATTCAGGTATTCCACAGATGCAGGTACAAGGTGGCGGGCTGCACGGGCTCCCTGGAAGGGAGGTGTGGAGAGTGACCTGTGCTCACACACAGGCTTCTTGGTGGCGGCAGCAGCAGCCTTAGCGTCTCCTGCCCATCTCTGGGGTCCGCGCTTTTAGCCGCGACTCGCGCCATCTCTGGAGCTCCTTCAAGCAGCGCTCTTAATCCCCTCTCCTCGTGCACCAGGAAACAAAGAGGGAAGAAAAAGATCTCTGTTTATTCTTTTTTCTTTTGCCCTACCCAGGTACGTGGGGAGTTTCTTGCCTTTTGGGAGGTCTGAGGTCTTCTGCCAGCGTTCAGTAGGTGTTCTGTAGGAGTTGTTCCACGTGTAGATGTATTTCTGGTGTATCTGTGGGAAGGAAGGTGATCTCCGCGTCTTACTCTTCTGCCATCTTCCCCTCGTCCCAAAGCCTGGTCTGTATTTTTGATGGATAGATGATGATTCGTACATTTTCATCTGGATTCCAGAGTTTAAGCTGCTTACAGTTAGGGACTCATTTGCATTTCTAACCTTGAAAGAAAGAAATTTAAATGGATGGAAAACCCATTGTGATGTTTGCACAGAAGTGTAAAGAGAAGGGTTCAAGTGACGTATCGTAATATCAGTATAATAACTGGTTTGGAGTCCCTGATGAGAGAGTGCATTTTAAAACGCTTCCCTTCTTCTGTCTGGCAGAGCCCACCAAGACTTAGCTCTGGGTCCCCCACTTTTACTAGTCACTCTGGGAGATCCCTGGACAGGCTCAGAGCCAGAGCCAGCGCACGCTGGGCCGTGGGACAGGGATACGTTTGCCTCTCCAGAGGTTTTCTCTACCCTGGAAATGCAGAGACGCTGCTGGAGCTGGAAGCCACCAGCCCCGGCAGCAGTGGTGGCGGCTTCTGTCAGGGTTATCTGGCTCAGGGCAGCGTCCTGTCCCATGTGGGTGCACACATGCACACACACCGTCTCCTGCCCGGCTGCAGCTCCTGAAGACCCAGCAGCAGTGGTCTGCAGCCTTCTTCTCCACTTCAGGTGTTTGGAAACATCGCCCTGGATGACGACACCAGCATCAACCGGCACAACAACTTTCGGACGTTTCTACAAGCCTTGATGCTGCTGTTTAGGTGCGTTGTGGGGAGGTGGGTCCAGGCTCACTGGCTTCTTCACTCAGGATGGGACCACCCCCCAGCCCTGGTCACACTGGCTTCTCCGCAGCAGACCTTTCCAGTTTCTCTTCTTTCCCTACTTGTTCTTCCCTAAGGGCTCCTGGGCCTCAAGACAGCCCGAAGGGGAGGCCCTGAGGAGGTCAGCCTGAGAGCGCCAGGCCGGGCCCGCCTCCTTCACCTTGTCTCTGCTCCCCGGCGGCAGCTGCAAGGCCTCCAGTGGGGCTGCAGCCCGAGAGGTCTGGGAGGACAGAAGGTGTCCAAAGGGCTTTTCTTGGTGTGCCAGCCCCAAGCTTCCCGTGTGCTCACCTTAGTGATTCCGGGGACCTGTGCCATCAGGAGAAGCAGGGCAGTGGAGCGCTGCTGTCAGCAGCTTGTACCCGCTCAGTGGCCCAGGGAACCCAACCGGCCAGCAGTGCCGTTCTGATGGGAGCTGCACTTCCTGAGGCTCGGGGGTGCAGCCTAGGGGAGCACCAGGGCGGGGCCTGGAGGAGCACAGGCTGGTGTCGGCTCAGAGGCCTCCCTGCGTGGATGTGTGTGGGACGGCTCCCCAGCCACGGCTGTCAGGCGTGGACGCCCGTGGGCTGGGGCTGTCCCCCCGCCTGGCTTGAGAATGCACTTGTGGGCGGAGGCCAGAGAGTAGAACGTGTCTCCCTCATTTCCCATGACCCTAGGAGGGGAGAAAAGAGCTCTTTGTAGTGACTTACGGTAGAGGGGTCCTGACAGCACACCCTGCCTTGGGCCCTTTCCTGAGGTTTCACCATCTGTGTTCATTATGTAAATGCATCGGGCGGGCTGCTGCCAGGCCCACCCTTGGGGACCCCCAGCGCGTCTGGCCCTGTGCAGACGGTGTCGTTTCTCTGGACTTCAGCGATTACATTCACTTTATTTCTTTGTTTATTAATAGCCTGCCTTGTGCCACAAAAGATACGAAGGGAGCCTTGGTTTTAAGCCTTTGATCTCAAAGATCTCTCTTCCTTCCTCATCTTGGTGTCACATGTGGGCACCCTCGTCATTCAGGCCTGGCACGGGCTGAACCAGCTGTTGTCCATAGGGAGTGGGCCCAGCTTCTGCCCAGGGCTGACCACATAGGGGCCCAGGGGGGACCCAGGCCTCTGGCCCACCTGCAGGTCTGGTGCACATCTGGCCCCTGGTGCGGGCCTCACACACAGAAGCAAAAGTCCACGCAGGAGGGGCCTCTGTAGTAGCTGCTCAGGGTGGGGGTGTTCTTGATGTGTTCGAGAAGCAGTAGAAGCTGGGGTGGCTGGTGTGGGGTGAGGTCAGGGAAAGGGCAGGCTGTGGGTAGTCATGTGGATTTTAACTTTTGAAGGGAGTGAGGGGGTCACTGAGGGGTCATTGATCTTATCCCTGGGCTGCTGGTGGGGAGTGGGCATCCAGTTAAGAAGCTGTTGCAGCAGCCCAGGGAGGTGGGGGTAGCACGTGTCTGGCTGGTTTGAAGGCCGATGAGCTGATGATCAGGACACGGTGAGAGAGGAGGCAAGGGTGACGCCCGCGTGTTTGGCCTGAGCAGAGGGAAGGGTGGAGTCCCTGTGTCCTGAATCCAGGAAGACTGGGCGGCGGCTGCCGGGGACGAGATCGGAGCCCACAGCAGGGAGCTCGCCATGGTGCTGACTTCTGGTGCGGTGGATTCTTTCCGTAGCTAGTGCTTTCCCAGTTACGATCAGCTTGAAAAGCTAATGCCAGAGGCTTCTTTTTAAGAAGCAACATCTGATACCCAGACCTCACACGTATGCGGGATCCCTGTGGGAAGGAACCCAGCTCTCCTGAATTCCCAGGCTCCCTCCCAGGGCCGGTCCCGGGCCTTCCTTCCTGGGCCTCATGCTCTGCCCTCTTCTCAGGAGCGCCACTGGGGAGGCCTGGCACGAGATCATGCTGTCCTGCCTCGGCAGCCGGGCCTGCGACGCGCTCGCCAATGCCGCTGAGTGTGGGAGCGACTTCGCCTACTTCTACTTTGTCTCCTTCATCTTCCTCTGCTCCTTTCTGGTGAGTCCCGGACACTGTGCCCATCCCGTCGCCTGCGTCTGCTGGTCTCAGACCGCCTTGGGCCCCCCTAGTCTCTTGCCGGTCCCTGATTTTGATCCATGTCACATGAAAACTGATTCCACATCGATGGTCCTCGTTTCCCCAGAGATGAGGACCTCGTTAATCCTGAAAGGACCCACCGGGTAATGAGCTCCTGTGGGCCTGCCTTTACTTCTGTGGAAGGGGTTTTAAGTTTCTGTAGGGCAATTGTCCCTCAGTTCTCAGCTTCTAGAAGGACTTGCACCGTGGTGATAAGATACGAAGCAGCAGAATTCCAGGCAGCCTGCCTGTGACCCATGAGCTACGGAAACTCATGGGGTCAGGTTGGAGGTGTCAGCGGGCCAGGTCCCAGGGTGTGGATTTTATTACAAGTCAGCAGAAGGCTCCGGGACACTGTGAGCAGTGACATCCTCTGCTTGACATCTTCAAACCTCACTCTGCCTTCTGGCTTCTGGTCAGGAGAGGCTGTAAGTGAGCAGGAGATAATTGGAGGTGACAGTTGGAGAGGCTGGGTGTGGAAGAAGTTGTGTGGACTTGGGCTGCATTGTAAAGGTAGAGCTGACACGATTGATTGATCACGAGCATGAGAGTAAAGGAGGGAAAAACGCTGCCTTCTGGGGTTTGCTGGGGTGATGGAGTGAGTGGTTCTTGCCCCGAGATGGAAAGGTTGGGGAGCCATGGGCGTGGGGATAAGGAGGGGGTGGTTAGAGACACGTGGGGGCCTCTGGGCTGGAGATGTGGATCCGTCGTCGTTAGTATTTGGTGTATCCATCAGGCTTGGTGATACCCTCTAGGTCCCTGTGTGGTCCAGAGACCCACGGCTTAAACATTGCCTGAGCACTGGTTAGAAATGCAGATTCCTGGGTCCCTTCCAAGACTTGCTGTATCAGGGTCTCTGGGAGAGGGACCCAGGAATCAGTTTTAGTAAACTTCCTGGGTGATTCTTTGTGTGCTAAATTCGAGGAGCACTGACCTATGGAGAGTGTGGTTTGAGAAGAGGGCTGAAGACTCAGCCCTGGGGGCATTTAGGAGACAGAAAGGAGCATGGGATCCACAAGTTGATTCGGAGCAGTGAAGCAGGTGAGAGCCAGGAGAGGGCAGTCCCCTAAAAACCAAGGGAAGAAGGTGTCCCTAGTGGGAGGGAATCATCAACCATGTGAAATATTGTTGGGAGGTAAAGTGATGACTGAGAACTGTTCATGGGGTGTGGAAAGGTAGAGACCGTGGGTGCCCTTCACAGGAACAGTTTCTTTGGAGTGTTAGGATCAAAGCCTTACTGCAGCAGGTTCAAGAGATAATAAGAAGCAAAGAGCATAGCAAGAGTGGACAGCTGCTTTCCACAGTGGGCAGTGCTGAGCAGACACTTCAGATTTACAGTCATAACTTTCATGCAGGACCAGCCAGCACAGTTTGTGCTTTTCTCGGGCCATATTCTCTACTTGGCACCATGGGTAGCAAAGTGCATTATTCAGATTTGGGATTTACCAGACAAGTGTAAGGAGGGAGAAAAAGATGTGTGTAAAAGTATCATCTTAGTGCTGGATGTGGGATCAGGCCTGGGGACGGGAGGGAGGGGAGGGGCAGGACCACTGGATCAGAGGTCCCCATGGGACACAAGTATTAGATGAAGTGAGCCAGAAGCGTAGCAACTGTGGGCAGAGAGTGAGACATCTGTGGTTAAGACTTTGGAGGTGGTAATGGTAATGTTCAGTGGTAGTCACTGGTAATGAGTTGATTTGCACAGTCATACGAGTAAGGGGCTGAGATGATGGCGGGAGGCTGGGGGGAGGTCAGGGATCAGAGAGGCCAGGCAATAGTTGACCCATCTCTGTGGACATTAACCGCAACAAGAGTGAAGAGTAGATGTGGGGACAAATACAGCAAGTCAGGTGCACATTTCCCAGGAAGCAGGGGGAGGTTGGTAGACCAGAAACCTTAAACGGCAGGCTTTTTTCTTAAGAGGATGGAGGGGGATATCAGTGTTTCACCTAGAGCAATGGGAAATGAAGAATGTTCGGGTAAGATGAAGATAAAAGAATTTCTATTGATGGTGAACTGAGAGTTTTGGAAGGTACAGTAGAAGGTTGGGGTCGTTGGGAAAGGTGTGCATTTGAGACCGACGAGCTTGCATATTGATAGAAAAATACAGAAAAATCTATGAAACTAGTCCTTCACTAGTTGCCAGAAACCAAGGGGAGGATTTGCATGTTGGGGTCATTCCCTGATACCTCAGAAGACCCACTGTGGGCAGTGGGGAAGGAAAGCTTTCTGGAGAGTCACCCGTCTTGTAGGTAGTGGGGACAGTGGTCTCTATGAAGTTCAAAGGCATCTGGTGCTGCAAGAGCCAGCCAATCCATGGGTGCAAGGTTGAGCCCACCAGGTTGGCTTCACTGTGCTCTGGCTGCAGACATACGGTTCCATAGAAAGCCACATTCATGATGCCACACCATCCACAGGACCAACACTCCCTGGTCATGTCAAGGGTGAGCCGAGGCATGACATTATTCTGTCAGTTCCATTCATCCAGCAACTCCACTTCTGAGTATATATCCAAAAGAAATGAAAACAGGGTATTGAAGCAATATGTACGCTCCCATATTCATTGCAGCCTGATTCACAATAGCAAAGATAGGAAACAGCCTAAGTGTCCATCAGCAGATGAATGGATCTAGAGGATGTGATACACACACACACACACACACAATTGAATAGTATTCAGCCATGAGAAGGAAATCCTGCAATTTGTGACAACCTGGATGGACCTTGAGGGCATTATGCTAAATGAAATAAGCCAGACAGAGAAAGACAAATAGTGCGTAGTATCACTTATACGTGGGATCTTTTTTTAAAGAAGTCAGAATCATAGAAACAGAGTAGAAAAGTTGTTGCCAGGGCCTGGGGATTGGGGAAATAAGGAGAGGTTGATAAAAGGGTACAAACTTTCAGCTATATAAACAAAGTCTGAGTATCTGATGTAAAACATGGTGAGTACAGTTTTTAAGACTGTATTATGTAAGTGAAATTTGCTAAGAGAGTAGAACTTAAATGTTGTATCACTAAAAGATAAACATGTGAGGTGATAGATGTGTTAGTTAATAGATGGCGGGAACCCTTTCACAACGTATATGTATATCAAATCACCACAATGTACACTTTAAGAATCTTACAATTTTGTTAATTCCACCTTAATAAAGCCTGGGGGTGGGGGACGATGTGGTACTGGCATAAGGATAAGTATATAGAGCAATGGAATAGGATTGAGAGTCTAGAAGCAAACCCAAACACCTATGGCCAAGTGATTTTTGACAAGGATGCCAAGACCATTCAATATGGAAAGAACAGTTTCTCCAACAAATGGGGAGGAGCTAACTGGTTATCCACATGCAAAAAAATGAAGTTGGACCCTTACCTCACTCCATGTGAAAATATTAACTCAAAATTGATCAGAGACCTAAGTGTGAGAACTAAAACTGTAAAACTTTTAGAAGAAAGCATAGGGAACCAATCTTCATGACCTCAGATTTGGCAAAGGATTCTTAGATTTGACATCACAATCACAAGCAAGAAAAGAAAAAAAATAGAGAAATTGAACTACTCAAAATGCAATACTTTTGTGCATTAAAGGATATTATAAAAATATGAAAACACAATAGAAGGAATGGGAGAACATATTTTGTAAGGGGTTAATATGCAAAATATATAAAGAACTCCTACAACTCAACAACAAAAAGAGAAACAACCATATAAAAAGGGACAAAGAATCAGAATAGTCATTTTTCCAAAGAAGATATTCAACTGGCCAGCCAACAAGCACATAAAGACATTCAACATCCTTGGTCATTAAGGAAATGCAAATAAAAACCACAATGAGATACCATTTTGCACTCACGAGGATGGCTAGAATAATTTTTTTTTTTAAACAATTTTTTGGAAGTTCCTCAAAAACTTAATCATAAAATTACCATATGACCCAGAAATCCCATTCCTAGGTATGTACACGAGAGAAATGAAATTATATGTCTACACCGAAATTTGTCCATGAATATTTATAGCACCATTAACCATTAACAGCCAAAGGTGGAAACAACCCAAATGTCCATCAGCGGATGAATGGATAAACAAATTGTAGTACGTACTGACAAAGGAATATTATTCAGCCATCAACAGGAAGGAAGTTCTGACAAATGCTGCAACATGGATGAACTTTGAAAACATCACACTAAGTGAAAGAAGCCAGACGCAGAAGGTCATACATTGTATGGGATTTTTTATTCGAAATATCCAAAATAGACAAATCTGCAGGTACAGAAAGGAGATTGGTGGCTTCTAGGGAATGGGAGGATGGAGGAATAGCGAGTGATTACTTAGGAGTGCAGGGCATTCTTTAGGAGTGATGAAACAATTTGAAACTAGGGCAGTGCTGGTTGCACAGCACTGTGTGTACACTAAATGCCACTGAATTGTAGACTTAATTTTATGTTAAGTGAATTTCAACTCAGTTAAAAAACAAAACAAAATACCTGAGCTGTAGTTCTCTAGAGCCCAAACTATTAAGTCCAAAGTTGCTACTTTCCTTGAAGGTTTCCCTGAGAAGGGGAGAGGGTGGGGACCACACAGTGGAGAAGATTAACCTAGACGGCAGGACAGATCATGGACAGGAGATGCTGGGCCTGAATGAGGACGGGGTGGGAGAAGTAGAGAACAGAAGCCTTCAGAGGACAAATACTGGGTTGGGGTTAGCCTGTGGGACCTAGAACCCGGGGAAGGATGCTGCTGGTGGTGGTGGCAGTGTAAAGGGGGCCTGGGAAGCCCTCTGCAAGGCTGTGGAGGGAGCAGGTTGGGCAGGCTCTTCCTGAGTCAGTGACATCTGCTGCCCTGTCCGCCTCACACGGAGACTTTGGCTGCAGGTGGAGAGGTGGGGGAGGGGGCAGGCTGAGGTCTCTGGATGTCACCTCTTTTCCTTCCTGTCCTGCAGATGTTGAACCTCTTTGTGGCGGTGATCATGGACAATTTTGAGTACCTTACGCGGGACTCTTCCATCCTAGGGCCTCACCACCTGGACGAGTTCATCCGGGTGTGGGCTGAGTACGACCCGGCTGCGTGGTGAGTGAGCCCCCATGCTGTGTGGTCCTCAGGGGTGGTCCCTGCCACCCACGGATCTCAGCACAGGGCTGCGTGGTGAGTGAGCCCCATGCTGCGTGGTCCTCAGGGGTGGTCCCAGCCACCCATGGATCTCAGCACAGGGCTGGTGGCTGCAGACATGTTTCAAGTGAGTGTTCCCCCTGTGGGTTTTGGCTGGGGTAAGTTAGGGTCCATCCTGCTCCCCGTGGGGTACTGCTGAGCCCGCCTCCCAGGGGGTGCGCTCATTCCCACTCTCGGTGTTCTTGTATACAGCTCCCTGGGCTGAGAAATCCTCTTCTCAGACCCTCCGTCCAGCCCTTCGGCGGTTACCTGGGGGTCATGGAAGGTTTTCAGGGGGTTGTGAGACTCAGGGTTCCTATTGAACGGGAGCTCACCATCTTCTCACATCTGGGGTCATGGAGAGCGTGTGGAAACAGAGAAGGACCTTCTCTCAGGGCCTCACCGTTCTTGTGAAGCTCTGAGACCTCTGTGGGCAGAAATAATGTGGGGCCTCAGGACATTCTCCTCTGTGGACTCGGGGCTCTCCCTCCCTGCCATCTCCTTGACGTCAGGAGCCAAGTGCACCTCTGTGTCACCAGCCCAGGCCGCGAATAGAGGGTTCTCGGTAAAGTTTTCTTGAAATCAGATGAGCTGCCAGGAAGGGTCTAGTGTGATTGAGGCCCTTTGGTCTTGGTAAAAAAGGGTTGCTGCGCTGCTGTTGCGTAAGTGAGGGGCGATTCGCTTCCAGACGGAGCAGGGGTGTCCTGAAGGGAGTGGCTTGGGGTCAGGAGGCGGTGGAGACTGTTTCGTGGGAGAGGCTTGCACGCCTGTGACATTTCGTCCTCGGGGTCAGCACGGCAGCACGGATCCACCATCTGCCGATTTGTCTGTTCCTTCATCGCTCACTCATTCCCTGCTCGCTCCTTCACTCACCCTCTCGATCCGTGGCTTGAGGAGTTACTAAGGGTGTACTCTCTGCAGCAGAACACAGGACGCAGAGGGCCCGAGAGATCCGGCCGTCGGTAAGGCCCAGGCCTGCTCAGCGCGCCACTCACAGTGAGCCCGGGAGTGAGCTGTGCCCCAGGGCGGGGGCTCCAGGGGGATGAGAAGACCCTGGAAGTGGGGTGCCGCCGCTTCCCGCCTCCTCTCCCTCAGGCTCCCTGGCCTGCCCGCGTCCCTGTGGCGCAGCTCTGTGTTTGGTGACCCTTTGTGTGGCAGAGGCCTTTAGGAGAGGGTCAGCGTCCTCATGGGAGGATCCTGCTACCCACAGAGCACCTGGGACTCTGAATCCACGTTCAGCAAGGGGAGTACTCTGGAGCTTTCCAGGCCCCAAAATCCTGGCAGCTTGGCTGGGCTCCCGTACCCACTTCTTATGCAGTCTCCCTGGATCCCCCTTCCCATCACGGTGAAGATCCAGAAGGCGTTATGTGAGGCCCTTTCCGGTCTGGGCAGCACCAGGGCCCTGGGGCTCTTCCAGGCCCAGAGCATCTCTGAGTGTGTTCCAGTGTAGTGAAAAATTGACAGTTTTCACACAGTGTAGAACAAGCCTGGCTGTTATTTATGGTTCGTGTTGTATGTGATTTTTCATGGTCTTGGAGAGTCCCATCATTTTTTTGATGCATCAGCACATTTGCCCACAGCACATGCTTGAGTCCACAGGCTCAGGGGTATTCCTGGGTTCTCTGGTCAGGAAGGCCCAGTCAGACCGGAGGGGAGACTGACCCCACCCAAGGCCTGGTCCTTGTCAGGCAGAGGGCGGGAGAGAGTCCAGTGAGGCAGGATTGAGGCTCATTCCAGGAGGGTCATCCTGACTGTGGTCTGAAGAGATGCTGCTGCTTCTGGGCATATATTTTTCTAGAGGAGAAAAACACAGTTGTTGTATAGAGCATGCCTTGGACTAACAGGCAAAGGCAAGTCAGTGCAGGCCTGCGAGAGGAGGATCATGTCTCCCAGATCTTTATGGACTGTAGAGCCAGCACCTCCCCAGTCAGCCCCAGGTGGAGCAGAATTAGGACACACAAGAAGTGGACGTGGGTCAGACGGCAGCTTTGTGATTGTGCAGAGACGGCTGACTGTTTCCCAAATCCAGGGTTCTAGAACTGGGGCCTCTGGAAGGCATAGGCATTCAGGAATACGGTGAAGTGCTTACGGAAGAGTAGATAGCAAAATGTAAGCGTCAGCCCAGAGCAAGATAACACAAGACCCCCAGTCCGGAAGTAGCACAGGCACGACCTGCAACTGACGCTCAGACTTGCTTCTCCCACGAGAGGCTGGGGCAGCTGAGCAGGCTGGGTCTGTACCCCACGACTGGGCAGGGCAGAGCGTGCTTGAGCCTTCAACTAGCCTCTGTGACAGCTGCAGGGCCGTGACCATCTTCATTTCCCAGGGACCATCTGCCGTCTCCTCATTCTTGGGGAGGCTGAAGCAAGAACAAACTTTATGAAGCTTCCTGAGCTTCTGTGTGTGTGTGCGTGTGTTACGTCTGAGAGTGTGCACAGCACGTGCATGTGTGTGCTGTCTGCGCACAGGTCTGCGTGCACCCGAGTGCATGTGAGTGCGTTTACGTGCAGGCGGGCACACGTGTGTGTGTGCACGTGTTTTTGCATGTGCAGCAGCACGTGTGATTGTGAGCACGTGACTGCAGCGCATCTTTGCGCGCGTGTGTGTACGTGTGTGTGAATGCAGGTGTGCTTGGGCGTGTACGTGCACATGTGTGTGTACACATGCATGCTGTGGGGGGATGAGGAAGGCGTGGAGTTGTTGCTTTCTGGCGCCGCCTTCCCCCACCCTCCCTTTTGCTGTTGCCTCAGCGCTTCGTGGTGAAGTGTGGAGACTCAGCAGGAGGGTCACTACCCGCTACCGTGAGCGGTCTGTCTGCTCACCCTCGTGGTCACCCATCTGTCCAGTAAACGTCCCTGAGTCTGTGCCATGTGCTGGGGCCTGGGGCCCACAGGGGAGCAGGTGTGTGCTCTCAGCTCTGCTCGGCCCAGCCGGGCGTGGGGCAGAGGAGCTGCAGGCCAGGTGTGTCTGCGGAGAGAGAGCTTACCTCTGGCTGGTGGGTCAGCGGAGGTGGCAGCTGAGCTGAACTGAAGGAGTGGGGTGGACGGAGCTCGCTCTAGAGGAGGGTGGGGGCGGGGGCACGGGAAGGGGCTGGGTGCCTGGCTCACGGGGAGGGTGCATCGCAGAGGGGCTGTAAGGGTGGCCAAACAGCTAACTTCGACTTCATTTTTTTTTTTTTTTTTTTGCAGAGGAGGGTGGGGGCGGGAGCACGGGAAGGGGCTGGGTGCCTGGCTCGCGGGGAGGGCACATCGCAGAGGGGCTGCAAGGGTGGCCAAACAGCTAGCTTTGACTTCGTTTTATAGACAGAGAGAACAGCTTTGGAACCAGCCTTACAGGATCAGGCCCCCACTTTTCCTCTGGTGGCGGCTGAGGGGTTTAATGGCAGAAGAGAGAAGATGGGCCGAGGAACAGGGGTGACGGTAGGGGCTGTGCCTCCGCCAGGCTTCCAGCCTCTTTGTGCTGGTCCCTTGGGTCCACAAGGTTAGCAAGCACCTTGCGTGAGGCCGGAATGGGGCTTCCTCTTCACTCCCTCTTTCCCAGAAGTAAGTGCAACACAGTTTGGAGTTGGTGAGACTGAGGGGGCCATCTTGCAGGAAAGGCAAGCGTCAGCGTGGGCTGGGGTGCCCACCCGGGGAAGCTCGCTCCTTCACTCACCCTCTCGATCCGTGGCTTGAGGAGTTACTAAGAGTGTACTCTCTGCAGCAGAACACAGGACGCAGAGGGCCCGAGAGATCCGGCCGTCGGTAAGGCTCAGGCCTGCTCAGCGCGCCACTCACAGTGAGCCCGGGAGTGAGCTGTGCCCCAGGGCGGGACTGTGCCTCCGCCAGGCTTCCAGCCTCTTTGTGCTGGTCCCTTGGGTCCACAAGGTTAGCAAACACCTTGTGTGAGGCCGGAATGGGGCTTCCTCTTCAATCCCTCTTTCCCAGAAGTAAACGCAACACAGTTTGGAGTTGGTGAGACTGAGGGGGCCATCTTGCAGGAAAGGCAAGCGTCAGCGTGGGCTGGGGTGCCCACCCGGGGACAAGAGGGACCCTTAGCCAGACCCGCAGACCCCAGGGAAGGACACGGTGTGCTCAGAGAGGCAGGGATAGTCAGGAGAGCCAGGTGTGCAGAGAAGGCTCGGCCAAGGGGGCCCTGGGGGCTCAGGCACTCAGGGAGTGAGGGGAGGGGCGGCCAGACAGCCGTGAACGAGGCCCAGGGGTCGAGGGACCAACGGTTGTGCTGTGTGCAGGGCAGACACACAGGGCCCGAGGCTGTTCTGTAGGGAACGTCTCCTGGCTGCAGTGGGCTCTGGAAACTGTCTGCGGGCCGCCGCGCCTCCTGGGGCTCTCCGGCCCAGGCCCCAGCCGGGAGCCGCCTGTCCAGCCTGCCTCGGCTCCACCTCCGGACTGCGCAAGGCTGGGCGGGAACTCATTCCCTGCTCGCTCCTTCACTCACCCTCTCGATCCGTGGCTTGAGGAGTTACTAAGAGTGTACTCTCTGCAGCAGAACACAGGACGCAGAGGGCCCGAGAGATCCGGCCGTCGGTAAGGCCCAGGCCTGCTCAGCGCGCCACTCACAGTGAGCCCGGGAGTGAGCTGTGCCCCAGGGCGGGGGCTCCAGGGGGATGAGAAGACCCTGGAAGTGGGGTGCCGCCGCTTCCCGCCTCCTCTCCCTCAGGCTCCCTGGCCTGCCCGCGTCCCTGTGGCGCAGCTCTGTGTTTGGTCACCCTTTGTGTGGCAGAGGCCTGGAGGAGAGGGTCAGCGTCCTCCTGGGAGGATCCTGCTACCCACAGAGCACCTGGGACTCTGAATCCACGTTCAGCAAGGGGAGTACTCTGGAGCTTTCCAGGCCCCAAAATCCTGGCAGCTTGGCTGGGCTCCCGTACCCACTTCTTATGCAGTCTCCCTGGATCCCCCTTCCCATCACGGTGAAGATCCAGAAGGCGTTATGTGAGGCCCTTTCCGGTCTGGGCAGCACCAGGGCCCTGGAGTGTGCTCAGAGAGGCAGGGATAGTCAGGAGAGCCAGGTGTGCAGAGAAGGCTCGGCCAAGGGGGCCCTGGGGGCTCAGGCACTCAGGGAGTGAGGGGAGGGGCGGCCAGACAGCCGTGAACGAGGCCCAGGGGTCGAGGGACCAACGGTGGTGCTGTGTGCAGAGCGGACACACAGGGCCCGAGGCTGTTCTGTAGGGAACGTCTCCCGGCTGCAGTGGGCTCTGGAAACTGTCTGCGGGCCGCCGCGCCTCCTGGGGCTCTCCGGCCCAGGCCCCAGCCGGGAGCCGCCTGTCCAGCCTGCCTCGGCTCCACCTCCGGACTGCGCAAGGCTGGGCGGGCGGGACGGGCTCCTCGTGCCTCGGTTGCCATGGCCTGTGACGTTTCCTTTCCAGTTGCCGGATTCATTATAAGGATATGTACAGTTTGTTGCGTTGTCTTGCGCCACCTGTTGGCTTAGGGAAGAACTGCCCTCGTAGGTTGGCCAGCCAGGTGTGCTGCTTCAGAGCCTCCAACTGACGTACTCTTCCCTGCCCGAAATGCAAACACAGCACACACTCCCTGCCTGGTTTGGGAATGATGACACCTCACCTCTCGCCCCTCCTGCCCTGTCCTGCCCGCACTCCAACCTCCTGGACACTTCGGTTCCCCATCTGACTCCCAACCCCTCCAGCTGGCTGGGGACAGGCAGCCTCATGAGATGGTGTGCACAGAGCTTTCTGGCCGGGCCGTGAGGATGGGGACCGGGTCCCACCTGTGCCAAGGAAGCAGGCGTCTCACCCGGATTTGCCTCCGGGCTCTTGAAGGTGGACTGAAGGTCAGACAGTCCAGAGGCCAAGGGCCCCCGAGGAGGGGGTGTGGGTGCAGGTAGACCAGGAGCAGCTGCCCCTCTGGTCAGGAGAGTCCAACAACCCAGGGCTTTCTGGTTCCTGGGGGGAGGAGAGGGCGGAGGCAGTGGGGGCCCAAAGACAGGTCCTTCTTCACCTCTGGATGGAGCCACTCAGCTGAGCCCAGGAGCCCTGGGAGGAGGGCCAGACCCTGGGGTGGATCCACCTGCCAGGAGAAGGCTGTCCGCCTTCTCTCTTTGGTGGCCTGAACCTGCCTGTGTCTCTGGGAGCCCAAGCAGGTCCCGTAGGCAGCCATCCCAGGGGTGGAGGTGAGGCTTCAGGACTGGTGGCCCATCTGCCTCGGAGGAGACACAGTCAACAACCCCTGGACACCTCCCTGAGTCTGGAGCCTTATCCCTTATGTTAGTCCCAGCCCTTCCTGGCGTGCTGTCAGGAGGGTACAAGAGTGGCACCAAGCCACATCTCACCCCAGCTGCCCCCCCCGCCCCCTCTGCAGTCTCTCATTTCCCACCCAGCCGTGACCCAGCAGCAGCCCTGCCCCGGGCCGGCCTCGGGTGTCTCTGGGCCTGGAGCTGGCCTTGGCCCCGTGGACTTCGTCTCTGGAGCCTCGGGGCTCCCTGCAGAACAGCGTGGCTCTCGCTCTAGTTTTCTGGCCTGCTTTAGACTTTTCTCCACTTCTTAAGCCTCTCGGCTAACTTGGAAGCAAATTGAGCGTGAATTTGCTCATCAGGCAAGCTGATGTTTCTGCTGTGGATCTCCAGCCGGCCCTGCTGGTCACTTAACTCTACCAGCTGCCCTGGCATGGTGAAACAGCTCTTTTCCAATTTGGCATTACCCGTGGCTTCTGAAAGTGTAAAATCAGAGTTGACAACCCAAAGCCGCCCCGATGCAGCCTGTCATTCCCTCCATGTTCATTAGCTCAGATGCCCCCCTGCCCGCTCCCTGCGTGGGACCAGAGTGCGGAGGTGAGGCCGGGGGCAAGGAGGGGATCGAGCCCAGCAGAGAAATCCCTCATTTTACCTGTTTTGTCGTTTAATCCGATGCTGGTTAACTGGCTCTGTTTTCTTGTCTGCTTCCTCCCCCTTCCCTCCTGCTTGCCCCCCACCGTGGACCCCACTCTGCCTCTGTCCTGTGGGCCGGGCCTCCAGTGGGCGCATCAGTTACAATGATACGTTTGAGATGCTGAAACACATGTCCCCGCCCCTGGGGCTGGGGAAGAAATGCCCTGCTCGAGTTGCATACAAGGTAGACCCCACGCCCACAACCCGCAGGCTGTCTGTGCTGCGGCCGGGCTCCCGTGTCTCTTCTGGGGCTTGTCCATCTGTTTGTCTGCTGCTGTGCTGTCTCACTGTTTCTTTCTCTTCTCTGCCCCGAACATCTCTGCTTCCTTCCCAAACAGAGGGAAGCAGACACCACGAGGTGTCCCTGCACTGGCCCCTTGTCCCCCAGGGCTGCCCCTCTGAGAGCCCCCCGGGGAGGCTCGGGAACATGGAGCTGGAGCCCACCAGCTGCCTCTTCTCCTTCCCTTCTCTTCCCTAGAAAGGAGGGGACAGACCAGCTTTTTTGACAGAGCCTGTTTTTGTTCTGAGCTCAGGACCACACTCTGCTCCTCCGTCCCCTAAGCCCCTGATGTGGGTGGAGTTGTCTAGCCCTGAGGGTCTGACCCTGGGGGAGCAGCGGCCTGCAAGGTCTCTGCAGGGTGCACCTGAGGAGCCTGCCCCCAGCCCCGCATGTGCAGAACTTCCCGGGCTGGGGAGGGAGCGTTGTCTCTAGGGCTTCGTGGGTTCACGGAGCCTTAAGAAGGAAGGGTGCTGGAGAGAGGCATCCTGCCTTCATTCCTGGGGCTCCAGAGGGCCCTGTGGGGTGAGAACAGCCTCTGGGGCCTGGGTGGTCCCATGTCCCTCCCACCCTGCTGCTGAGGGCCCAGCGGGCTGAGCTGCAAGGAGGGGGGTAAACTGAGGACACCGCCAGGCCTCCCTCCCGGGTGGGCGAGCAGGCCACATGGCCCCATCCCCAAGCCTGCTCCCACCTGCCCCTGCATCCTCCGTCACCCCCTTGGTGAGTAAGCACCTCCCATCCCTCCAGCACTCCGCCCTCTCAAGAGCCCTCAGTACTCCCGAGACTCAGCCAGCATGTGTCTGGGGCCTGACTGCTGTCTCCCTCTCTGAGCAGGCTTCCCACCAGAGCTTTCATCTTTCTGATTCTGTCCACGCTGTCTGTCTCTGTGCTCCGATTCTGGGCTTGCGTCTCTCCCCTGGCTCAGCACAGCCTCTGGGAGCTAAGTGGCTCCTCCAGGCCATATGCAGACGCCTCTAGTGTCTTCCTTGGTCCTCCCCTGCCCGGCATGTGAGTGGAGCCTGCCTGGAGGCCGTGCATGAAAGGCTGTAGCTTTGTCCCCAAGAAGGAGAGCTGTGTCCACACTGACACCTGGGGCCAGGGTGGGCAGCCAGGGCCGTGACGGGGTAGCCTTTGGAGTTCCTCCCCAGGTGTGCTGGCCAACTCCAAGGTTCTGGCAGTGAAGAGACAAGGTGAGGCCTTGTGGTGGGTGGAAGTGGATGGGCTTGGTGAGTTGGGGAGGGTCCAGGAGATGCACAGAGCGCCATGTCCAAGAGGGTCTAGGCCCAGGCAGAGACTCCTGTCTGTTTGCCCTGGTCTCGCCCCTTTGCTGCTCCCTGAGATTCCTGGCTCTCCCGGGCCTGGGCAGGCAGAAGGGTCTCTGGTAAAGGTGTCCCGGACAGAGCTCTCCTCTCTTGGAAAACACCTGCTTGCCCCTCCTTCCCGCTGGCCCCTGACTCCCTGACTCTCCCCTCGCGTGGAACCCCTCTGCCTCTCCCACTGCCATCGGTGCTGGTCTCCAGGGACACCGTGCTCTGGGAAGCCGTGTGTGTCACACAGGTGACCAGCAAGGTCCTAGGACCACGATTGGAGGTGCCAAGTGGGGCTTTGCCAGCATTAGGGGACGGAGTCTGGGCTCGTGTCTCTAGCCACCTGCCCTCCATCAGGCTGAAGACTGGATTTGGTGCCAGAATGCTGGGGGCAGGCCTGGGGGCAGAGTGGCCCTAACCAGAGAAGGGACAGAGAGGCTGCCCTGTCACAGGGTTCAGGCTTGGCAGAGGGCAGGCAGACCCCAGGGAGGGGCCCTGTGCCCCCACCTCTAGCTCCCATCCTGGATGGGAGAGGACAGGGGGCTCACGGTGCCCTGAGGGCTCTACTTGGCAGGCGAGGTGGCCCCCCAGTGCTCAGGACGTTCCAGACACACCTGAGACCCTTTTCCTCCTGGAGATCGCATAAGTTCTCAGAGCCTCAGGGACACCTGTCTCCAGCTCTTCTGTCCTGGAAAATGGAAGAGAGGAAAGGGGGCTGTTCACCTGATGGGGAAACAGGGAGCAAGCTTGCAGGGCTCCCAGTCTGGTCCGAGCACTTGTGTTCCTGTGGGATGGCCCTGGGTCCCCAGGCAGCTGGCTGAGCCTGAGGCCCTGTTCAGTCACATCTGTTTGGGTCCTTCCCCCTGGAAGGAGCTGCTCTCTGAGGCTTCCCTTGCTGCCTTGGGCTGGTGGCATCAAGCATCTGTTCCTGGCCCCGTAGCTGGGTGGTGAGACGCAGAGGCCTTCCCGGGGCTGCGGGTCTCCTCACTGGGAGCTGACCTCTGAGCCTGTGGTCTTGGCTGCCCCACCCGTCGTCCAGTGCTCCTGTCTGTGGGCTGCCTCAGGGGTCCTGCAGCCAGCCCAGACCCCTCTTCAGCCTAGGTCACACACTTGTGCTGTCATGGGCAGTGGGCAAGGGCCCCTCTGGCTGAGACATGCCTGTTCTTTCAGAGGGATCCAGACTTATGGCCTGGCCCCGTTGTACAAGATGTACCTGGACTTCTACTTTTCTGCAGCCAAGGGAACCCTCAGCTCAGATGAGGGTGGGGGTCCAGGGGTAGTGTGAATGCTGGCAAAACTCCCATGCATCCAACCTCTCTTGGTCCTGGGCACCTGCAGGGACCACCTCTGGGAGGCCAGGCCCAGCCTCCAGGGCCCTCGAGCACTGTGTAGCCCTGTGGCGGGGGCACCCTGGGAGGCCTGGCCCTGACCTGCCCCCTTGTCCCCAGCGCCTCGTTCGTATGAACATGCCCATCTCCAACGAGGACATGACCGTCCACTTCACGTCCACGCTGATGGCGCTCATCCGGACCGCACTGGAGATCAAGCTGGCTCCAGGTGAGCAAGCCAGCCTTGAGGGAGGCACAAAGCCAGGGCTGCGTGAGCGCCCCCGGGAGCCGTCCCAGGCAGCTGTGCAGGGGCGGGAGGAGGGGCCTGTCTGGACTGGATGGAGAACGACTGCCCCTGGTACCTCTGTCAGACCGACCTTGTCCCCCGAAACCATCCTGCACGTTAGTGCTGCGGTGATCCCATTTTCACATGAGGAAGCTGAGGTGGAGTGAAATGGAATGGCTCCAGATTTCCCAGAGTTCTGCAGTGTTGGAGCCAGTGTCACATGAGCCAGTACCCCTCATGGGGTGAATAGTCTGCCCCTTCCCCGTAGTGAGCCCAGTTCCCCCATCAGGCCCTCTCCGGAGTTACTGGTGGAACGACACAGCCTGAGCCACACCAAGGAGGAAATGAACCTCCCCTCCCCACCGCATGTGATGACAGCTTCCCCTTCGCAGAGAACATGAGTCACCAGAGGGGCCCTCCCCCCACATGGCCTTCCTCCCTGCGTCTGTGCCCTTGAGCTCCGCTCTCTCTTGTGTAGCACATGAGCAGAGGCCAGTCCTCCCGCTCGCACACTCTGCCCCGTTTTCATCATTTACCCAAGGATGTCATGACAGAAATTCTGTATTCTATTTCTTGCCCGGTCAACTTTCTCTCTCTGCTGGATTATTTCTATCAATATGTAAATGTGCTGTTATTTTTCCTATTTTTAAAAAGTTTTTCTCTTCCCCCTCCATCGACTTCTCTCTTTTTCTTCTCTCCTTCTTAGCAACAGGAGACACAGGTCTGCATTGTCTCTGATTTCTCCTTTCGTAGTCTGCAGTCCATCTTTCACAGTGCAAAGCTTTGTAGGAACTGCTCTTGTCAAGCTCCGCAGGGACCTCCCCTTCTCAGCCCTTGCCTCACGGACCTGTCCACAGCCTTTCCGCAGTTGTGACTCCCTTCTGTGTGAAACCCCTTTGTGTCTCTTTTTCTGTCTTCTCCCAACCTCTGAAGGTCACTGTGTGCCTCAGGCATACATTCTCACCTTTTCCCATGGCTTCCAATGTTGTGAATTCCAATTTTGTATTTTCAGTCCAGGTCTGCTCCTACACCCCAGGCTTATATACCCCACAAATTTTTCACCGTCTGTACTTGGAGGCCCAGTGAGCATCCAGAGTTCACGTGCTGACCCTTGAGTTCCAGATACTCCCCAGATTCCCCCCTGTCTCCATCAGTGGACACTGCTGTTAGAGTTGCTCAAGCCAAGACTTTTGCAGTCATTTTTATGTCCTACTTTCTTTTCTTACCCTACTTCTGATCCATATCTGAACCCTTATAGTATCTTCTGACTCCACCTTCAAAATACACTCAGAATATGATCACTTGTCCAGCCTTTCCTACTGCCACCTCCTGGTCCAAGTCACTCTTGTTCTTCTTGACTGGGTTGTTGCAGTAACCTTCTAACTGGTCTGCTTCTGCCCTTGCCTCTTTCAGTCTACCTTCAACACAACAGCCAGAATGATCATGTTAAAAATCAAACCAGTAAAATTATCAAATCTCTAGCTAGCCTGATCACGAAAAATAGATAAAAATAACTAATATAAGGAACGAAAGAGGGTATATCACTGTAGATCCTGCTGACATTAAATGGATAACAGGGAAATTTTGTAAACAACTTTATGTCAATAACTTCAGTAACTTAAATGAAATGGAAAAATTCCTTGACACAAACTATGAGGCTCATTCAAAAATAGATAACCTGGAAAAATAAAAGGAAATAGATAACCTTAGTAATACTGTATATACTAAATAAATTAAATTCATAGTTAAAAATCTTCCAACAAAGAAAATCATGGGCCCACTTTGTTTCATTGATGAAGTCAACCAGACGTTTAAGGAGGAAATAATTCTATACAAAGTCCTCTAGACAGTAGAAAAAGAGAAGGTATTTCCCAATTTATTTTACGAGGCCAGCATTACTCTGATACCAAAACTAGACAGAGACATTACAAGCAAAAAAATTACAGACCAACATTCCTCATGAATATGAACAATAAAATTTTCAGCACAACTTTAGCAAACTGAACATGTTGATTAAAGTAGGGTTTATCCCAGGAATGAAAAATGCAAGGTGGGTTCAAGTTTAAAAATCAATCAATATAACGTAATATATCAAGGAGGAAAAACTATATGATTATCTCAATAGACGCAGAAAAGGCTTTGACAAAATTCAGCATCCATTTATGATACATAAATTCTACATAAACTAGAAATTAAAGCAAACTTCCTCAATCTGATCAAGGATATCTATGATAAACCTACAGCTAATGGCATGCTTAACAGAGAAAGCCTGGCTCCTTTCCCCCTAAGATCAGTAACAAGGCAAGGATGTCTCCTGTCACCATTTTTGTTCAATATCATACTTGAGGCTCTAGCCATTGTAACAAGTCAAGAAAAAGAAATAAGAGGTGTACCAATCGATCGGAAAGAAATAAAATTGTCTCTATTCATGACTGACATGATTATCTATACAGAGAATCTTAAAGAATCAAATAAAAAGTTAATAAAACCAAAGCGTCTACAAGCCTAGGAATACGAAGGATTGCTGGGAACCACCAGAAGCTAGGAAGAGACAAGAAGCGTTCTTCATTAGAGCCTTTCAAGGGATCACAGCCTTGTCGATACCTTGATTTTGAGCTTCTGGCCTCCAGAACTGAGACAATATATTTCTGTTGTTTAAAGCTGTGAGAAGAAGTTACTAAAACTAATACCTGAGTATAGCAAGGTCAGTATATGAAAAGCAAATGTATTTCTATAGAGTAGCAATTAACTGAAATTGAAAAAGTTCCGTTAAAATTGCACCAAAAACATCAAATAACTGGCTAACTCTAAAAATATATATGCTAGAGTGTATGCTGCAAATTTCAGAATATTGACCAAAGGAATCTTCTTTAATAAATAAGCCAAGCACGGCATCATGTTCATTGGGAGACGCAGTCTTGTCAGTTCTCATATGGATCGATAGGCTCAGTGTTATGCCAGGCAAAACCCCAACAGGCGTTCTGGGTTGGAATTTATAAACTGATTCTAAAATATACGTAGAGAAGCACACAAACTTGAGGAACAAAAACAATTTTGCAAAAAGAATAAAGTGTTTCAGCCGTTTAAAGAATGACAACGGTAAGTACCGATGAGAACGCAGAAAACTCGAGTTCTTGTGTTCCTAGTGTGGATACAGTGGTGCCGCCGCTCTGGAAAACAGCTTCACCGTTCTTGATCGTGTGGCCCAGGCATCCCACTCCTAAGGGAGATGACATGAAAGTATACACGCACACAAAAACCTATACGCTAAAGTTTGTGGCTTTATTCATAATCGCGCCAAACTGTAAACAACTTCAACCATCAGCCAAATGGTGACGGATAATCAAACTGTGGTGTGTCTGTGCGATGAGACGGTTCTCACTCAGCAACAGAGAAACAGGCTACCGATGTGCTTGGCGTGGGTGGGGCTCAGATGCATCGTGCTGGGTGAAAAGTCAGACTCGACAGCATGTCGTGTGAAGCCATTTGTGTGACATTCTGAGAAGATGAAACAGTTGAGACAGAAAACACATCACTGATGCCAGGGCCCTGGGAGAGGGCGAAGGGGTGGGCCACAAAGGGTACGGAGGGAGCTGGGCAGGGGTGCCGAGCTCCTGCCTGGATTGTGATGGTGGATCCATGGTCATATGCATTTACCAAAGTTCACAGAGTGGGAGAACTAACAGGGTGAATGTTTATGTACGTAAATCACACTTTAATAAACACGATGTTTAAAAAAAGATGGATCAGAGTACTTTATTCCTCTGCTTGGACCCTCTGCTGCTTCCTGTCTCAGCGGCCCCCACCTGCACGTCCTCTCCCTCTGCTCCAGCCTCGCCCTCCTGGCTCCCTGGCCCCCTTCAGGGTCCCGTGAGCCCTTTCCTGACCGTTCTGTCCAAACTGCAGCCCTCCTGATAGTTCCTGTCCCTCCCCTCTTGGTTTTTCCTGTATCCAACAGACTGGATTTTTAACTTACTGCTACTTTATCGTAGATTAAAATCATGTACCTCCACAAGGGCAGCTTCCTTTGGATTTGTTCCATCACCTAGAACAACACCTAGTGTTCGGTGGGCGCTCAGTAACTTTTATGGAATGATTGGTGAATGGCTGGAACACTGCCGTGTCCCTTCCCAATCCCATCGCCACCCACGCCTACACGGCCTTGCACCCTCGCCACTGGGCGGGTCAGCTCCCACACCTCTTTAGACAGGTTCTGGCGGGGAGCTGTGTGACCAGCCTCCAAGGCAGTGTTTCTCCCCCCTGCACCTTTCCTCCAGCATGGGGTCTCTCCCCGCCCACCCCAGCTCTGCCTGTTCCCCCAAGGGGGCTGTGGGATGGCTCCTAACATCTCTCCTCCCTTCCCACCCTTATCCTGCCCCAGCTGGCACAAAGCAGCATCAGTGTGACGCAGAGTTGAGGAAGGAGATTTCCTCTGTGTGGGCCAATCTGCCCCAGAAGACCCTGGATTTACTGGTGCCACCCCATAAACGTAAGTAGGGTGAGAAACGCCCCCTGCCCACCCCTCTTCTGTCGCACCCAGAGGCAGAGCCAGGGAGTCCTGGGTGAGGGCAATTGAGTCACCTTGGAGAGGAGGGCTCACGTCCTTGGTAGCCCAGAGCACTCGTTTCCAAGGTGGGTGCCAGGGGCTGTGGGAGGAGATGTCTGGGCCATATTCCATTGGGCAGAGCCACCCACACTCCTGGTGTGGGGGATTCCCTTCAGAAAATCCAGAGAAAAGTTAGGGAGACGCCTACAGTTGGAGCTGGCGGAAGGATGAGGTGTCTGGGGTTAAAGCTGAGCTGTGCTGTGTTGGGTGGAGCCCAGCGGGGCCTGGGGAAGAGTCAGTGCAGCTCCAGGTGGGCCAAGCCCCACGGTCCCGCCTGCGGGTCCAGGAGTCCTCGTGGTGGCTGCTGGCTCCTCACCCCAGCCCACCCCGCATGTCCCGTTTCTCTCGTATTCCCTCCCTTGCCTGCCGTGCTCTGCAGCCGATGAGATGACAGTGGGGAAAGTGTACGCAGCTCTGATGATATTCGACTTCTACAAACAGAACAAAACCACCAGAGACCAGATTCACCAAGCTCCCGGAGGCCTGTCCCAGGTACCAGGTTCCAGGAGTTCCAGGAAGTAACCCCAAGACTCTGCCACCTTCCACTGTTTGGCAGCAGAGGGGACCCAGCCCCTTCCTGAAGAAAGTGCAGCGGGAAAAAAAGGAAGATGAGAGGTTCTTGCGGCCGCCTCTCTGGCCCACAGAGTCAGAAACGCCATACAGCCTGTGCTTCCATTAGTGGGAGGTGCACACAGGCGGGGCCCAAAGAGGTTCAAACCTACTGCCCAGGGTCATGATGTGTCCCACTCATGCCTCTGGCTGGGATAGTTTGGAGGACTTCCTTCCAGAGGTCATCCTTCAAAGATGACGACTTCACCACACAGCCAAAAGCTTTGGTGACCGTGTGTAGACTCTCATCGATAAAGTTGTCCTGTGTCCAGCACTCAGGACATTCACCCCCAGCGTGCGAAGTGTCTGGTGCCCACACCCCAGCCCTGAAATCTCCTCCGAATTCTGCTCAACCTGGGACTCTGGCAGCCTCTACCAGTCAATCCAAGTTGATGATGAGATGAAATCTTTTTGCCATTTGTAATCAGATCCAGTCCCCAAATTGTGTAGGAAGGGAAACTGAGGCTCCAAGATATGAAATGACTGTCCTGAAGTCACTTACAGGCCAGATTGGGAATGGGCTTCTGATGGGCGAAGGGCAGACCCAGGGATCCCCATCCTGCCCTAGGGGTTCCGGACAGGTGGCCGAGCACCTCGGTGCCCGGGGTCCATGGGGCGTCCCCGGCCTCAGAGACCCTCCTCCTGGCACCCCTTCTGCAGATGGGCCCCGTGTCCCTGTTCCACCCTCTGAAGGCCACGCTGGAGCAGACGCAGCCGGCCGTGCTCCGCGGAGCCCGGGTTTTCCTTCGGCAGAAGAGCTCGGCCTCCCTCAGCAATGGCGGGGCAGTGTGAGTACCACCGGGCAGGGCGTGGGGCCTTGGCGGGAGGAGGGCAGGGGTCCCCCCGGGGCTCCCGTGGGCAGTGCCCCAGGACAGGGAGCCCTTGGGTCTCACCTCCACCCAGCCACACCCACCTCCACCCAGATGCTTCGCGGTGGGTCCAGCTGGTCCAGTCTGCCGCCGGAGCCGGTTCTGTGGTGCGTCTGAGGCTAATTCCTGTAACAGTAGACAGGTGCTCTGACGGCACCGGGGTCACCTGATTTAGACAGTCTGCTATTCCAGCCCACGCCTCCCACTGCGGGAACCTCTTTCTCTCTCAGGTGAGGGCTCCCCTCTGCTTCCTCGCTGGCCTTCGGTGCCTGCAGACCATTAAGAAGGTATCTGTTTCCACCTTAGCTTCTCACCGCTTTTTGTTAACGGCCTGTTCGTGTTCTCATCTTCCTTTAAGACACTTTCCCTCTCAGATCTCCATTTTGATATTGATGTCTGTTTTGTAGACAAGTTGGCAAGGTCTTTCCCTATCACGTAACTCTTGGTAACGACCCAAAAACCAAGTGATCCAGAATAGCCATCCCTGTGGCACTGTGAGGGGTGGTAGCTGGTGCCAGGCTGAGCCGCACTGGAGGGCAGGACCCTCTCAGCCACCGCCCCCAGTCAGAGCGGGTGTCCCACATCTGCTAACATCCCGTTGGCCAAAGCAACTCATTGGTTGAGCCCAAAGCAGGAACGTGCGCTCTGTCTCACCGGCAGGGGCTGAGGGTGGCCCTCACACCCACTTGCCGTTCTGGAGAACCACAAGCCCAGGCAGCAAGCATGGCTAGGGCTCCCGGTTTCTTCCTCTCCTGTGCCTGTTCTGGACACTCTTTTTGAAGCCTGATTTTGGGTCATGGACTGTGGGTCAGGTGGCTTTTGCTGAGTAACAAACTGCTGTACTTAGGAAGCCAGCCCTAAGTGCTCTGCGCCCGGGCCCGCGGGCCCAGGACAGCATATTCTCACCTCCTGTGTCTGGGCTTATCGGTGTGGGGAGGCCGGAGAACAGCCATAGGGGAAGGGTTAGGGTGCAGGCGTTCAGGCCTCTCCTTGTGCCCCATCGGGCACAGCAAGTCACCTCCCTAGCCCGAGCTCATGGGACAGGGGTTGGCACTGCGGCGGCACAAGTCCAGGGGTGGAGAGGCCACGGGACACTGGGAGAACCTAAGCACAACTGGTAACGCTCCCGTGCGAAAACCGCACTCTTGAGCGCGTGCAGGCCCTGAGGGCTGGCCTCCCGGCCCCTGGGAGCCCCCGTGTTCCCACACTCTCCTTTCTCCGTGCTGATTACGATCCCATTTGTACATTTAAACAGTGGATTCTGAGTGTCCGTGTGTGTGTCGGAGGGGATGGGGTGGGGAGGTGTCTTTGTGGACTGATCTGAGCCGGGCTTTCGGTTCAGGAAAACGAACGTCGCTGATTTCCATGGTTATAATTTCTACACAAATCAGTTACCACCCCTTTTTGTTGCACGTGAGGGAGGGCCCAATCTACCGAGGCCAGGCAGTGGGGGCATTTACTGCGCCTTCTGATGGCTGGTGTAAGTGCCCACCCGGCCTCGGCATGGTGTGACCTCAGAGGTGACCAGGCCTTGGGGCCAGCGTCCGTCCTCCTGGCCGTGGTTCCTCTCAAGGTCAGCCTCGCCTGAGGCTAGAGCAGCTCCAGACAGCACCATGCAGGGGAGATGCTTGCAACTTGAGAAGATGAAGGGTGTCCTCAGAAACCCCGGTGATGGTGGGCCTGGTCATCAGCGTGGCCAGCTTAGGCCATCCGGCTTCACCTCCGAGCTCAGAGTGTGATTGTCGTCACTCAACCTGGGCGACGGAGAACGTGTGTGATGCCTCGTTGTGCACGAGAACGAGCAGAAACACAGGCAAATGCTGGGCTGTTGTGGTGCCACCTGGGAGACACGATAAGAAAGACAGACGCTGACAAGGAGAGGGCGGCCGGTTAGGTTGTGTGTGGTGGGGAAGGCCTCCAAAAGTGGTCTCACCAAAGGTGACACTTGTGCCTAGACCCAGGGCAGGAAGGCCTCCGTGGCTGGGGTCAGGGGAGTCGTGAGTAGCCGTGGGCCATCAGGGCTGACGGAGCAGCCGCGCGGGCTGGATGCCTCACCTGTGTGCACGTTTGTGGCCTTGTCCCACCGTACATGTGAGCCCCTGTCTAGGCCAGATGTCCCCAGACTAGGGTCCCCTCTCTGCCCATCAACTCTGAGCGGGCACGACCATTGCTGTACCTCCACTGGAGAGTGGCCACACTCAAGGGGCCTCCTTCCTCTGGGCTCCTTCTAGCCCAGAACAGGGTCGGGGTGGAGGTTTCTGGCGGGGGGGAGCCAGGTTCTGTGGCCCATGGACCTCCAGGCCCACAGGACAATCCTCTCTCCTCTACAGACATACCCAAGAGGGTGGCATCAAGGAGTCGGTCTCCTGGGCCACTCAGAGGACCCAGGAGGTGCCCTGCGAGGTGACGACGCCCCTGGAGCGTGGCCACTCCACGGAGATCCCGGTAGTGCAGACAGGAAAACCAGTGAGGGGTCCCAGGGCTGGGGGGTCGAGTTGGGGGTGCGGTGAGAGTGGGAGGGTGAGGGCGAGAGCAGGATGGGGGGAGGCTGGCATGGGGGAGAAGGTGAGAGTGCGATGGGGGTGGGTGTGACTGGGGGGCTGCTGTCCCCCCAGGCTGTGGATGTCCAGATGCAGAGCATGGCCCTGAGAGGCCCTGACGGGGAGCCCCATCCCGAGCTGGAGAGCCAGGGCCAAGCGGCCTCCATGCCCCGCCTGGCAGCAGAGACTCAGGTGGGTGGTCTGGGAGGGTTGGGGTCATGGGAGGGGGTTGGGGCTGAGGAGACTTGGCATGGAGGAGCTTGTGTCCCACATGCGGGCTTTGCTGGGGTGGTGCCTCCCCGAATGCACTGTAGCCTGGACACCACCGGCCCTGTTTGGAACCCTCAGAACACGATGCTGGCCTCGAGAGGTGTGGCCAGGCCAGCAAGAGTCCCCACTGCCCCGTGTCACTGACCAAGCCCTTCCTTGTCTCTGGGACACGCCTCTCCCACTCCAGCTCTTCACTCCCCCAGAAATCACACACAGGGCCTCCTCAAGCCACCCTTTTCCCTCATGTCCTCTCGGAGGCCCTGGGGGTGACCCTGCTTCCTCTCTGGACACTGGACATTCTTTCTCTGGGACTCGCTTGACCACCTGGCAGGAAGCCCCTGGCCAGGGGGCTGCAGCAGTTTCCCGGGCTCAGCCCCTGGGTTGAGCATTCCTCTTCCAACCCCTCACTCCCCCGTCTCTGCCCACTGCGCCTGGTGCCCTCCTGGCCTGGCCACCTCCCTTCGGTGCCATGCTGGCGCCTCTTCTCCCTCCTTGATGCTTGAGCCCGAGCAGTGGCTCTGGGTGAGCCCATTTCCGTGGGTTGTGCTTTCAGTCCTGGGGGAGCAGCCTCACGGTGCTGCATGGACGGAAGGGCTGGCACAGTGGTCTCACCGTGGCCGCTGAGGCAGCTCTGCCCCCCACCCCCGGGATCCTTCCAGCCAGGCCAATAGGCTCCCTCTTCCTTGCACCTCCCTGTCCTGTAGGGACGCTGAGGCCAAGAGGGCTCCTGGGCCCCGCCCGGCCTGGGAGAGACAGACAGGCACACAAACAGCGTTTTGTGCAAAGAGCGCTTCTGAAGAAGCGGTGGGTCTCGGGTGGGCAAGACCAGTCCAGGGAGAGGGCGGGGCTTGGTGGTCCCTGAACCCCAGCCCCGCAGTGGGCCTCCCCAGGGACCCTGCCAGACCGCAGGCCAGGCCCTCCGTGGCGCCATGCTCCCGCCCCCCCCCGCCCAGCCCCCTGGGGCACAGCCTCCCTTGTCTGGGGAGACGCCCCAACTTCAGGGATAGAGTCCCAGGCCAGGCCGGCTTAGCCGTGGCCTTTCAGAACACAACGCCCTGCTCCAGAGAGACCCCCTCAGCCAGCCCCTGGCCCCCAGCTCTCGGATCGGCTCCGACCCATACCTGGGGCGGCATCTGGACAGCGAGGCTGCTGCCCGCACCCAGCCTGAGGACACGCTCACCTTCGAGGAGGCCGTGGCCACCAACTCGGGCCGCTCGTCCCGGACTTCCTACGTGTCCTCCCTGACCTCCCAGTCGCACCCCCTCCGCCGGGTGCCCAACGGCTACCACTGCACTCTGGGGCTCAGCTCTGGCGGGGGCGGCCGGGGGCGGCGCAGCTACCACCACCCCGACCAAGACCACTGGTGCTAGCCGCACCGCGACCGGCGGGCGCGTCCCAGGTGATGAGTTTTATCATCCGCGCTGGGCTCCGGGGGCGCTCGGGCGCTGAGGCGGGGGCCGCAGCCCCGGGAGGACAGCCTCGCCCCTGTGTCTCCTCCCTCGCGCTGGGTGGAACGGTTTGTAGAGGGATGTGGCTCCCCCTCTACCCCTCCCGCGCTGCCTCCCTGGGTCTCACAGCTCAGAGCCTACGCGGGACGCGGCTGTGTGTGCTGAGCGGCACTGGGTGAAGGACCCAGCATCCGAGGTGTGTGCTGGGAACGTTTTTCAGGAGGTCTGAATCTTGTGCGGATCACCCTTCATCCAAACGTGTGGTGCAGAGGGGCGGGCGAGACCTCAGGACAGTCGGTGGTAAACCGAGCAGGTCTCGTCAGCCCCCGCACACCAACAGTCCGGTGGCGCCCTTCGTACCTAAAATGGCAAATAGGCACTAGAAACACACGCAGATGCTCTGTCCTCTCCCAGACACAGTCAGCCCCGACAGGGACCAAATCTGGACAACGTTCTTGCTGTTGGTTTTGATTTTCAGTCACGACACCCTTCACTCGTTTGTTGACTCTATATACTTGATCAGAAAATAAAAATAAAAAACCAGAATAACGGGGAAGGGAATGTTAACATGACTGTAAAACATGAAACCTATAGGAGGACCTCAGCCTCAAAGGAGAAGCTCAGAGGTTCTGTCCCCCTTTCCTCTGAGGGACTCTTTTTGGTGACCACAAAAAGATTTGATCGCTCAGGACAAAGCTGGTAGAGGACAGCGGGATGGCTGCGCCGGGCGTGCCGCGCTTCCTCCTGACTTTCGACTTTGACGAGACTATCGTGGACGAAAACAGCGACGAGTCTGTCGTGCGCGGGCCGCGGCGGGCCAGCGGCTGCCTGAGAGCCTGCGTGCCACCTAGCGCGAGGGCTTCTACAACGAGTACATGCAGCGCGTCTTCCAGTACCTGGGCGAGTAGGGCGTGCGGCCGCGGGACCTGCGCGCCATCTACGAGGCCATCCCCCTGTCGCCCGGCATGGGCGAGCTGCTGCAGTTTGTGGCCAAGCAGGGCACCATTGGCTTTTACCCCATGATTCTCCTAAAGAGACTTGGAGTGTGATGTGTGTGTGTGCGTGTCTGTGTGTCCCTGTGAGTGGATGCCGTTAACCCATAGGGCTATGCAACAAAAG
>NW_020175019.1:0-621 GCF_003031525.2 Neophocaena asiaeorientalis asiaeorientalis
TTGGTCTCTTCATATTTTCTATTTCTTCCTGGTTCAGTCTCCGAAGCTTGTGCATTTCTAAGAATTTGTCCATTTTTTTCAGGTTGTCCATTTTATTGGCATATAGTTGCTTGTAGTAATCTCTCATGATCCTCTGTATTTCTGTAGTGTCAGTTGTTACTTCTTTATCATTTCTAATTCTGTTGATTTGTGTCTTCTCCCTATTTTTATTGATGAGTCTGGCTAATGGTTTATCAATTTTGTTTATGTTCTCAAAGAACCAGCTTTTTGTTTTATTGATCTTTGCATTTGCTATCGTTTCCTTCATTTCTTTTTCATTTATTTCTGATCTGATCTTTGTGATTTCTTTCTTTCTACTAACTTTGGGGGTCTTTGTTCCTCTTTAATTGCTTTAAGTGTAAGGTTAGATTGTTTATTTGAGATGTTGCTTGTTTCTTAAGGTAGGGTTGTATTGCTGTAGACTTCCCTCTTAGAACTGCTTTTGCTGCATCCCATAGGTTTTGGGTCATTGTGTTTTCATTGTCATTTGTTTCTAAGTATTTTTTGATTTCCTCTTTGATTTCTTCAGTGATCTCTTGGTTATGAAGTAGTGTGTTGTTTAGCCTCCATGTGCTTGTATTT
>NW_020175019.1:1167-1473 GCF_003031525.2 Neophocaena asiaeorientalis asiaeorientalis
TATCTTTTTCCATCCCCTCACTTTCAATCTGTATGTGTCCCTAGGTCTGAAGTCAGTCTCTTGTAGACAGCATATATATGGGTCTTCTTTTTGTATCCATTCAGCCAGTCTATGTCTTTGGTTGGAGCATTTGATCCATTTACATTTAAGGTAATTATCCATATGTATGTACCTATTATCGTTTTCTTAATTGTTTTGGGTTTCTTGTTGTAGGTCTTTTACTTCTCTTGTGTTTCCTGCCTAGAGAAGTTCCTTTAGCATTTGTTGTAAAGCTGATTTGGTGGTGCTGAATTCTCTTAGCTTTTG
>NW_020175019.1:1495-3119 GCF_003031525.2 Neophocaena asiaeorientalis asiaeorientalis
AATCTGAATGAGATCCTTGCTGGGTAGAGTAATCTTGGTTGTAGGTTTTTCTCCTTCATCACTTTAAAAATGTCCTGCCACTCCCTTCTGGCTTGCAGAGTTTCTGCTGAAAGATCAGCTGTTAACCTTATGGAGATTCCCTTATGTGTTACTTGTTGTTTTTCCCTTGCTGCTTTTTATATGTTTTCTTTGTATTTAATTTTTGATAGTGTGATTAATATGTGTCTTGGCATGTTTCTCCTTGGATTTATCATGTATGGTACTCTCTGTGCTTCCTGCACTTTATTAACTGTTTCTTTTCCCATATTAGGGAAGTTTTCAACTGTAATGTCTTCAAGTATTTTCTCAGTCCCTTTCTTTTTCTCTTCTTTTTCTGGGACCCCTATAATTCGAATGTTGGTGTGTTTAATATTGTCCCAGAGGTCTCTGAGACTGTCCTCAATTCTTTTTATTCTTTTTTCTTTATTCTGCTCTGCAGTGGTTATTTCTACTATTTTATCTTCCAGGTCACTTATCCATTCTTCTGCCTCAGTTATTCTGCTGTTGATCCCTCCTAGAGAATTTTTTATTTCATTCATTGTGCTGTTCATCACTGTTTGTTTGCTCTTCAGTTCTTCTAGGTCCTTGTTAAACTTTTCTTGTATTTTCTCCATTCTATTTCCAAGACTTTGGATCATCTTTACTATCATTATTCTGAATTCTTTTTCAGGTAGACTGCCTATTTCCTCTCCATTTGTTAGGTCTGGTGGGTTTTTGCCTTGCTCCTTCATCTGCTGTGTTTCTGTCTCTTTTCATTTTGCTTAACTTACTGTGTTTTGGGTGTCCTTTTCGCAGGCTTCAGGTTCGTAGTTTCCGTTGTTTTTGGTGTCTGTCCCCAGTGGCTAAGGTTGGTTCAAGGGGTTGTGTAGGCTTCCTGGTGGAGGGGACTAGTGACTGTATTCTGGTGGATGAGTCTGGATCTTGTCTTTCTGGTTGGCAGGTCCACATCTGGGTTTTTTTTGGGGGTGTCTGTGGCCTTATTATGTTTTTAGTCAGCCTCTGTGCTAACGGATGGGGTTTTGTTCCTGTCTTTCTAGTTATTTGGCATAGTGTGTCCAGCACTGTAGCTTGCTGGCCATTGAGTGGACCTGGGTCTCGGGGTTCAGATGGAGATCTCTGGGAGATTTTCACCGTTTAATATTATGTGGAGCCTGGACGTCTCTTATGGACCAGTATGCTGAACTTGGCTTTCCCACCTCAGTGGCACAGCCCTGACACCTTGCTGAAGCACCTAGAGCCTGTTCTCCACACGGCTCAGCATAAAAGGGAGAAAAAAAGAAAGAAAGAAGATAAGATAAAGTAAAATAAAATAAAGTTATTAAAATAAAAAATAATTGTTAAGAAGAAAAATTTTTAAATAATAAAAGCAAACAATCAAAAACTGACAGACAGAACCCTAGTAAAATGGTAAAAGCAAAGCTATACAGACAGAATCACACACAGAAGCATACACATACATCCTCACAAAAAGAGAAAAAGGGAAAGAAATATATATATTGTTGCTCCCAAAGTCCACCTCCTCAATTTGGGATGAATCGTTGTCTATTCATGTATTCCACAGATGCAGGGTACATCACGTTGATTG
>NW_020175019.1:3152-11424 GCF_003031525.2 Neophocaena asiaeorientalis asiaeorientalis
TTCAGTTTTGGTTTTGGACCCGCCTCTGCATGTAGGTCGCCTGAGCGCGTCTGTTCTTCGCTCACACGGGACAGGGTTAAAGGAGCAGCTGATTTGGGGGCTCTGGCTCACTCAGGCCGGGGGGAGGGAGAGGTACGGATGCGGGGCCAGCCTGCAGCGGCAGAGGCCAGCGTGACATTGCACCGGCCTAAGGGGTGCCATGATTTTTCCCGGGGAAGTTGTCCCTGGATCACAGGACCCTGGCAGTGGTGGGCTGCCCAGGCTTCAGGAGGGGAGGTGTGGATAGTGACCTGTGCTTGCACTCAAGCTTCTTGGTGGCGACAGCAGCAGCCTTAGTGTCTCATGCCCGTCTCTGGGGTCCACGCTGATAGCCGCGGCTCGCGGCCGTCTCTGGAGCTCCTTTAAGGGGCGCTCTTAATCCCCTCTCCTCATGCACCAGGAAACAGAGGCAAGCAAAAGTCTCTTGCCTCTTCGGCAGCTGCAGACTTTTTCCCGGACTCCCTTTCAGGTAGCAGTGGCACACTAACCCCTTCAGGCTCTGTTCATGCCTGCAACCCCAGTCCTCTCCCTGGGATCCGACCTCCGAAGCCCGAGCCTCAGCTCCCAGCCCCGCCCGCCCCGGCGGGTGAGCAGACAAGCCTCTCCGGGCTGGTGAGTGCCAGTCGGCACGGATCCTCTGTGCGGGAATCTCTCCGCTTTGCCCTCCGCACCGCTGTTGCTGTGCTCTCCTCCGCGGCTCCGAAGCTTCCCTCCTCCACCACCCCTGTCTCCGCCCATGAAGGGGCTTCCTAGTGTGTGGAAAGCTTTCCTCCTTCACGGTTCCCTCCCACTGGTGCAGGTCCCGTCCCTATTCTTTTGTCTCTGTTCTGTCTTTTTTCTTTTGCCCTTCCCAGGTACGTGGGGAGTTTCTTGCCTTTTGTGAGGTCTGGGGTCTTCTGCCAGCGTTCAGTAGGTGTTCTGTAGGAGTTGTTCCACATGTAGATGTATTTCTGATGTATTTGTGGAGAGGAAGGTCATCTCCGCATCTTACTCTAACGCCATCTTGAAGCTCTCGAAAAATATTTTTTAAATGTAACCTGTGTTTGAGTTCTTTCACTTTCCTGACTATTCTTCCCCTTGTGAACCATGGTTTGTTTATGTGCCTCACAGGGAATACACAGGTATAGACTTAACTTTACAATCCACAGTGGACTACAGTCACTACAGCAGAATTCTTGTATTTTCTAGAAAGGCAGTCTGTGTTCACATTTGCCACTATTTCATAGCTTTGTCGTCCTATTGACAATAATTGTGCTTGTATTCAATTAAAACCAGACTCTACTGCTACTACTGCTGCTGCTGCTACTTATTTTTATTTTTATCTTGAATCATATCTTCTTTACCGTGTTTTGTACCTTTTGTGTTTTGGCATCCAAATGTACAATATGTTTTATTCCTGTAAGATTTATGCTATTATATTAGGCCTCAATTCCTCTCATCAAGATCGTTTTGGATTTTTATTCTGTTATCCTCTATTTGGTAACCCATCCAGATTCACATTACTGGTAAATTGCATAATTATTCCTTATATGACTTTATCCATGTCGTTGGGTTAAGATATTGAAGAGAATATGAGAAAGGCTTGAGGCCTGCCATTAGAACTTTCTCTCTCTCTCTCAAATAGATCCTTTAACTTATACTATTTTACTATAATATTATATACTTATGCTATGTTTCTATATATTGCATACATATGTCTTCTATTACTATATACTGTTGTATATAGGAATATATACTTAACTGGTTCCTTTCATGTAAATAAACTTTGGTGGGGGAGATTCATGATAGGAATATAATGAAATAGCAGGCCTTATTCAAAAGAAATGGATTGATAATAGAAATGTAGCATGCTTAACGTAATCATATAAAACTTTAGGGGGTGCACAGCACATGCTTATTGAAGTTATTAGTTGTCTTTATTATGTATATTCTCTCTCTGTAATTAACTTGTTAATTATTTGACTATACTTCCTGAAACCAAGCAAAAGATTTCAAGGAAAATTTACAAAAATATTATAATTTCATCCTATAATAAAACATATTCTGAAACATATTAGGAGTAAAGTAAAACAATTAATTTAGTGATGAACAATATTCTGAAGAAATAAAATGATCAATACTCTCTAAAGTTTGTATGCTAACATTCCCTAAAACTCCTTAGGTGATGTGTGCTATTGCTGAAGTTGTTTTATTATTTGTTTTGGAAAAGCTTAAAGACTTTAGATGGTTAAACCAGTAAATTTACAGACAGTTATAGAAGCTTGTGCTATTCATGTTGTTAAATAATCACATAATGCTTAGAGCTTGCCATTTGTTACTGATCTCCCTGTGATCAGGTGTTTAGTTTGTATATTAGAAAGAATAACTGATTCTACACTTCATGGATCAGGAAAATAACCACACTTTAATTGTCAGGATATAGATAAGCACTGTCTTATAAGCTGTAGTAAAACCAAACATTTATGATATCTTTTAAAAACACTCCTTTACTCTTCAAATGATTTTCATGTATTAGAAATTCTATATTGTTTGTCTGACTTAATGACTCATGAAAATGTAACCTAAAAGTGAGAGCATTAACATAATAAAATAAATAATGCCATTAAATCACTAGTGATATGGTCCATTTGTGTTAATGGTCTGTATTTCTGGACAAGTAATTGTGCCCTCTTGTAATTGTGTTTCAGTTACAAATCTCACTATCTAATTTTAGCAGAAAATGTCAGCTTAAAAGTATATGTTTTCTTATCACAAAGTAATTGTTTTTGCTGAGGTAAATTTGGAAAACATAGAGAAGCATAAAAAATAAGAGGCAAAATCTGTTGCCATTCCATCACCTAGGACCACCACCTATAATTTTAAAATTGCTCTATATCAGTATATTTGTAGTTTCTCTTTATAAAATATAGATTATAATCTTCATCCTTCTGGGTAGCATTCTTTTCTTTCTCTTAACAATGAATTCTAAACATTTTCCATGTCATTAAATATTCTTCTAACACATCTTTGGCTACAGCAGAATTTAGTTACCAATCTCCTATTGATGGGTGTTTAAGTAGATTTTAATCTATTGATGAAAGCAAAGAGCTTGATGTTTCTAAAAATGCTTTTTAAAATGAATGCATAAAACTCTGAGTCTGATTCTGTACAAGAAAAATGTATTTGTCTTATATGCATTTGAAAGAGCCCATCATTTATTCTCTACTTAAAATTGTAGACTTATGTCAGTGTTGTAATGAAAGAAATGGTTAGCCAGAATAATTTTAATGTATTCTGATGGAAACTTGGAGATGCCTCTATTAAAACCTAGATTTGGACTTTGAAATTACTGCAGTAGTGTTGAATATGTCTAATATTCCTTAACACTCAAGTAACTTTTTAAAAATAGCTGGATCTAATTCATTGATTCATTTGTAAAAGCACAGGGTACCTTACCAAAAGAATCAAATATTTATTCATATCCTCAGCTAATGTTAGAATATATTTTTTACTGAATTTTATTCAGAAATAGGCAGCAGTATTTATAAAAACAGTGGCTAAAGTTGACCATGCTTCTTTCTTTATTTATTTGTGTGTGTGTGTGTGTGTGTGTGTGTGTGTGTGTGTGTGTGTGGTACGCGGGCCTCTCACTGTTGTGGCCTCTCCTTTGGTGGAGCACAGGCTCCGGACGCTCAGGCTCAGCGACCATGGCTCACAGGCCCAGCTGCTCCGCGGCATGTGGGTTCTTCCCGGACCGGGGCACGAACCCGTGTCCCCTGCCTCAGCAGGCAGACTCTAAACCACTGCGCCACCAGGGAAGCCCGACCATGCTTCTTTAGGTTTAATATAATCTTCCATAATTTCTGGAAACTTCTTTAAAATGCTACTTATCTTACCTGGTTTGACTAACATTTTTTTATATAAACTTATTTATTTATTTTTGGCTGTGTTGGGTCTTCATTGCTGCTCACGGGCTTTCTCTAGTTGTGAGTGGGGGCTACTCTTCATTGAAGTGCGTGGGCTTCTTATTGCAGTGGCTTCTCTTGTTGTGGAGCATGGGCTCTAGGTGTGTGGGCTTCAGTAGTTGTGGCATGTGGGCTCACTAGTTGTGGCTCATGGGCTCTAGAGCGCAGGCTCAGTAGTTGTGGCACATGGGCTTAGTTGCTCTACGGCACGTGGGATCATCCCGGACCAGGGCTCAAACCCGTGTTCCCTGCACTGGCAGGCGGATTCTTAACCACTGCACCGCCAGGGAAGTCCCTGACCTAACATTTAATATATCTGTATTTATTTTTCTATTTCTATGGGCATAGGTGATTTTCAAGGTTGTATTGGTCCATAATACTAGCAGAATTTTAAGCAAACAATTATAAGTGAGAAAACGTTAACGATTGATCATGTTTTCATTATGTAGTAAGAAGTATATGTCTATACAATATTTGCTAGATTGAATTTTGTCAGAAAATTATAAAATAGAGATATAAACTGTCTGCTGGAATGTACAATATCTGTACTAGATTTTCCTAAGTACCAGAAGTTAAGTATACTAAAGTAAATAACTTTGAATTTTTTTCACACGTTTCTCAGATTTTGTTTTAAATGAGACACCGTATAACACATGTTTAACTGACAACACAATTATGTGCTGAGTTTTCATTTTTTAAATGTTTTTACTTAAAAAATAAATATAAAGATGCTCAAGTTGCACTGTTAAATGCAGCTATATTTATGCAAATGCACGGATTTAATAAAAGTACACCACAACTGATTTTTTAAAAATCAAAATCGATTTGTAAAACCTAAAGAATTGTAGTGAAATCAGTCAAGTTGGTTGTACTTAAGTGGACTTCCTTAGTGCCATGAACTTGTTGTTCACTATTTCTCTTGAAGCATAATGCTCTCTTTTGCTTTCTTTATGCAAACACCATGCCATTGTAGCAGAAGCTGTCACCTCAGTGCAGCTATAGGCAGTGTCATTTCCTTTTCTAATGATTAAATTTTTTATTGACACATATTGATCCACAGTAACTCTCAGTCAATTTTTCCTGGGTGAAGACGTGTATCCAGTGAAACAGTAGCAGTGAAATTGTTGTTTAGATATGCTCACTACTTTTTTATGAATGTCTCTTTTTTTATAATTTTTCCTGGAGTATAGTTGATTTATAGTGTTATGTTAGTTTCAGGTGGACAGAAAGGTGAATCAGTTATACATATACATAAATCCACGCTTTTTAAGATTCTTTTCCCATACAGGTCATTACACAGTATTCAGTAGAGTTCTCTGTGCTATACAGTAGGCCCTTATTAATTATCTATTTTATGTATAGTAGTGTATATATATCAATCCCAGTCTCCCAATTTATCCCTCCTCCTTCTTTTACCCCCTGGTAACCATAAGTTTGTTTTCTACATCTGTGACTGTATTTCTGTTTTGTAAATAAATTCATTTGTACCATTTTTTAGATTTCACATAAAAGTGATATCATATGATATTTGTCTTTCTCTGTCTGAGTTCCTTCACTCAGTATGACAGTCTCTACATCCATCCATGTTGCTACAAATGTCATTATTTCGTTCTTCTTTATGCCTGAGTAATATTCCATTGTATATATGTACCACATCTTCTTTATCCACTCCTCTCTTGATGGACATTTAGGTTGCTTCCATGCCTTGGCTATTGTTAATAGTGCTGCAATGAACATTGGGGTTTATGTATCTTTTCGGATTATGTTTTTTCTCCTGATATGTGCCCAGGAGTGGGATTGTTGGATCTTATGGTAGCTCTATATTTAGTTTTTTAAAGAACCTCCATACTGTACTCCATAATGATTGTACCAATTCACATTCCCACCAACAGGTTACGAGGGTTCCCTTTTTTCCACACCCTCTCCAGCATTTCCTGTTTGCAGATTTTTTGATGATGGCCATTCTGACCGGTATGAGGTAATACCTCATTGTAGTTTTGATTTTCATTTCTCTGATATTAGTGATGGTGAGCATCTTTTCATGTGCTTTTTGGCCATCTGTATGTCTTCTTTGGAGAAATGTCTATATCTTCTCCGCATTTTTGGATTGGGTTGTTTGTTTTTTTGATATTGAGCTGCATGAGCTCTTTGTATATTTTGGAGATTAATCCTTCTCAGTCACTTTGTTTGCAAATATTTTCTTCCATACTGTGGGCTGTCTTTTCGTTTTGTTTATGGTTTCCTTTGCTGTGTGAAAGCTTTGAAGTTTAATTAGGTCCCATTTGTTTATTTTTGTTTTTATTTTCATTACTCTAGGGGATGGCTCAAAAAAGATATTTCTGCAATTTATGTCAGAGAGTGTTTTGCATATGTTTTCCTCTAAGAGTTTTATAGTACCCTGCTTTACATTTAGATCTTTAATCCATTTTGAGGTTTTTTTTCTTTTTTAATAGTGTTAGGGATTGTTCTCATTTCATTATTTTACATGTAGCTGTCCAGTTTTCCCAGCACCACTTATTGAAGAGGCTGTGTTTTCTCCATTGTATATCCTTGCTTCCTTTGTCATAGATTAAGTTGACTGTAGGTGTGTGGGTTTATCTCTGAACTTTCTGTCCTTTTCCATTGATCTATATTTCTGTTTTTGTGCCAGTACCAAACTGTTTTGATTACTGTAGGTTTGTAGTATAGTCTGAAGTCAGGGAGCCTGATTCCTCCAGCTCCGTTTTTCTCTCTCAACATTGCTTTGGATATTTGTCATCTTTTGTGTTTCCATACAAATTGTAAAATTTTTTGTTCTAATTCTGTGAAAAATGCCATTGGTACTTTGATAGGGATTGCATTGAATCTGTAGATTGCTTTGGGTGGTATAGTCATTTTCACAATATTGATTCTTCCAATCCAAGAACATGGTATATCTCTCCATCTGTTTGTGTCGTCTTTGATTTCTTTCATTAGCATCTTATAGATTTCAGAGTACAGGTCCTTTGTCTCCTTAGGTAGGTTTATTCCTAGGTATTTTATTCTTTTTGATGTGCTGGTAAATGGGATTGTTTCCTTAATTTCTATTTTTGATCTTTCATTGTTAGGGTATAGGAATGCAGGAGATTTCTGTGTATTAATTTTGTATCCTGCAGCTTTACCAAATTCATTGATGAGCTCTAGTAGTTTTCTGATAGTGTCTTTAGGATTCTCTATGTATAGTGTCGTGTCATCTCCAGACAGTGATAGTTTTACTTCTTCTTTTCCAATTTGGATTCATTTTATTTCTGTTTCTTCTCTGACTGCCGTGACTAGGACTTCCAAAAGTATGTGGAATATAAGTGGCAAGAGTGGACATTCTTGTCTTGTTCCTGATCTTCGAGGAAATGCTTTTAGTTTTTGAATGTCCATTATTTTTGAGAAATATTTTCCTATACTTGCAGACCTTTCCATTGCAAATTTAATAATACTGTTGTAAAAATAATACTAATTTTACTAAAGGAATGTTTAATATAGAATTTAATTAATTTGGATAACATTTTGGGCTAAATGTGTATTCTGATCATGATAGATATTTGCAGGTTGAATAATTAATATTCTAAAAGCTTTTTCTTAAACGTTTTACATTGTGCCACTCACAAATAAAAGCAGAATATTCAATGACTTTGGATATCATAATGATTGTTTTTGGTGAAAAGAATTAGGGCACTCATTTTGACAACGGAAGATATGCAGTTCCCTTTGCTCAGAGGTGTGTGTCCTTCTTTAACTTAAATCACTTTAAAAATTCTATTCGCCATTTATTTTCATTAAGATTTTTGATGCAAACTAAGTGTATATGTGTTTTGTGGATTTCCAAATTGATTGCTACATAGGGGAATTGGGGATTAAAACTCTTGCAGTTATTTTTTAACATTCTCAAAAAAACTTTTCTGCAAAATATATTGAGCAAAGAACATACACATGTATTTTCTTTGGATTCATGAAAAAAATATCAAAACATTGAGAACTTAAATGTAGTCAGAATTTCTATGTAAATATTTTTAATGAATTATAGAATTCCCAGGAAAGCTGGAGAATTTTTGTTGTTGTTCTGGTGAAAAACATAGGTTTGGCATTTGTTACTATACAAAATAAATACATACATGAACACAAGCCAAATAGCCTTACTGTCTACCTGTAGGAATCTCTCTGTCTTGTGGTACTGAAGCACACTTTGAGTGGATCTGCTTTGGTTATTTGAAACAAGATCTTTGGCAAAGTTAGTTAAATGAGTTGCAATCTCTTTCCCTGGCCTTGTAAAAATCAAG
>NW_020175019.1:11590-38371 GCF_003031525.2 Neophocaena asiaeorientalis asiaeorientalis
TGAATGAAGCTCTTTGAAGTGTCTCACTCAGTGATCTCTTACTCAACTTTAACTTCTACAGCAAACTCTACAGATGTTTACTGAATAGAATTTAAGTAAAAGTGTGGAGGAAGTGGAAGGAATGAAGCTCTACTATAAAGATATGAAAAAAAAGAATAGCAAAATAAGCATATGCTTAAACACAGTGATGGCCTACAGAGAGAGATACTTTAAGTGATGTCAAGGGTATTTCATGTTAAGAACTGAGAAAAATTTCTCAGTTCAAGGGAAGTCATCTAATTGCCAACTCAAGAAATTTTAAAGTCTCTACTAGATATCTATCTCAAACATGGGTTTTAGAAATGATTAAATAAGTTAATTTTAAATTCAGGGGTGATGTGATTCCTTTGCAGCCCTTCTGATTCCAGTGATTTATTAATGATTCTAGTAGCTTCTGTCACTTAGTTGTACAGCAGAAACTGTAATACAGATCTCCAACATGGCCATATCTAAATTGGGCTGTAGGAAATACCTACATAGCTATTTACTTTGTGTAAATAATGGTTACTAGGAAATATAGGGATATTATTTAATGAATTATGGAAATTTTTTATGTTGATTTACTGTAATGCCTTTCATTATACCTATTTATACTTTTAAAGAAATGTGAAATATGTTATAGATACAAAATAATGTATGTACCACATATAGAAAGTTTTAAAAATAACAAAAATGAACTCCTTTGTGTCAGCCACCAGTTTTGAGAATAAAGCAGTATAATACCACACTTTGTAAACCCCTTGGGGCATGGCTGCCTGGGTCTCAACTCCCATTTTCCCTTCATACACAGCTAACCTGATGTGTAACTACTGTCCTAAATCTTGTGTTACTCATTTCCTTCCTTTCCTCTGTAGTTTTAAAATATATTATACATTAACTAAAAAAATACATAGTTTAGTTTTGCTAATTTTGTTATATAAATGTATTCATTTGAATATATTCATCTTCTGTGACTTAATATTTTACTTATTGTTTTTTTGGATAATATTGTAATGGTGGCAATATCAGTATTTATTTGCTTCTATTGCTGTATAATATTTAATTGCATAAATATACCACAATTTAATTTACCATTTTACTGTTGAAGGACATTTGGGCTGTTTCAAGTTTTTTTTCTGTTATCAACAATGCTGCTAGGACTATGCCTATATTTGTCTCTTGGTGTACATGTGGAAAAATGTCCCCAGGATATGAACTCCTAGGTTTGTATGCATATTTTGAGTTATATTAGGTAACACTAAATTCTTCTCCATATGTGTTATAACACTTTACATACCAAAAAGCATGTTCAGCCACATCTGTAATCAAGCCCATTGCCTTTGTTTGACCATTTTACTTTTATGTTATTTGTCTTAAGCCTCTTGATTGAAAGGAGTATATTACATATCCTGCATACGATGCCTTTTCTAGTAATACATAGTGCAAATATCATCTCTTTGTGGCTTTTTACTCCCTTTGTGGTACCTATAATCAAAATCAGTTCTTAATTTTAATCTACTAAAATTTTTTATCCTTTTTCTTTCTGGTTTGAACTTTGAAAATAAAGTTTCATATCAGTAAAACATTTACCAGAATAAGGCTATTTGTCTAGAATGATAATATGCACTTATCTAAAAATTATTATAAAATATAATAATTATAAAATGTGATACGTATATAAAGTGTATATATATATGCACTATATATACATGTATATGTGTGTGTATATATGTATGTACATATATATATATATATATATATACACACACACAAACACACAGTTGACCTTGAACAACGTGGGGGTGGAGTGTAGTTAGAGGCACTGACCATCCCCAAAGTTTAAAATTTGAGTATAACTTATAGTCGACCCTTCATGTACATGATTCCTCCCTACCGTGGTTCTACGTCAGCAGATTCATCCAGCTGTGGTTCATGTATTATAGTACTATGTTTTTTACTTTCGAAAAACTGTGCATATAAGTGGACCCACATAGTTCAAACCTGTGTTGTTCAAGGGTCAACTGTACATACACACACACACATAACAAAGTGTCTTTCAAGGTTTTCAACTTAATTTTAAATTTCATTTATCTGCCTTATCATGCATGAACTACCTTTTGCTTACTTTATTATTTTAGGCAGCTCCTGAAAACACTTCTACTTTGCACAAGGGGTGGTAGTTGTGAATTTTCAGGTGTTTGTCTTTGAGTTTTCTCTTTGGTAGATACTGTGATTTTGTTCAGCAACATGAGAGAAACTATGGGATTTTTAACTTTATGAGGCATCATCATGCTCATGATTTATTGTTCTTTGGACAATAGATTCCAGCTCAAATGTCCTATGAAATAAAATAACACATTCAGTGAAATTTGTTTTAGTAATTATTATATGTAGCAATCATTTGACTGTGCCAATCAAGTTTTACTTTCTAAAAGCTCTTTCCATTAGTGCTAATGTGTTTGACTCTTTTTTTAATAAATCCAGTAATCATCGGGCAGTTGGTGAGGAAAAACAGATTAGAAGATTGTTTATCTGTATTTTCAAAGTGATGAAATAGAAATTCTTTTATGAACTTTTGCGGCTTGGTTTCTGGCAAAGTGTATTTTTAGTGTTAAAATGCTGAAGCACTGAGTGTAATTAGTCCAGGGAGAAAAGGAAAAGGAACTGTCATTGGTTAAACACTCAATATAGATTAGGCAGTGTTCTGGCCATATTATCACAGATATTCTTTATTCATGCATGCATTCATTCATTCAACAAGTATTTTTGAGTACTTTTCCATGTGTCAAGTTCTGTTGTAGGAATTGGAATAAAGCAGTGAATTAGAAAGAAAAAAAATTCTCATCCTCATGAAACTTAGGCAAAAAATATAATAGCTTATTGCCTTAAAGGTATGGAAAAGTTGACAAGTACAATAGAAAATAGCGTATGGCTCTGCTTCTCATATTGTAATATGCATGTGAATCACCTGGAGATTTTGTTACAATGCAGATTATTACAGTAGTTCTTGGGTGGGAGCCCGAGATATGGCATTACTAGTAAGTTCTTGAGCGATATCAGTGCTGCTAGTGTAGGAGCACACTTTGAGTAGCAGAGATTGTACAGTAAATGGTGAGGAGTGGGGATCAAGAGTAGAGAATGAGAGAGAGACTGGCTGCAATTTTAAATATGATGATTAGGAGGAAGCTTACTGAAAAGGTGATGATTGAGTAAGGATATGAAGAAGGTGAGAGATTTTAGCCATACACTTATCTAAGGAAGTATAACCGGACAGTGCAGAGGCCTTAGATGGGAGCATGCCTGGCAAGGAGGCCAGTATGGATGGAATGGAATGAACAAGGATAGCAGTTGTAGATCGGATTTGAGAGGCAGTGGGTGGGGGACAAACTTGCAGGGTCTTGTAGACCATTATAAGTTCTTTGGCTTTCACTTTGTGTTTGGGACTCACTCCAGAGTTCTGATCAGGGGAGAGACATGCTGTAACTTTTGTCTTTAAAAGATCACTCTAGCTGTTATAGAGATGATAGACTGTTGAAGGGCTGGGGTAGAAGCAGTGAAACCAGTTAGGCTTCTGCAAAATATATGCTGGCTCAGACTAAGGTTGTAGCAGACGAGATGATGGAAGTGGTCGTATTCAGAATCCACTTTGAAAGTAGAGCCAAGCGAACTTTTTGACATGCTAGTTGTAAGCTGTGAAAAAAAGAAAAGTCAATGATGACTGCAAGGTTTTGGCCTGAGTTTTTTGAAGGATGTAGTTGCCCACAACTGCAATGGGAAAAGACTGTGTTTTCAGGAGCACATTAGAATTTCAATCTGTGTCTCGTTGTGTCAGTTAGTCCTCCAAGTGGAGAGGTGGAGTAGACAATTGCATAGGAGAGCCTGGAAGTCGAAATTTGTTCTCCCATAGCATTCTCATAATCCTCTGCTGTTCATCTTTTATCCTTGTTTTGTAGTTGGGGAAATATGATCAGAGAATTTAACTAACTGACTCGGCTGGCAAATGGTGAAGCAGAAACTCAAGACAGTATCTGTCTGGCTCCAAATGTCATACTGCTCTCGTGCTCCAGTAGTAAAGGAATCAACACTGGTCATTGTAACTGGTTATGCCTTTATTCAGAGCAAATCAAAAGTAGTTTTAGGCAGGAAAATGGAGTTGGCTGTTCATCTTTTTAGCTGACTTGTTTGCTTACTATAGACAGATTTCTTTAAGTTGATACTTGGCAGGTTTCCACATGTTCTAGAGTGCCATGCTCATCTGAGTGTGACTAAGGTTTTCCTGAATCACTCTCTTTTTTCTACAGTTTACTAGGGGAGAGAATAATATATGGTCAGTGATCTGGGGTTCATAGTGAATAAATCTGTGCTTTCTCCGTGTTAGAAGGGCAGATAAGTGGGTCCATAACATTGTAGCCTCCCTATCCTCCATGCAGATGATTATGAAGAATGTTCTTCATGGTTTCTCAGAGGTTCGCAGCAGGATTGAGCCCCAGTTGCCCACAGCAATAACCCACTGATTAATAACCATTTATTGGCTTTCCTTGTATCCCTACCTCACCGTTCCCATTCTTCACTTCTTGGGATGACCTCCGAAATAGACCGTCTGCACCCAAGTGCATGTCTCTGGCTAATCTAAGGCAGGTGACAATGTAAAATGTGCTTAATTGGTGTATCCAGAATAGTTATTTCTAATTTCTACCACAGCACCTGGCGAATAGTCTCAATAAATATTTGCCGGACCACCAAATGGCTACAAATTTCCTTAATGATCATTAAGTAATAGTAGTAGTTGGTGTTACTATTATTTTACGCAAATCTATTTTTAATAGAATAAAGATAAATTCCCCTTTGTCACTGCTGCTACCAATCTCATTCCTTTTCATACCTTCCCAGAAGCAAGAATTCTTAAGAATTTGGTGTGTGTGGTTCCAGTCAGTGGGGGTGTGTGTGGGGTGGGTTTTTGACATTTACTTAAGTCACATCCTTTTATACATATGATTATGTAATTTGCTTTTTATCAAATTTATTATTTTGAGCTCTATGCATACTATATATTTCCTGCTTTCTAGTTGATTAAATTTTTCCTATTTCCCCCCTCTACAGGATTTAAAACTATTAAATTCTATTTCTTTTTTTAGTGATTTTCTGTAAATCTTTAAGGAACATATGAATTTATATTTTTAAGTACAACTACGAGTAATAAGCTAATACTTTAATGTTGTTAAAATTAATGAGCTTCTCTATTCTCTCCCAAAAACATAAGCTGTAGCTTACTTTTCCTCCTTGCTACTCCTGTCTGCTTCCATATTCATGTTTCATATAATTTTTTGTTTGAGATTGTTCTTAAGCAACAAAAGGCTTTATTATTATTATCTTCATTGGTTCTTATTTAGATTAATGAATTTTTATTTCTTTCTTTCATTTGCTTCTTGAACGTATTTCTTTCTTCACATGAATTTTTTCTTGTTGGTGAAGTGTCTGCTTGAGTCACTGACTGTGGTAATTAATCTAGGTCTTGACACTAGGGTTTTGCCATGAAGAGGGAAAAAAGGAGAATCTATGCAAGGTGATAGTGTCTGGATTTCCTTTGCATATGCTGGAAGGTCTATGCATTACCCTCTGAAAGTGGCTTTATGTTGCTGTAATGTTTGCAATACAATCCATGGTATAGTATATATGTATGTTAAAAAAAAACTGATGAGAAAATGAACAAACCACACATTAAGAGGTGACCCAAAAGAAAGTATTATCTAAGACAGTATATTTGGTATGTTAACCTAAGTGCCCATCATCGGATGAATGGATAAAGAAGATGTGGCACATATATACAATGGAATATTACTCAACCATAAAAAGAAACGGAAGTGAGCTATTTGTAATGAGGTGGATAGACATAGAGTCTGTCATACAGAATGAAGTAAGTCAGAAAGAGAAAGACAAATACCGTATGCAAACACACATATATGGAATTTAAGAAGAAAAAATGTCATGAAGAACCTAGGGGTAAGACAGGAATAAAGACACAGACCTACTGGAGAACGGACTTGAGGATATGGGGAGGGGGAAGGGTGAGCTATGACAGGGTGAGAGAGAGGCATGGACATATACACACTACCAAATGTAAGGTAGATAGCTAGTGGGAAGCAGCCGCATGGCACAGGGATATCGGCTCAGTGCTTTGTGACCGCCTGGAGGGGTGGGATAGGGAGGGTGGGAGGGAGGGAGACGCAAGAGGGAAGAGATATGGGAACATATGTATATGTATAACTGATTCACTTTGTTATAAAACAGAAACTAACACACCATTGTAAAGCAATTGTACCCCAATAAAGATGTTAAAAAATATACATAAAGATTTGTTTGGAACTATTTCCCATATTTCTTAGAGCCTCATCCAATGCCAGCATAATCAAATATAGTGAAATCAATGAAATGAATTAAATTTTAAAACATAATTTCTGCAGTGTGTTTAGCCTCACTGAGTAGGCATTATGACTATAATTTCCAATATTTGTAGACTGTAGATCTTCCTTCTTACTCATAGAGTCATTTTTAAGTGCTAGGACAAACCATTTTTTCCCCTCTCTTTGACACTCATGCTATTGTATACCTAAATTAGTTCTCTAGTTATTAATTTTATGCAATCTCACCATCACTGGTACTTTTTTTTATTAATCCTCAGTCCTACTGTTAGCATTCTTACCAAAGGGTTATCAGAAAATTTAAGTGACTAAAAACACATATAAAGCATGAAGCCTGTGAAAGGTAGTTAAAGCTGGAATTCCTCCCACTGTTAGAATCCCACTCTCACACCTTTCAGATCGCCTTTGCCCTCAGCTCTGATCTTGCCATTGGGCATGATGTGGTGGTCCTGGCTCTTAGCTTTTTGAGATTTGTATGGTAGATGTCACCTCTAGTACTTTCAGGACCCTAAGAGTTCGACCCAATTAATCAAATCATAGGCCATGATAACACTTTAAATTCTCCTATATACTCCTCAAAGCCTAATAATGGGAAAGAGGGGAAAATGGACTTTTTTTTCTCTTCTCACGACATCTTCTTTCATCCTTTCTGGTTTCTCTCGATGTCTCTCTTTCCAATTACCTGCAAGTTTACTTTTTTCAGTGGTTTCCTGTGTTGTCTGTGTGTTTTTCCCTCTTGGAAGAAGGCACTGACTAGGCTGACAGTTTGCTAATATCACCACTGTCTGATTACAGCTCTGTTACGCATGTGCAGCAGAACTGCATAATCTTTAAGAGGCCACTACAGCATTTATCAGCCTTTGTGGGTTTTAGACTAATTTGACCATTCATTTAGACTTGCAATCCATGCCGTGGGCAATCCAAAACCACCACCATGACAAATTAATGCTTTGTCAGAGGCATAGCAGTTGTCTCTCTATATCCTGAGACCCTCAGAGCATTGTTAAAACATGGCAATGTTAAATGTTAATTTTTATTGCCCGGTGGGGTTAATCACACATATCCATGAAGAGTCAATTTTAAATTAAAGTTCTCTGTTCACTATTTATAATTCCTTCAAAGTAACCAATCATACCAAAAAGGAATCAGAGCCAGTAGTATTTCTTACTGTCCATTTCGTGAGAGCATGTACTTATTGTATTGGATTTCTGGCATTTAGTGTTCTAGAAATATAAATTCCATTTTAAGTGCCCTAAAGACTCCCATCACCGAAATGAACAATGAAGTGTTAACTTTTCACGCACACGTATTTAGTGGTTGTTGTCAAAATTTTAATTTATGCTGCAGGTCCCTGTATTGACAAAGTTTTAGGATCTGGCAATTTTAGTTCAGAAAAAGATGTATTTTTTAATATTGGAAGTTATCTTTAGCTAGTCATTAAAATACTTAATTCATACTAAAGCTTGTTAAAAACAGCCTCTTCTCATGTTTATACTATTATAACATTGGAGTTTCTAAGCCAGTTCTATAGTACACATTCTAATTACTGTTTCTTATGTTATATTCTTATTCTACTTTTATCTTAAGGGAATTTATGACTTCATAATATTTTGTTCTGGCATCATAGTTTAAACTTTAAGTCAACTAAAAAGTGCATTTTGAATAACAGTAAAGAGATAATACAGTATAGTCTTCTGAAAACACAATTTCACTTATTCTTTTCTTTCATGAGACAGGTTTCCAGTAATTCAACATATGTTTTTTGAATTTTTTCAACCTATGTTTTAGTATTGAATTTGCGTTCTCAATGTTAAATCTGATGGCAAAAGTATCTTCCCATATTTCTTGTGGTTCCAAGAACACCATCCACTTTCCCAAGTACTGCATTTTATCTGAAAAAATATGAGAAGATGTAAACAACCTTGAGGCAAAAGCATTTGAATTTGATTATTTTCAAAATTTGGCAAGTAATTTCAGGCTAAATTTGAAAATAAAATGAATTTCTAAATAGTGAAAGGATAAATAAAACTAAATTTATTATCACTGAGAATATTAGACCATCTGTAATTATGTCTTTTAAAATACATTAAATGTAGCTTTCACAGATTATACCACTTTTAAGGTGACACTATCTCCTATGTGCTAGATAGAAAATGAAAGATAATCTTGAGAAAGATTAAAGTGCAACAGAGTACATCATGTTTGAATCTAAGTTTTAAATTGTGTGACCAATACTTTTATCTTTAGATTGGCCCTGAATATATTTTTCTCAGCCAGTATATTTTTCTCAGCCATTAGCCATTAGAAGAACCAACATTCTACTTGGTTTCTTATGACAGTTTAATTTACTAGCTTCTCTGGTTCTTCCAACTGTACATGTTATAAAGAATAGTTATTCTTTATTTCTTTGGTAAATTTACTTCAGATTCAACCATGGGAGGAAGATACTCCCTAACACTTCTCCATTTCTTTCAGTATTTGTTCATATGCCATTTCATCAGGAATATTATCTTTCATTTCTGCCTCTTACCTAGTTGAAAATAAAGATGAGTCTACAAATCCAAAAGAACATAGACACCTTAACAATAATACCTTACAATTTATTATGATGATGAAGTTGCCATTAAAATGTGTAGTTTTCTGACTGTTTCCAAATGTACATTGCAGGACAATGCTGTAAACATATTTTTTTCTCATTTAATTAAGCTTAATTAATTAAGCTTCAGTTTTGCATACTTGAAGTATTTACTCTTAGGAATATTCTTAAAATATTCCCCAAGTCACATTTATTTAAGCTAAGCAAACCATGCAATAGATAAAAACTCATTATTTTATAATAACTCTTTATTATATAACAAGAGATATATTTGTGTGTGTGTATATATGTGTACGTATATGTATATATGTATCTGTATATTTATTAGACACATTTATTAAATTTCTAGAGACGTACTATGGATTTTAATCTTTGATTTAAATTATATATAATTTGCAATTACACATACATCTACATGTCAGCTTAAGTATTTTAATCACAAGATTTGTATGTAATTTGTCTCTAAAGTTCACTTTTTTCTGGCCATGGTAAATTCTCTATTCTTTGACAATAGCTTTTGTTTATTATCACTAGAAACACTTTTCTTGAACTAGGTTGTTAATTAACTGTCATTTTTGTACAGGGTGTAGAAGAAAAATGAAAATAAGAGTACATAAGCAAACGGAATTTCACACACTACTGACTGTTATAGTGTCTTCAAATTTCAAAAATATGTATTGAAATTCTTATTGTACTTAATTTCATCAGAAGCATGACTTTAACCTCTGATTCATTATACTAGAGCACTGTATAGATACAGTTTAATATTGACTGAGAATATATTAATATAGACTTTAAAGTGGCCATTAAAAGCAGATTTCTGCTTCTCAATTTGTGCATTTTCTGTGATGACTGTCATTGCCATTGTAGCTAGCTTTGTGTGCATTTATAAAGCTTCTGTTTTAAACCTAGAAACATAAAGCTCTGAGAGAAATAATATCAGCAGTGTTTAACTTTTGGCCACTGTTGTAAATTGACAAGTGACATAAGTGCCTTTAGATTTTTTTTTAAAGAAACAAAACAAGTAGAACATATGCATCTAAATCATTAGGATCATCTCAAAGGAGCCACACTTCTTTATTTAAGTGATTCATTAGCCCAAATACACTCTAATTTCCTCTTTTAGAATTGCTTTCACAGGCCAGTTTATGAACCAGAAAATAAAGACTCATTTCTTTATAGTTAAAACCTAATTTTTGGCCAAAAGTTATATTGCCCAGTATACCACTTAATGTCTTATTGAATGATTCTCAATGAATTTTGTTTCTGAAGTTCATAGCAGTTCTTAGAAGACTGAAGGCTTTTCAACCATTGAGACTATTGAGAAGGCTGAGATATAAGATTTAATAATTCAATAATTACAAATGGCGTAACTACTTTTTACTTCCAAAGAAGGTGATGGGGGCTTTCATCAGACATCCTCAGAGGTTCTAGGGAAGGCGGATCCTGTTCAGAAACTTCTGGGAACTAGAGGCAGATTGCCATGTCATAGGCAGTCAAGTCCCTAAACTTTAAAACTTATTGCAAGGACATGGTAGCTCATTTGAGCAGATTGATAAGCTTTTTGCCTTTCAGGACCGAGGAAGCACTGCAATCCCAAGCTCCAAGCCCCAGGAGGCTTCTCAACTAAACATTGATGCTTTAGAAATCCCCTGCTGCTATGAATTTATGAGTGACTCGGGGCATTAAGGTAAAACAGGAAACTCCATAGGGAGGCTTGGGGCTAGAGGAAAGATGTAGGTAAAGGAGATGGAGTGGAATGGTTGAAACAAGGGTCTGTTTAGACAGTTGGCACGTGGCTTGTTTTACTTAGTCCAGACAGAAAGTGCTGACACCTCAGCCAAGGCTGGCCATTTTTCACTGGCAGGGATCAGCGGGGATGAAGGAACCACACTTTCACGTGCCAGATGTGGTAGCTTAACATCTTTACCAGACGTGTGGAAGTCTGCAATCTGAGCAGGGAAGGGAGTTTAGAGTGTCACTGTACAATGAGTGGAAGTACTGGATATACAGGAATCTAATGAATAAGAGAAATACTAAATGAATCTTCACAGAGTGAGGTGAAAGAAAAATGATAAAAGTGTGACTGGTGACAGGAGATTAGTAAAATTGAATTAGTGTGTGTGTATACACACCCACACATAAATACATACATATATATATGTCTCGTTTAAAATTAAGAGTTCAGTGAACTGTCCATCAGCATGTCTTCTTCATATCATTGAAGATTTAAAATATACCTAGGGCTTCCCTGGTGGTGCAGTGGTTGAAAGTCTGCCTGCCGATGCAGAATCACATTATGAAAATAATCCAATGTGACCAAATAGAATTGCAAGAATGGTTTAACTGGAAAACCTGTTAATATAATTCACCATGATAATAGGTCTAAGAAAAAAATTTATACTTACTCCATAGATGCCAAAGAGATAAATCAGTTAGAGGCATAAGATTTAGAAAAGAAGTAAAACTCCCTTTATTTACAGATGGAGTAATAGTATACCTGGAAAACTCTAGTGAATAAATGGTATTCCTAACTCAATCAATAAAATAATTCAACAAGTTGGCAATATGTAAAATTGAGAAGTAAAAATTGATACCCATCATATGCAAGAAATAATAGCCAATAAGAAGAGTTCGAAATTTTTTAGATGAGTTATAAAATCATGTTACAAAAGCAACAAAAAAGATAAAATAGGAATAAACTTAACAGAAATGTGTAAAACCTATAAGAAACTATAAAGCCCTTCTGAAAGACTGAAAAGTAGACTTAAAAAAATCCCTTGTTCTTTGATAAGACATCTCAACATCATTAACATCTGTTCTCCCTAAATTAATTTATAAATTTAATGTGTTCTCAATAAAAATAACAATACTCTGTTATATGGAGCTAGACAAATTGAAATTACGGTTTATATGGAAAAATAAGTGCAAGAAATATCTGGGAAAACACTGAAAAGGAAAAGCTGTGAGACTGGCTAGCCCTACAAGATATTAGAACATGCTACAATGCCCCAGTAATTAATTTTAATGGCATATGAATAGACAGACCAATGGAACAAATTCGAAAGTCCAGAAATAGACCCAAGTACATATGGAATTGTAATATATAATAAAGGTAGCATCTCAAATTGCTGAGACAGAGGTGAATTTAATAGTAAATAGTATTCGTAAAAAGAAGTAATTAGATTTCTTTCTCAATACATGCATAAGAATAAACCTTAAATAAATCAGAAGGCTAAATGTATAAAATAAATCTATACAAGTACTGAAAGAAAATATTGGTGAATTCCTTAAGGTAGGGAAAGACATTGTAGTCATGACTCAAAATTCAGATACCACAAATTTAAAAATCAATAAATTTTACTACACACAAAAGAAAATTTTCACAAGGAAAAATCAAAAGACAAATGAAAATTGGGGGAAAATTATGTAACATATATCACATAGGTTTAATATTCCTAATATATAAAGAACTTTTAAATCTTAAGTGGGAAACAAAGGTCCTATTAAAAATGCTTAAAACATAAACAATTTACCAAAAGTATAAAAATGATCCTTAATCATATGAAGATGACTGCTTTCAGTAACAGTAAGAGAAATGCAAATAAAAATTGTAATGAGACACTCTTCTCAACCATCAGATCGGCGAAAATTTGAAAGTTTCACAATATACTCTGTTAAGGAAGCACTTTCCTACATTGTTGTTAGAATTGCAAAATGGTCCACAACAAATGGAAGGGAAGTTGGCAGTATCTCATAAAAGTACATGTGCAGTTAAACTTTGACCTAGCAATCTCATTTCTAGGAATTAACCTGAAGATATACCTTCGATAATGCAAATACACATATGCACAAAGTTCTTCATTGCTGCATTACTTTAAACTGCAAAATATTGGAATCTACCTAAATAGCCAGACAGGATGTTAGTTCAATAAACTATAGTGTATGCACACAGTAAAGTAGTAGGCAAATGTAAATAAAATAATTAGGATATATCGATTGACTGATATGTAATTTCTAAGGGAAAGAAAGTTTGTCTTGTATGCTACCTTTGTGTAAAAACAGTAAAAGAAATAAGAAGAAACTGGACATCACCTTATGCAAGTATTCCCTGTGCAGTACAATATATCCTTGTAGCTTATTTATTTTATATGTAGTAGTTTGTACCTCTTAATCCCCTACTCCTGTTTTGCCCCTCTCCCTTTCCTCTACCCATTACTAACCACTAGTTTGTTTTCTATATCTGTGAGTCTGTTGGTTTTGTTATATTCATTTGTTTGTTTTATTTTTGAGACTCCACATATAAGTGATAACATACAGTATTTGTCTTTCTCTGACTTATTTCACTAAGCCTAATACCTTCCAGGTCCATCCATGTTGTTGCAAATGGCAACATTTCATTCTTTCTTATGGCTGAGTAGTTTTATATATATATATATATATATATATATATATATACACACACACACACATATATATATGTATATATATATATATAAAACTACTATATATATATATCTTTTGTTGATAGACACTTGGATTGCTATCATATCTTAACTATTATAAATAATACTGCTATGAATATTGGGGTGCATGTATCTTTTCAAATTGCTATTTTAACTTTTTCTGAATATATACCTAGGATTGAAATTGCTGATCAAATGGTGGTTCTATTTTTAGTTTTTATGAGGGGCCTGCATACTGTTTTCTACACTGGCTGCTACATCCTACATTCCCATCAACAGTGTACGAGGGTTCCCTTTTCTCCACATCCTTGCCAGCATTTGTTATCTGTGGCCTTTTTGATCATGGTCTTTCTTACAGGTGTGAGGTGGTATCTCATTGTAGTTTTGATTTGCATTTCTCTGATGATTAGTGATGTCAAGCATCTTTTCATGTGCCTGTTGCCCATCTGTATGTCTTCTTTGGGAAAATGTCTATTCAAAACATGGTCTTCTGCCCATTTTTTCATTGGGTCAGTTGTTTTTTGATATTGTTTTATGAGCTATTTTTATATTTTGGATATTAACCCCTTATCACTCATATCATTTGCAAATATTTTCTCCATTTCACTGGATTGTCCTTTCATTTTGTCGATGGTTTCCTTAGCTTTGCAAAAGCTTTTAAGTTTAATTGGGTCCCATTTGTTTATTTTTGCTTTTGTTTCCTTTGCCTTAGGAGACAGATCCAAAAAAACATTGCTATGATTTATGGCAGAGTATTCTGCCTATGTTCTCTTCTAGGAGTTTTGTGGTTTCCGGTATTACATTTAGGTCTTTAACCCATTTTGAGTTTATTTTTGCATGTGGTATGAGAAAATGTTCTAATTCCATTCTCTTACACGTAGCTGTCCAGTTTTCCCAGCACCACTTATTGAAGAGACTATCTTTTCTCCATTACACACTCTTGCCTCCTTTGTCGTAGATGAACTGACCAGCATGTATGGTTTTGTTTCTGGACCTTCTATCCTGTTCCATTGTTGTATGTGTCTGTTTTTGTCCCAGTATCTTGCTGTTTTGTTGACTATAGCTTTGTAGTGTTGTCTGAAGTCAGGGAGTGTGATAACTCCAGCTTTGTTCTTTGTTTTCAAGATTGTTTTGGCTGTCGAGGGTCTTTTGTGTTTCCATATAAATTTTAAAATTATTTGTTCTTGTTCTGTGAAAAATGCCATTGATGTTTTGATAGGGATTACATTGAGTCTGTAGATTGTGTAGACTAAGTGGTGACCAGAATTTCTACTAACTTAGTGTCACTGTATTAATTGATTATTTTGATTTTGGTTCCCTCACAAGCAGACCCTAGATCCTGGGACAGGGATTCAAGAACAAATAGTTCATTTGAGAGGGGATACCAGGAAATAATAGGTATGGACAAATGAGAAAGAGAGGGGAAGGTCTCTAACAGAGGATGCATTATTGACCCAGTTACCACTAGGAGGATGAGCTTAATCCCTGTGGGGGACTGAGCGACAATGTAATACACGCCTGAGAGTTATCCTGGCCAAGGAGGGAGGGGGATGAGGTATTTGTACACTGATTCTCAGAAATAGATTGAGGGCTTTTGGGGCATGCGAATTAATTCTCGGCACTTCCAGACTGCCCCAGTTCTCCACCAGATTCCCGTAAGCAACCAGTTGCAAGAGCTGATACTTGAGAGACAGGACCTCACATGTGAAAAACGATGAATGCTAAGGGGTTACTGGTGAGTGCCTCACAGCATCTGCTGCCTTGCTGAGGTGGAAAGCTGCTGAATCAGTCCCCCTGGCATTTCAGCCAGCACTCAGAGGGATTGCAGCCATAATTATGATGAGGTCTTTACCTTAACTCTGTTTCTAGGGTCCAACAGATTTGAAATACGTTATTATTTCTTCCATTTACTAGCTCAACAACCTTGGATGAGTTTTTTGTTCAAAACTTTTGTTTCTTCATCTGTAAAATAGGGACAATAATAGTGAATCCTCATCGAATTTTTTAGATGTAAAGAGATCTTGCTTTTGAAAGCTTGGCACTAGAAAATGATTTCTAAGTGTTAGTTTTAATTATTATATTTGTATCCCTTACAGTTGTTATTACTTTTCATTTTTAATCAGTCTGTTAGAGATCATTGTTCTTACGTTGAACTATAAAATGCACCCCAATCTGCTAGATTAATGTGTACCTTGGCTCCAACAAATGTGAAATTTTTATAGCCATTGAAGACTCAGGACTATAGGGACTCCTATTTGCCATCTCTTCTTGAAAATGACAATCAGTTACTTAGGAAAGTGACACTGAAAACTACAAAGGAAAGTGAGAGAGATTGGAACCAAATCATGAAGCTCAAACACCATCAAAAGCATAAGTTGTGAGTGGCACATAAAGGGAACAAAAATAAACATTATTAGGACTGGACTAAGCCATGTGCACTATGCTTTGGATATATTTATGGAATAGTCACAGGTTAACTGGTTAATTGCATAAGGTAGATTTGGTTGGGTGTAGAAAATCACCTATTCTTTCCTACACTGCCCCTTCAAACCTGTTGTCGTGGCTAGTCCTTTCCCAATCCATGAATGAAACCTCAGGCCAATCCCATAGTTTACCAGTCTCATAGTGTATTAGTTTCCTAAGGCTGCCATGATGAAATACCACAAGATACGTGGCTTGAAAGAATAGAATTTATTCTCTCACAGTTCTGGAAGCTAGAAGTTCAAGATCAAGGTGTTGGCAAGGCTATGCTTTCTCTGAAGGCTCTAGAAGATGATCCTTCCTTGCCTCTTCCTAACTTCTTGTACCTACATCACTATGATGTCTACTTCCATCTTCATATGGTGTTCTCCCAGTGCCTCTGTAGCTTCATAAGGCCATTGTTTTATAAGGATACCAGTCATATTGGGTTAGGGGCCCACGCACTCCAGTATGACCTCATCTTAACTTAATATCATCTCTAAAAAACCTATTTCCAAATAAGATCACATTCTGAGGTTGTGGAGGACTTCCACATATCTTTTTTGAGGGCACATAATTCAACCCATAACATGTAGATAATTATAATCTAGGCCCATCAATAATCAAATCGCCAAATCTCCTCCACTGTAAACAACTTTCCTTCCTCAGTTCGGGACTGCTCTATGCCTGAAAGCCTACATTGGGGTGAGAGTAATGTGAATGCCATCTTCCCTGCCTCCTCACCTTGTTCTGCTCCTCCTCCTCTCCCTCTGGATGACAAGGGTGGGGCTGGCTCTTTCAAGGCTTGAGCAGGTGGAGAGGGTAAAGGTACTGACACTGGAAGGAAAAGAGGAGAAAGGAAAGTATGAAGAAACTTCTTTTGACTGATAGAATTATTTTGGCTTTTGTGTCCCCTGAGGCAGCAGATTCCAAATTCTTATTCTTATTCTGACTATTAGGTGGGTTTTATGCTTCTTCAGAAACTCACCCTGAATTCTAGGTATCTTTCACTTAAAACCAAATTTATGTGGACAGTGTCTCCATCACTATCAATCAAATCTTCAGACCCTTGATGTCTTGTACTGTTTCTCAGTTGGGATCTCTGTACCCTCCAGGCAGTCATCTTGGGTGGAACCTCTCTTGAAATGGATTCAGCATCCTTCCCCAAGGTTGACAGAGGCCTCACAATAAATGTAAATCCTTGTCCCATGAAGCTGGAACTATTTCCTCAGGCATTGATTAGTAAAACTCCAGCCTCAGACACTTGCTTTGAAGTTTTAAGAGTTAGATACCAGTCCCTACAGTCGTCAGTCTCCATTGGATACATTTTAAGCTCTCCAAGTCTTGGTTTTCTCTTAAAAAAAGATTGTCAGTCTTGCAGAAACACAGCATGCTAACGATTCTCTCCAAAGAAAGCCACACTACTGGACACCCTGATTTGTCCAAAGATTTCTTAACCTTATATAAACAGCCTAGAGGTAAATAGCAGCCTAATCAAAACCTGGTAGAACTTGTCAGAACCTTTTTTTTTTTTTTTTTTTTTTACACGGGCCCAGCCACTCCGCGGCATGTGGGATCCTCCCGGACCGGACACAAACCCGTGTCCCGGGTTTGTGCATTGGCAGGCAGACTCTCAACCACTGCGCCACCAGGGAAGCCCCAGAACATGTCTTTTAATATTTTCTAATATGTATTTTTGTAAAGTGGTTGACTGAAATATAATTCACACAGCACACCTTTTGTCTACTTAAAGTACACAATTCAGTGTTTTTTAGTATACTCACAGGGTTTCACAAGCATCACACAACCTAATTTTAGAATAAAAACCCCATACCCATTAGCTGTCATTACCCATTTTTTCCCTTCTTCCAGCCAAAGGCAAACACTAATCTACTTTCTGTCTCTGTAGATTTGCCTATTTTGGACATTTCACATAAATAGAATCTTACAATATGTGGTCTTTTCGGACTGGCTTCTTAGCGCAATGTTTTCAATGGTCATATATTGACTTGTAGCATGTATGAGTATTTCATTTTTTTTCTCCAGATAATATGCCATTCATGCATATATCATATTGCATTTATCTGTTTATCAGTTGATAGGCATTTGAGTTGTTTCTACTTTATTACTATTATAACTAATGTTGCTGTGAAGTTTTGTGTACAGTTCTTGTGTGGACATATATTATCATTTCATCTTTGGTATATACCTAGCAGTGGAATTGCTCGGTCCTATGGTAACTTTATGTTTTAACTTTTGAGGAACTGCCAGACTGTTTTTCAATGTGACTGCATCACTTTACATTTCTATTGCGTCTCCATATTCCCACCAGCACTAGTTTTTGTCTGTCTTTTTTATTATAGCCATTCTAGTGGGTAAGAAGTAATTGTTTCATATTATTTCACTATATTTTTGTAGGTGTTCTATTGCTTTTTCTTTGTGATGTCTGAAGAGTTTATACTTTCTATATTTTTTCTCAGACTTATTAGTCCTAAGCTAAATCTCTAAAATGACAAGAACAGTGATAAATGACAACAATTTCCACAGCAGTCAGACAAGAAAAAGAAATAAAATGCATCCGAATTAGAAGGGAAGAGGTAAAACTGTCACTATTTGCAGATGACATACTTTACATAGAAAACTCTAAAGTCTCCCCCAAAAAACTATTAGAACTTAAATGAATTCAGCAAGGTTACAGGATACAAGATTAATATACAGAAATTTGTTGTTACTATACACTAATAATCAAATATCAGAAAGAGAAAGTAAAAAACCTATCTTGTATAAAATCACACCAAAAAGAATAAAATACCTAGTAATACATTTAACCAAACAGGTAAACGGCCTATACTCTGAAAACTGTAAAACATTGATGAAAGAAATTGAAGGTGATACAGAGAAATGGAAAGCTATCCTGTGTTCTTGGATTGGAAGAAATAATATTGTTAAAATGACCATACTACCCAAGGCAGTCTACAGATTTAATGCAATCCCTATCAAAATACCCATGACATTTTTTCACAAAACTAGAACAAATAATTCTAAGATTCATGTGGAACCACAAAAGACCCCAAATTACCAAAGCAGTCTTCAGGAAAAAAAAAATAAGCTGGAGGTATAACCCTCCCAGATTTCATATTATGCTACAAAGCTATAGTCATCAAAACAGCATGATACTAGCATGAAAACAGACACATAGATCAATGCAACAAAATAGAGAGCCCAGAAATAAACCCACTCACTTATGGTCAATTAATTTAAGACAAAGAGACAAGAATATACAATGAAGAAAAAACCAGTGTCTTCGATAAGTGATGCTGGGAAAACTGGACAGCTCCATGTAAAAGAATGAAATTAGAACGTTTTCTCACACCATATGCAAAGATAAACTCAAAATGGGTTAGTGACTTAAATGTAAGACTGGAAACCATAAAATTCCTAGAAGAAAACATAGGCAGAACACTCATTGACGTAAATCGTAGCAATATTTCTTTGGATTTGACTCCTAAGGAAAAGGAAACAAAACCAAAAATAAATAAGTGGGACCTAATTAAACTTAAAAGCTTTTGCACAGCAAAGAAGACCATTGGAAAAATGAAAAGAAAGCCTAAAGAAAGAGAGAAAATATTTGCAAATGAAGTGACCAACAAGGGATTAATAGCCAAAATATATAAACAGCTCATACAACTCAATGTCAAAAAAAAAACAACAATCCAATCATAAAATGGGCAAAAGACCTGAACAGACATTTCTCTGAAAAAACATACAGATGGCTAACAGGCACATGAAAAGATGTTCAACATCACTAATCATCAGAGAAATACAAATTAAAACAGCATTGAGATATCACCTCATACCTGTCAGAATGGCTATCATGAAAAAGACCACAAGTAACAAATATTGGTGAGGATGTGGAGAAAAGGGAACACTCTTACAATGTTGGTGGGAATGTAAGTTGGTGCAGCCACTGTGGAAAACAGCATGGAGCTTCCTCAAAAAACTAAAAATAGAACCACCATATGATCCAGCAATTCCACTGCTTGGTTATATATATACCCTGAAACAACAAAAAACACAAATTCGAAAAGGTACATGCTCCCCAAAATTCACAGCAGTATTATTTACAATAACCGAGACATGGACACAATCCAAATGCCCTTCAACTGTTGACTAGATTAAGAAGATGTGGTATATTTATACAGTGAAATAAAAAATAATGAAATACTGCCATCTCCAGCAACGTGGATGGGCCTAGAGAATATTATGTTAAGTGAAATACATCAGACAAAGACAAATACTTTATGATATCACTTATTTGTGCAATCTAAAAAATAATACCGATGAATGTATATACAAAACAGAAACAGACTCACAGATACAGAAAACAAACTTGCGGTTTCCAAAGGGGAGAGGGAAGAGGGGAGCAAATTAAGGGTATGGGATTAACAGATTACAGACTACTACACATAAAATAGATAAGCAACATAGATATATTGTGTAGCACAGGGAATTACAGCCATTATTTTATAATAACTTCTGATGGATTATAATCTGCAAAAATACTGAATTACTATGCAGTACACCTGAAACTAATATAGTATTCCAAATCAACTATACTTCAATTAAAAAAAGACAAAAATTTCAACAAAAGGCATTGGTACAGCTCTACTCTAGAGTTAGCATAATATCATATATGCAAAAAATCATGCATATGTCATGAGATAGAGAGTAGAGTACATGTGAAATAATCTTACTACATCCTGAGTGCTAAACATTTATGAAGGCCTTCAGACTGGTTACTTGCTTTATAACAATAATCACAACAGTAATAATAATAATGATAATAATAGATAACCTGTACTGAGCTCTTCCTATGTTTGTACCAGGCATTGTTCTACATATATTTTACATACATTAACTTCCTTGGTTCCTGTGAAAACCCCACTAAATAGATACTATTATTAACCTTAGTTCCCAGATGAGCAAACATCCTTAGATGACAAGGTTAATCTCTAACTTTTCACAAGTAGGGGAAAGAGAAGATTGAGAATATATTAAAAATAGCTAATGCATAAAAATCTGCAAAGGTAAAGGGCAGTAATTTTGCTTAGCTCTGTCCAGATCTTCTCAGGTCCCTTTTGGATATTTTTGTTGTCTACCCTTTCCCCAATTTCTGTGCTTTCATGCTCATCAACCAGTTCTTTTTGGAGGATTGTCCTCAGGCTACTGGAGCCCATCTCCCTCCCCACTCCCAGATGGAAGAGCTTAAAGCCTGGAAATTTCCCATGAAGTTTTAGAAGTTTCCCTACTGATAAAATCCGTTTGCTTTCCCCAATCCCTCACTGGTTTTCCCTGAAAGTGTTTTTTTTTTTTTTTTAACAAATCACTTATACACAAATCCTCATCTCAGGGTTGGCTTCTTTTCATGGAGACATGCTGGGGAAGGAGAATTTTGATGACCTTTAAATAGAACTTGTTATGTGAGGAAGAGAAGTTAAAGTTATCGTCTCAAGCTAAAAAAAAAATGAGAACAAAAGAAAATTCTCTTAAGCCAGCAGGAATTTATGTTAGAAATAAATGGATTGTCATGATTTGAAAATGTTAAAATGGGCTATTTACCCAGAAAAATCTGTGTACTTGCTTTCTGTGAAGACTTTAAAATGTATATAACCATTTTTTTCTGGGTTGGTTTAGATATACTGCAGTCCTTCTGGAGGAAAATGACTAACTCAGTGTCTTCCCAGAGCCTCTTTCGCTCTGAAAATTGTATAAGAGCACAACATTATCATTAACCTAAGCAGTAAAGCCTTTTTGATTATCCATTGTGCTAAGGGCTTTACAATGATGGTTAAATAGATTCAGTCCCCACCTTTTAGGAACTTAAGAGAGCAAACTTTGAAAAAGAAATAAAAGAAATCTACTATTTATAGTATACTACAAAGAAGCATTAAAATAAATAAGAATGAAGGTCACTTCAAGGAAACATTAATGGATTACAAACATCAGTATTTCAGAAAAGGAATATTTAGAAGTGATATCCACATTGATTTTACAAATGAGATATAGACAAAAACTATATTTATGGCATGTGTACTCCAAATTGATCCATTTTTCAGAGAAAGCAGAAAACTAAAGAACATAATGGAAAAAAAAGTTTATCATTATGTAATATTAAGGGAAAAGAAAGAAATGCATCAGAAAAATGTGAAGATATGATGGATATATGTGAAGAAATTTTTAATAAACCGATGAAGAAAGAAAAATTTTAGTGGTCAGGATAGGATATTAAAAAAAAAATTTGCAGGATAAATTCCCATTGTGTCATTGGGGAAGCAAATAATACTTCCTTGTAGAGGGCGGCAAGTCAGGATCTAATATCAAAAATTATTTATTAAAGAAATGAATACTTTTTCTTCTCAAATCTCAAAACATATTTGGACCTGAGCAATTTTGAAACAAATTTTCTTCTGAGTTTCTTAGAATGATAAAGAAAATAGTTCTCACGTATGAAAATGACTGAACTTTAAATATTTGTGTGTATATATTTGATTTAAGAGGTTGGGAAAAGATTTGAGTGGATAAGTAGTAGTTAGGAGAAAGCAGAGGAGATAAATAATACGAACCCTTTACATAATTTTATTATATAAGTAATTTCATGCACATTGTAAAATCGGCATTTGTAGTACATACATATATTTCCTAAAACTATTAACTACTTTCCCTCAATCAGATAGATAATGAAGTTGTTTTTAGTTCTTTTAAATAGACTAGAAATGTGGTCAGAGATGAAAAAACAAATCCAAATCTATTGCCTTCAAACTTCACCTGTGTGAATATTGAATAAAGACACATTTTCAGATGTGCAAAAACAGAGAATTTGTTTCACCCTTTCTTAAAATATTATTCAGGGATGTTATCCATCAGAACTAGAGAGTAAACCAAAAAAGAGGAAAGCAGTGAAGAGAAGTTCCTTGATTATAGCTATTTGGAAGTCTCTACCAAGGAGCTATCTGTCCCAAGTTAAAAAGGAGGGAGGACTTCAGAATAGAAGTTTCTGGGGAGTGATTTTATTTTATACTTTATAATTTGGAACAATGTAAGGAAGCAATAGATGCCAAAGATAAAAGGATAATAGAAAGGTAATCAATCATAAAAGATCTTAGCAGCCCCTTTTATGGGAATAGGAGGACTATTAGATGATAAAGTCCAAGCAATCAAGATCAAACCAAAACAAAGAAACTCAGGAATATTAAATATGTGGTAAAAGAACAGAAGAGCTTTCAATACAAATAAATGTAGAATTGTAAATAAAAATAGAATCATTTGTAGAATAGAATGTAAATATTATAAACATGGAAAAGTGAATTAATATAAAATTGAAACAAGAAGAGGGACAAGAAGCTTATTTTCTTGTTTTTCCTACAGGAAAGAAGTCAGTCTGGCTTAAAATTGAAATACTTACTTTAAAATATTATAATGGTACTGAAGCTGACCTCTTAATGTAGATTCATGTTTACTTTTTAAGAAAATTCTGAAGCACCTAGAGGGATCATTAACAAACTAATAATTATTTTACTTCTGATTATTTCTTCATTTATGTGCAAATAAAATTACATTAATTATGTCATTCAAAACATGACCATGTTTAACATAATCCCATTTAATAAAATGATATCTATCTATATTTATCTCTATACATGTATTAGAGAGATAGCTGGGATAATCATTACCTGATGTTTATTATTACTATTTCTTATCTATAGTTTTTAATATTGTTTGATTTTTTTAATATTGAAAATATATTATTTTGTAAATTAACAAATCATTCCAAGAAAAAGTCAATTAGTAAAATAATGTAAAAATCAATACAGCTGTAGGAGTGACATCAGCACCCTGGTGGTGTGAGAACTCCCTTTGTCTCTCCCCTTCAATCTGCAAGTACTAAGACATCCATAACTGAACAAAGATTCCTTTGCCCAGCACACCAGCACACAGAGAGACCCACACATTTGTGCGCCTGAAGATGGGTGGATTGGAACACATAGAGAAAGCAGAACTGGGGAACAGTGGCAGCAATGCCTGTGATCCTGGCTCCCCAGCTGCAGCAGCTGAGACTGCAGGCCCAGAGAACTCAGTAGCAGAAGTGGAGGCAGCACACACAACTCTGACTTCTTGGTTGGAGTGGCACCCACGGCCACAGGGAACTGGGCAGCAGTGATGGTGAGGGCCCCACAACCCCCGTCCCTCCAGCTTCAGTAGCATCTGCAACTTTGGTCCCCCAACCTGCAGTGGCAGAGCACCCGTGAACCCGACAACCCCAAAGGTAGTGAAGACACCTGCTACCCCAGCTCCTCCTGCTTCTTCCTGTTGCAGCAGCAGTGCCCGCAACTCAGATGAACTCAGACATGGCAGAGGCACCTGCCATCTCAGTGCCCCTGGTGGTGACACCAGCAACAACAGCAATACCAGCAGCAGCAGCAAGGCACTGGATACCCAGGAGGCACAAGCATCAATGACGAGGGCACATCAACACCTCTGGCAGAGGTGGTAGAGGGTAGAAATGGCCTGTTCTCAAATATAGTCCAAGGCATCAAGTAAAAGAAACCAAAATCGTGTGCTATAGTGCCAATTGAAAAACAAAATAAAGGCCTCTAGTTACCAATCTCTTGAACAGTTAGAATCAAAGTAAACAGAGCTTTACCTAAATAAGAAAGGTGTTTTCTACTTCAAATGTGCCAGCAGGGGAACAACTCATCAAGTACCATGAAAAACTATGTTAATGCAGTATCACAAAAATAAAATGACAGTTCTTCAGAAACCAAACGTACAAATTGTCTTAAAATCATGGAAGACTGTGACCTAACTGATAGAGAATTCAAGATAGCTGTCACGAGGAAACTCAGCAAACTACAAGAAAACTCAGAAAGGCAGTTCAGTGAGCTCGCGACAAAATTAATGAACAGATGGAATACTTTACCAAAGAGATTGAAACTCTCAAAAATAACCAAACAGAAATTCTGGAGCAGTAGAATTCAATAAATGAGATGAAGAACGCATTAGAAAGCATTGGAAATAGAGCAGACCATATGGAAAATAGACTTAGCTTAAAGTTAGAATTCTAGAAATTTTCAGGTTGAAGAGGAGAGCAAACTAAGATTTTTTTTAAAAAATGAATAAACTTCACAAGAACTATTAAACTCCATTACAAAAGGGAACATAAGGATAATGGGTATCCTAGGAGGAGAAGAGAGGGAGAAGGGAAAAGAAAGAAATATTAACATAAAGAAATAATAGCTGAGAACTTCCCAAACCTGGGAAATGAACTGGATATACTACAAGTCCTTAAAGCTAATAGAACGCCTAATTATCTCAATGCAAAAAGACTTTCTCCAAGACACATTATATTAAAATTCTCAAACATCAATGGTAAAGTCAGCCAGGGGAAAAAAGACAGTATCTTACAAAAGTACCTCACTAGGCTATCAGCAGATTTCCCAGCAGAAACTCTACAGACCAGAAAGTGAGGGAATGGAAAACAATATTCCATGCAAATGGAAATCCAAAGAAAGCTGGCGTAGCAATTCTCATATCACACAATATAGACTTTAAAACAAAAACTATGGGCTTCCCTGGTGGCGCAGTGGTTGAGAGTCCGCCTGCCAATGCAGGGGACATGGGTTCGTGCCCCGGTCCGGGAGGAATCCACGTGCCACGGAGCGGCTGGGCCCGTGAGCCATGGCCGCTGAGCCTGTGCGTCCGGAGCCTGTGCTCCGCAACAGGAGAGGGCATGGCAGTGAGAGGCCTGCGTACCGAAAAAAAAAACAACAAAAAACAAAGACTATTACAACAGACAAAGAAGGACACTACATGATGATCAAAGGATCAATCCAAGAAGAAGATATAACAGTAGTAACTGTTTATGCACCCAACATAGGACAACCTCAATACATAAGACAAATGCTAACAGCCATAAAAGGGGAAATAGGCAGTAACACAATCATAGTAGGAGACTTTAACACCCCACTTTCACCACTGGACAGATCATCCAAAATAAAAATAAATAAGGAAACACAAGCTCTAAATGATACATTAAACAAGATGGACTTAATTGATATTTATAAGACATTCCATCCAAAAACAACAGAATACACTTCTTCTCAAGTTCTCATGGAACATTCTCCAGGATAGATCATATCTTGGGTCACAAATCAAGCCTTGGTAAATTTAAGAAAATTGAAATTGTATCAAGTATCTTTTCCAATGACAATGCTATGAGACTAGATATCAATTACAGGAAAAAATCTGTAAAAAATACAAACACATGGAGCCTAAACAATGCACTACTTAATCATTAAGAGATGACTGAAGAAATCAAAGAGGAAATCAAAAAATACCTAGAAACAAATGACAATGAAAACACAATGACCCAAAAGCTATGGGATGCAGCAAAAGCAGTACTAAGAGGGAAGTTTATAGCAATACAATCCTACCTCAAGAAACAAGAAACATCTCAAATAAACAACCTAACCTTACACCTAAAGCATTTAGAGAAGAACCAAAAAAACCCAAAGTTAGCACAAGGAGAGAAATCATAAAGGTCAGAACAGAAAGAAATGAAAAAGAAATGAAGGAAACAGTAGCAAAGATCAATAAAACTAAAAGCTGGTTCTTTGAGAAGATAAACAAAATTGATAAACTATTAACCAGACTCATAAAGGATAAATGGGAGAAGACTCAAATCAATAGAATTAGAAATGGAAAAGGAGAAGTAACAGCTGACACTGCAGAAGTACAAAGGATCATGAGAGATTACTACAAGCAA
>NW_020175019.1:38415-61826 GCF_003031525.2 Neophocaena asiaeorientalis asiaeorientalis
GAAATTGAATTATTTGTAGTGAGGTGGATGGACCTAGAGTCTGTCATACAGAGTGAAGTAAGTCAGAAAGAGAAGAATACCGTATGCTAACACATATACGTGTAATCTAAAAAAAAAAAGTCATGAAGAACCTAGGGGCAAGATGGGAATAAAGATGCAGACCTCCTAGAGAATGGACTTGAGCATATGGGGAGGGGGAAGGGTTAGCTTGGACAAAATGAGAGGGTGACATGTACATATATACACTACCAAACGTAAAACCGATAGCTAGTTGAGCAAAGATCAATAAAGGAGATAGATATAGATATATGAACAAGTGGGAAGAAGCCGCATAACCCAGGGAGATCAGCTCTGTGCTTTGTGGCCACCTAGAGGGGTGGTATAGGGAGGGTGGGAGGGAGGGAGATGCAAGAGGGAAGAGATATGGGGATATATGTATATGTACAGCTGATTCACTTTGTTATAAAGCAGAAACTAACACACCATTGTAAAGCAATTATACTCCAATAAAGATGTTAAAAAAATTAATTAGCTAATTTAAAAAAAAACTCTACTGACCGGTCGAGAGTGGAATAATGTAGTCAAAATTTTGAAATGTAAAAACTGTCACCCAAGGATATTCTATCCAATAAAGTTATCGCTTCATATATGGAGGAGAAATAAAGGTTTTATCAGACAAACAAAAGGTGTGGGAATTCGTAACCACTGCACCTGCCTTAGAAGAAATGTTGAAAGGAGCTCTTCTACCTGAAAGATAAAGGCAAACATATACAAAATTGTCAATAATGTGATAAATAGCCAGAGAGAATCAGAAAATTGCAGCTGTAGATCAGAATAGGTTGTTAGACAGTTAATTATAGCATAAAGGTCAAAGGAAAAAACCGCAGTAGAATAGTTATAGCTACTTCAATTTGGTAATGCACTGAAAACATAAAAAGGGATAATTTGTGAAAACAAAAACACAAAAGGGGAAATGGAAAAGGATGGAACATGTATAGGCAAATGAAGATGAAATACTATCAGCAGAAAAAAGGACCATTTTATCAGTGAGATGTTTTGTACAAACCTCATGGTAACCACAAAAGAAAAAAGAAAAAACTAGGGAAGAAGTTTGAAAGATAAAAAAGAGGAAACTGAGGAAAAAAACCATACAAAACTGGCAAACTAAAATGGCAGACAGAAACACAAGTAAAAAGAAACAAGGGAGATGTAGAACAACCAGAATACGAAAGATAAAATGGCAGTGCTACATCCTCGTATATCAATAATTACCCTAATTTTAAATAGACTGAATTCACCAATCAAAAGACGCATGTGGCCAGATGAATTAAAAACCAAGACCCAACTATATGCTGCCTCCAGTAGACTGATCTCAGTTCTAAAGACTAACATCTGCTCAAAGTGAAGGGATGGAAGATGGTACAGCAAATGTCAGCCAAAAGAAAGATAGTGTAGCCATACCCATGTCAGATAAAATAGACTTCAAGCCAAAAAAAAATAACAAGAGACAAGGAAGGACATTATATAATGGTAAAGGGGACAATCCATCAAGAAGTCATAATATTTATTAATATATAGGCACCTATAGCAGGAGAACCAAAATATATAATGCTGTTATTAACAGACCTAAAGTGAAAAATGACAGCACCACCCCATTTACATCAATGGATAGATCATGCAGATAGAAAGTCAACAAGGAAACAGTGGCCCTAAATTAAACATTAGATCAGATTTACCTGATAGGTATATGAACATTCCATCCAAAAGCAGAATACTCATTCTTCTGAAGTGCATGTGGAACATTCTAAAGAATAGGTCATATGTTGTGACACAAAACAAGTCTCATTAAGTTCATGACTGAAGTAAATTTGATTTATAATATAGCAAAATATCCAGAGTATAACCCTAAAAGTTTTTTTTCAAAATAATTTAATAACCTTCCAAATTATTATCACCATTCTTATTATAAAAACATGTAGTCTTCACCTCTGTTTTCAACTGGAAAATAATTTTACATTAAGGGTGTAACTGCTGACCAAATCTTAGTAAGCCCATAGAACTATAACAAAGATAGTTTAGATTAAAACCACAAAATACATTATTGACAAGGTATATGTCACAATGGGGTGAAGTTCAACCCAAATTACTGCCTTTCTTTTGCAATGTGCTTTTGATTTTGTGAACTCCTTTTGCCCTTCAAAGAATGTCTGGAAATGGAATCTATTTGCTTTTACTTACATATGGACAAAAGTAAACAATAATACCTGGTAAAGTTTAGAGGCATAGTATACTTACTTGTTTGGATAAGAGCATGCATTAGAAAACACTAGTATCTAAGATAGCCAGGTCCAAAACACTAATTTACAACCGTCTAGGTGCCTTCATAATCTGAATTTATTATAGAGAGAAAGCCTAACCTAAGTCAAGTATTTTATGTGCTTTTCATTTACCAGTGAAGCTAATCCAAATGGTGTGAGACTGAAACCAGGGGTATCAGCTTTCATCATCTGGGCCAAGCTTGCTCTGCTTCATTTCCTTCCACTTATTGTTTTCCCGCCAGGTCACTGGTTAGCAGACCATGCAGCCCATAATTATGACCTGGGGTGCTGAATATGAGTTTTTCATTTTCAGTAAGCATCCACTTTGCAGCAAGCACTTCTGAGTTTATTATCCAAAAATATATAATAAAAAATCCTTATACTTGGACCAATGGGTTTGTGGAATAAATTGTATTTGGACAAAACTAATGTGCTCTTGAAATGTTTATAAAATTTTGTTAATCCAGCTTCTTCTCTGATTCATATTAGTTATCTGAGTTAGAGACTTGATATCCTTTAGCCAGATTTCCATCTTTCCTATAATATTAGATGTCCCATACACCCACTGTGTCCTACTAGCATCACAGGGACACCTCCACTCCAGTTAGATTATCACTCTTGTGCACTCTTTTACATTCAGATAAGTTCATATTATTTCTCCATTGGTTCCTGTCCCAGGAATGCCATTTCTTCTCACCCTTTTCTATCCAGCCGTACTTCAAAATGTATATAGTACATGAAGAACTTTGTTGTTCTCGAAATCCCTATGGAGAGTAACATGCAGTTCAGTACTTAATCAGCCTCGAATTGTTTCCTACAAGCTAGTTTTATCTCCACAACTGAGTTGTAAATTCCCTGAGTGCAGTAACATCCCCAGATCTTCTTTATCTAGCACTACCATAAACAGTGCTCAGCATATTTGTTACCTGTTTAACAAATAGTTGTTTATGATTATTTGATATTATGATTTAGGCTAGTGGTGCAGACCTTTCAGGTAAAAATAAACACAAAGACAAATAAAACAAAACTTCACATCTGTTATGCAACATTTCTAGTCTCCTCTCCTGGCTCCTCTAAATTACTTTAATGCTTTTGATTTGATTGACTCAAACTAGAACATACTTAGAAGGAAACCCAGTTGTTGTGAATATCTATTAGGATGACTCAGGGTAGGTAAATAAAGAAATAATAACTCAGAGGAAAGACTGGAAGCCAAGATTCAGAGTTCATGTTTCCAAGTATAGGTCAGTGTATCTCCTTTGATCCAGATAAGTCAGCCAGTTGGTCAGTGGATCCTATTTGTTTGCCTATAGTAACGTGCATTTCTGTTTTTTAACACTTCTCCCATTACTGTAAGTACCTTTGCATATATTCCTCTTTTCTGGGCCTGTGGGCCCATTATGTAGCCCAGCAACTGTCTTCTCTTCACCATAGTATTATCAAGGCTGAACAAAAGGCCTAACACTTAGTAGGTGTTTAAAATATGTGTTGGAAGAATGAATGGATGGATGGATGGATAGATGAAAGATGAAATTATTTACTGGGTCATAAAAGAAGATATCCCTTCTTATGAAAATAAGTGGCCATTTTGTTACATTGTTTGATGCTCTAAGATGTTAAGAAAGCAAAAAGGACATATTAGAGACTAAACCTAATCAAGGCTCTCTTCCCGTACAAACACACAAATTAGAACACATGACCTTATAACATGGAATGTGAGTAGCTGCCTTAATCATTTCAGGGTGGCATTTAATATCTCCTTTAAGCAAAAGGTGTCTTTGTGAATAAGATTCAATAGTCATTTAGCCTTCTGTTTTTCAATGTTCTCATCTCTAAAATGGACATAGTAATTGGTTTTTTTTTACCTATTTCATAGTTGGATTAAAATTTATACCTTGCCATATGACCATTTAGACCACTGCCCTTGCACACCTTTCTGTGGATACTGACAAGGTAGAGAGGTCAGGGAAAGGAAATTTATACTGACATAGTGGAGTGACAGCAATGGGACAATAAGGGGAAGATTATGTGAAAAATTCATGCCAGGGAATAGGGGCGAGATTCTATAAAGCTTAGAGCAAATCTCAAAGGGGAGGAAAGTGTCAAAATGATTAATATTAGGATTCAAAATCCACACTAAAAACGGATTTTAAAAATTGATTCTTTGCTTACATGTCACATATATGGTTATACAGTAGTAACATTTGAAAGAATTTTGAATCTTATGGTCACATAGATAGGTCACATTTTTACCTAAATATCTCCTATAGTAAGTGTTCAGGGACTTGGCTAATTTTATATTTTTTAACTTGTCACCCAGCCCTTTGTTTCCTCTCTCCAGACATGCAGAAGGATTCTAAAATATATTTATGCCAAACATTTCTCTTTCATGGGAATTTGGTTTAAACCAGCTCTGTTGCTATGGTACCTAGTTTTCGGTTAACGGAAAAACACAGAATAGAAATAATACTGGATTTATATCTTTCAAATATGTGTGTGTGTATAGTAGAAGAGGCGGCATGATATAATAGCGTTTGGAGGTAAAGAAACCTGAGACTGAATCCCAGTTTAGCCAGCTAAGAGCAAGTTAACCTTGAATAAGTTACTTATTGCTCTGGATCTGTTTTCCCATCTGAAGTGGGTATTAATAATAATATTACTTATTTTTAGTTTTTAATTTTAATAAAATTAAAACAGTGCCTTAATTGTGTGAAACAGTGACTGGCACTGAGCAGGTTTGCATAGGCCTACTAGTTTTTTCAAATGTGGAGGTAACATATATATATTTAGTCCGTTATATATATTGGACTAAATTGTTTTCCCTCTCTTCCAAAACTACATGTTGAAGCCCTAAACACCAGTACCTCAGAATGTGACTGTATTTGGAGATAGGGCCTTTAAAGAGGTAATTAAGTTAAACTGAGACCATTAGTGTGGGCTCTAAGCCAATCTGACTGCTATCCTTACAAGAAGAGGAGATTAAAACACGTAAAGAGATATCAGGGGCTCTCATATAGAGAGAAGTCCATGCAAAAACACAAGGAGAAGGCAACCCACTGCAGGCCAAGGAGAGAGGCCTCAGAAGAAACCAAACTTGCTGACACCTTGGTCTAATGCTTCTCGCCTCCAGAACTGTCTGTGGTACAGATGATCTCTGACTTACAATGGTTTGACTTGGAATTTTTCAACTTCAGGATGGTGCAAAAGTGATACACATTCAGTAGATACTGTACTTTGAATTTGGAATTGTGATCTTTTCCCGGGCTAACGATATGCAGTATGATCCCCTCTTGTGAAGTTGGGCAGCAGCAGCGAGCACGGCTCACAGTCAGCTATGCAATCACCGGGTAAACAACCTGATAAACTTACAAACATTCTCTACCGATAACAGCCATTCTGGTTTTCACTTTTAGTACGATACACAATAAATTCCATGAGATATTCAACACTTTGTTATAAGATAGGCTTTGTGTTAGATGATTTTGCCCAAGTGTAGGCTAATGTAAGTGTTCTGAGCACCTTGAAGGCAGGCTAGGCTCAGCTATAAGTTCAGTAGACTTGGTGTATTAGATGCATTTGTGACTTATCGTATTTTCAGTTTATGAAGGGTTTTTCAGGACCTAAGCCCATGGTAAGTCAGAGGAAAACCTGTACTTTTATTTGGCAGCCCTAGCAAATTAATACTATCTATCTATCTGTCTATCTATCTAAAACAGGTACACAAATGGTCATAATAATATAAAAATGATAGTAACATGCTGGGTTTTCCTGAGTCTTTTTCTCTTCATTCACTGCCTAAAGTATATAAATTTTTAGTTATTATTTACTTTTTATTGACTAATAACTTATCTGGAATAAAGAGCACAGATCTTAAATGCATATACCAATGAATTTGTACGCATGTACACATCCATATATTTATCACCTAGGTCAAGACTTAGAACATATCCAGTTCCCTAGAGATCTCAGTCACATTCCTCCAAATCCCCATCCACTCCTCCCTGTCAAAGTAAACACATGTGACTTCTAGTGTTGCATGTATTTTGAACTTCACATAAATGGAATCACACGTTACTCTTTTGAGTCTGGTTTCTTTCACATAACATCATATGTGTGAAATCCATCCATGTTTCTCTATGTTAAATAGTTCATTTTTTTCTGTTTCTTAGTAGTATTCCATTGTATGAATATACTCCAGCTTGTCTATTTTAGTGTTGAGCATTTGGGTAGTTTCTAGTTTTTCATAATTATAAATAAATTTGCTATGAACATTCTTGTAGCTGTTTTTGGTGGACATAAGCACTCATTTCTCTTGGATAAGAAGTACATAACAGTTCTATAAAATGTCTCCATTTTAATGTTAGTCACACTATAAAGTCAGTATTTTTCTACCTTTTATTGCCTTTATTCTCCCCTCTAGAAATTTCTAATGTTTTCTGAACCAGGGATGACTTTGCCCCCTAGGGAATATTTGGCGATGTCTGGAGATATTTTTGGTTATCACAACTGAGGGGATGCTCCTGGCATCTAGTGGGTAGGGGCCAGGATTGCCGTAACAGCCTATAACACACAATATAAGCCCGACAACGAATTATCCTGCCCCAAATGTCAGTAGTGCTGCTGTTGAGAAACCCTATATCTAGATCAATAGGATTTCATTTTTATTTTTACCTGGTAGGTATCAACACCAGCTTTTATTGCTTGACCAACCAGCATATTCCTTCCACTGTATTTTGTTAGGACTCCTAAAGGGAAGTTGTAACGGGCAAGAGTATCTTCTTCCCCGTTATATTTGGTGTGTTAACTCTCAACACCTATATGACCTGACTCAAATGAGCTCAGGCATCAAAAGAGCTTGACTTTGTCAATAAACATTTCTAGAAAAGGGAAATAGCAGGTCTCCCCTTTAAGCTTATAGTACTGCGTTCTGTGCAAGAAAAAAATGTCATATGTCTATCTATGCAAATGCCACCCATTGCCTCTATTTAGGACCAACTAAGACATCCATGCCATTGATGCTTATTCTGTTTCAAAATTTGTACAGAATATTCTTGAAATCCCTCCTGTCATTTTTCCCATTCTCTGAAACTGTGATCAGTCCATTCAGACAACCGCATGTCACTCATTGTTTTCTCAGGCAACCTCTTCTAACCTTCAGAGTAACTGAAGGTATATTATATTCACTTTAGTTATCACAAATACTTAAAAGAAGAAAATGAACATGTCATTTCCATGTATCTGAGCTTTCTCTTCTCCCATATTCCTGTCAGTCCTTGCTTCTGGAAACTGAGCTTAAGGGCAATACCTTAGCTAACACTTTTTGCTGATTTTATATCATCCATCTAGCTACAGGGCCAACAGAGGTGATTACTTGCCTCCCCAAACAGGCATGGAGTCTCCACCTCATATGATTGCCTTCATTTATTTCAGTGACATTGAAATGGAGGAATGGTGTTCTTTGGCTTTCGGCTTTAAACACACGATATGCAGTATTTTTGGCTGACATCTCAGGAGTGCCTGACACTAAAAAACTGAAAAGTCATGAGTTTCCCTCTTCACTTTCAAAAATTGAAAAACCACTGATAACTAAGAGTATTAAATGTGAATATAACCCATACATAACTGCCTCTTAAATCTAAAAATCATTACAAATAATTCTGTCTGTGCAACTCTAACACGTCAAGAAATGTTTGTGGGTGAGGGCTTTTGTAACTTAAACTTTAGCTCTATGGTTCCTTAATTTTAAAACTCATAGTTATTGATATTTGGTGCCTTGGCTCTGTGATGCCCACAGTCATACCGTGTTTCAAAGTATCTCATAAAAAGAAAGACCATCTATTTTTAAGATGTACTACTGACCTCATTGGCAATCAGTGACATAAAAGAAGAGAATAATTAATTTTTTAAATGATCCTCAATGAAAGGAGTGCTTTTCATGATTCTAGAATCATGGAAAAACTATGGGGGAAAATTATATCTGCACTTGAACTCTTGGGAAATATTTTCTTTAAGCTATTAACCATTATTGTAGAGAAATTACTACTTTGGCTTATTTTTAAAATATTTGTTTTTTCCTTTCATCTTCAGCAAAATTAACTAAGTATTAACTATGATATGTCCTTGGAAAGGAAAGAAAAGGGTTCTGTGGTTGTTATGGTAAGTTTCATGTGTCATCTTGACTGGGCTAAGGGATGCACAGATAGCTGGTGAAACATTAATTCTGAGTGTGTCTGTGAGGGTGTTTCTGGAACAGATTAGCATTTGAGTCTGTGGACTGAGGAACGAAGATCTGCCCTCACTGTTGTAGCTGAGCATCATCCAATCTACTGAGGCTCTGAATAGAACAAAGGCAGTGCGTGAGCTGAGACCATCATCTCTTGCCCTTGAACATCAGTGCTTCTGGTTCTCAGGCTTTTAGACTCAGACCAGGACTTATACCATCTAACCCTGATTCTCAGCTCTTCAGGTTCAGATCTACACCTTTGGCTTCCCAGTTTTCAGACCTTTGGACTTATACTGAATTACCACCACCAGATTTCCTGGTTGTCCAGCTTGTGGACAACAGATTTTAGGACTTCTAGGCCTCCAAAACTCTTCTCTTTTATGTATCTGTATATATCCTTTCGATTCTGTCCCTGGAGATCCCTGACTACTACAGTGTTGCAACAAATTAAATACTGCATACCATTTTCCTCCACCCTGACTATGCCGTAGTTTAACCATGTGGATTTGAATATTAAAAGCTTTAAGAGTCATTTTAATCTGTTTTTCTTTCCCCATCCTTCCTTCCTTCCTTCCTTCTTTCTTATCATGATAAGAACATTTAACATAACATTTACCCTCCTAGCAAAATTTTAAGTGAACAGTATAGTATTGTTAACTATAAAAGCACTGTTGTATAACAGATCTCTAGAACTTATTCATCTTGTATAACTGAAACTTTATTACCAATGAACAGGAACTCCTCATTTCCCCCTCCCCCCAGTTCCTGGCAACCACCATTTTACTCTCTGTTTCTATGAGTTTGACTATTTTAGGTACCTCATATAAGTGGAATCATGCAGTATTTGTCCTGTGACTGGCTTAGTTTACTTACATGATGTCCTCCAGGTTCATCCATTTGTCACACAGATGTATAAACCCAAGGAACAGAATAGAGGGTCCAGAGATAAACCCATGCACATTTGGTCACCTGATCTTTGACAGGAGTTCCAAGAATACACAATGGGAACAGGATAGTTTTTACAACAAAAGTGCTGGGAAACTTGGATATCCACATGCAAAGAATGAAATCGGACCCTTTTACTATACACAAAAATCAACTCAAAAAAGATTAAAGACTTAATGTAAGACCTGAAACTGTAAAACTCCTAGAAAAAAACATAAGGAAAAACCTTCATGACATTGGTCTTGGCAGTGTTTTCTTGGATATGACACCAAAAGGACAAGCAACAAAAGCAAAAATAGACAAGTGGGACTATATCAAACTAAAAAGCTTCTGCATGGCAAAGGAAGCAATCAACAGAATGAAAAAGCAATAAATATTTGTAAAACATGTATCTGACAAAGGTTTAATATCCAATATATTAGGAACTCATACAGCTCAATAGCAATAATAATAATAATAACCTGATTAAAAATAAGCAAAGGACCTGAATATACATTTCTCCAAAGAAGACATACAAATGGCCAACAGGTATCTGAAAATATCACTAATCATTAGGGAAATGCAAATCAAAACCACAATGAGATCTCACTTCACACCTTTTAGGATGGCTGTTACTAGAAAAACAAAAGATAAGTTTTGGGGAGGATGTGGAGAAATTGGAACATATGTACACTGTTGGCAGGTAAAATGGTGCAGCCACTATGGAAAATAGTATGGAGGGCCCTTAAAAAAATTAAATATGCATTATTTCTTAAATTTATAGGACTATAGGATACTTTTTTCATCTAACATCTTGTGATATCTTATGAACTAAATGTTCTGTGGAAAACACTTTGAAAAATGACTATGTGAAGTCAGAGTATCCAGTAATATTTCTCATTCTAGTCTAAATCTAAAAGTAATATTCAAAAGCCAGTCCTTTTATTGCATAGAGTAAAAGACTTTAGAGTTTCATAGTACCAGAAAAGATCCCCTAGTAAACCTTCCTTTTGAATCTATGGTTTTTAATTATCTAACTGATGAATCCAAACAGATTCTCCAACATTATCTTCTCTGTGTTAAGACCACCCCTTATGTTGCTACCTTAAAGACAATTTGCATTTCAGTAATGAACATAAAAATGAATCAGTTCCTTAAATAAGAGTCTGAATATAAGACAAAGCAAGCATAATGTGAAACCATAATAATCATTGTTTTGAATTGTGGTCAGTAATTTGGGTAGAGAACATGTTTTTTTCAACTCTAGAAAGAAGGTGTGACAGAAAAGTTATCCTTAAACACAGGAGAATCAAGATCAATTCCATAGTCACAGTCATGTGTGACATTCTTCTGAATAAGATTTCAAAATAAATGCTGCAAAATGTTCTAAAAAATAGAAAAGTATCATTAATTGTATTCATGCTCATTTCCTTGTCTATTTTCCAACAAAGATTTTTTTTTCCACTTTCACCTTTTACAATCGTTGGCTATACAAGTGATACACTTGTTCCATTTCAAGTCAAGTGACAGGGTTAGTTCATTACTGTTGCAGCTCTGGCAAATGAGATCTGAAATGAAACACCTGTCCTTCAACCCTAACTTTTTCTTGGCTTATGCAAATGAAGAGAGCAGGTAGGCGTTTTACATGTTTTACTTCTCATATGATGCTGTGGGTTTTATGCTGACAAGGGACATTTTAATGTGTGTGAAACTAGTTTTCATAATCTGGTTTGGTTTTAGCTTTTTTCTTATTGGACAGGTTGTCACTGCTGTCTTTTTATCTGGCGAGCAGATGGAAGTTACCCAGGTTTAAACTTGCACATAAAATCCAGGTTAGGCCCCATACACAAAAATAAACTCCAAATGGATTAAAGACCTAAATGTAAGGCCAGACACTATAAAACACTTAGAGAAAAACATAGGCAGAACACTCTGTGTCATAGATCACAGCAAGATACTTTCTGACCCACCTCCTAGAGAAATGGAAATAAAAATAAACAAATGGGACCTAATGAAACTTCAAAAGGGAAGGGTAAGCTGGGGCGAAGGGAGAGTAGCATCAACATATATACACTACCAAATGTGAGATAGCTAGCTAGTGGGAAGCAGCCACATAGCACAGGGAGATCAGCTTGGTGCTTTGCAATCACTTAGAGGGGTGGGATAAGGATGGTGGGAGTGAGACTCAAGAGGGAGGGGAAATGGGGATATACTTATGCATATAGCTGATTCACTTTGTTATACAGCAGAAACTAGCACAACACTGTAAAGCAATTATACTCCAATAAAGTTGTTAAAAAAAAAAAGAAACAGGTTAGATTTAAGTTTAGATGTCTGGATGACTTAAAGAAATAGATTAGAAATACACCTATTAAATTTACCCATATCTTAACATTTGGTTTATGCATTATGACTGTCCCAATATGCTATGCCAATGTGAATATTTTCATAACTAATATAAATTATTTAAAAATAGAAAATGCAAAACAAAAGCTCTTATATGAAATATAGTTATCAGCATGAAGTGTTTACTCATTTAGTACCTGGCTATTGTAAATGTATTAAATTTAATGATTGCATTTTCTCCATTAAAGTTCTCAATAATAATCTCCTGGATATAAAATAAATCTACTTGTGTTATTTTAAAGAAAAGAAAGGAAAATTCCTTGGGATAAATTGTGTAACTGAACTTTTGTGATAATTTATTTCAATAGGGATATAAAAGATTATTACTATGCAGATATGGTGGCAATGGAAGTCCAATGAGAAATAAAGCCTGTAGACATTGATTGCAGTAAACTGGTTGCCCTCATTCTTCAAGGGGTTTCCAAAATGTTATTACAAAGTTCTTATTTTCAATAAGTCACATCATAGGGAAAACGTCTTTAAAATGAATAGACTATTATAGCCATGGATATCATCTATTGGAATTCTTGGCAACAAAGTGAAACCAGTAAGTTATTTATTTGTAGGTTTTTCTATGCACATATTGTATAGAAAAATGGGAATATCCTTTTTGATTAGAAAAGTTTTAACGATGGGAAAGCAGTTTTCCTGTAACAGTGATATAGGGTTGAATACCACTGACCCAAGGTTACCAAGAAATTCATAATTATTCCAAGGGAAACAATTTGTAATCTTTTCACCCCTTTATTTTAAATACATAGACAGTAACTTTCCCCCAGGTGGCAAATACTCAATGAAAAATCCAAAGGAGATGTGTTTTGTATTCGGGGGAACTTTGGGATACAAACTAAATTGGTGGCAAATAGGTTGCTGGCTCTTTGATTTTTTAGATATTTGGAAAGATGTTTCTTTTGTAAGGAAGCTAACCAAATGCCAACCAATGTGTGTTTCTTTTGTAAGGAAGCTAACCAAATGACAACCAATGAGTGGTGTGAAGAAAGCAAGGGAGCTTTCACCTTTAATAGCATGGTTTACAATGCAGCTGCTTCTGGGGAAGAGAGTTACATTTCCTTAAATCCCAAGGTGAAAGGTTGCTGTGAGTTCTTTTTTCTGAAAGAAGGCTTTGATTAAAGAAAGTCATAGATTATTTGTGGATGCCAGGCTCCTGAGAAAATAATGGAGGCCATTCTGGCAGGAAAGAGAGATGCAAAAAGGATGGGCATTTGGGGATGATTAAAGAGTCTCTCATTTGAAGCAGAAAGTGTTAAACTTGGAAAGAAGGGAAAAATAAAACCATGATCACAGTGAATTGATGACATATTGCCAAGAATTAGGTCATTATTAATACATAAACATTTAATAGAATGCAAATTTGGATCATAAAAGACCAAAAGGTAAGTTTTAAGAAAGTAGAGTTATTACTCATACATGAATATTTATGTTTACATGTTGTCAGAGACTGTTCGTACTTGTTCATATTGCTAATTTGAGTATTAGAGGGTTAAATGCTTACACCTTATGGATATTATTTCCCTCCCAAGATTCTTTCTATCATCAAACCTCCCAAAGTTTGTTATGCTCTATGAATCTTACTTTTTTAGTTATGGCAATCAGAAAAGCAGATGGAAAGGCATTCCTTATTGGGAGTGGCATAGACGAAGTAATTGATACTGTTGGAAAGATAGAACATGACAGACAGAACATGACCATCCCATCAATTACATTGTACCATATGGTGGGTGAAATGGTGTACCAGTCAGGATGTGCTAGATTATCATGCAGAAGTTAGTAACCTTATTTTTTTTTAAATTACTGTTATTTGAGTTTTTGTAAAACTTGAGAAACATGACCTCATGATAAACATTTTTTGAACTGTAGAACTATTTATATGAATCCATAAAAGAGATATAAAGATGAAATACAACAGATACAGATAGATAATAAATTATTATGTGATTCTTTGATATTCTCATGTATAGTTTTATATTTTACAAATGTGCTTTCTAAATAAGAACCTACATAGACCTTTATATTTGGGTCGTTCCAATTCTTTCAATTCTAAATATGTTAATTTTGGTCCCACTGGAATTTCAATAACAGAGATAAATTAAAGCTGTTATGCAGAGATGTTTTTTTAAATTCTATGTTAATAAAGGGTTCCTCAGAGATGTTATACCTAGTTTTCCAAAAATAATACCTATCTTCTTAGTGATCTACAAGTCAGATTTTAGGCAGCAGCTGTTAAGAAGTTTAGGGCACTCATTTCCATTTTTTCAGATTGTAAAGTTCTAGTGCTGGTCAATGCAATTAGGATATTCATCACACAACATTATTTTTTCTAATATAACTTAAATAGAGATTATCATTAAATGCTGACTTCCGAGAGTTCCTCTTAAATGAAACTTTTTTTTTTTTTTGAGATCTCTGAGCAGGAAGAGGTAGAACTTCAGCTCCAAGCTCTCGACTATTTGTTTATTTTCATCAATTTGCACAAAAGTCTCAGATCTGAGCTGGCTACCTTATTTACAGTCATTATCAACTTACTTGCCTATAGTGCTGACATTGTTGATGGATTCTAAGCAGTGAAACTGGCAATTATGTATCTAATGTTAAAGTCTAGGAGCAATAAAGGGAGTTTCAAAGGGAGGCTGAAATTGAACACTCATATACCTCAATTGTTGGAAATCATTATATATTTTTTTGTTTTGTCTTGCCTTTTACCTTGGAGAAGAGTTTCTTTACTGCCATGGACAATTATACTTATTCAATATGTAGAAAGGTCATGACTTACCTTAAATATTTGGCTTTCCTTTAAAAATTAATCTTATTAGGAGTCTATTTTAAACTGACGTGAGCTAATTTATTTAAACCGTGAGGAAGAGATGTTATATCTTTTGGGTACAGTGGGAAAATCAGTGTCCTAGAACTTACTGATGGCACCTTCAGAGGTGACTCAGCTGACCAGAAAGTGTTGATTTCCACTTTGTGATTTTAAGAGTAAATGATATAAACAATCTAACTCTACATGTAAAACAACTAGAGAAAGAAGAACAAAGAAAACCCAAAGTCAGTAGAAGGAAAGAAATCATAGAGATCGAAGCGTAAATAAATGAAATAGAAACAAAGAAAACAATAGCAAAGATCAATAAAACTGAAAGCTGTTTTTTTGAGAATTGATAACCCTTAGCCAGACTCATCAAGAAAAAAAGGGAGAGGATGCAAATCAATAAAATTAGAATGCAAAAGGAGAAATCACAACTGACACTGCAGAAATAAAAAGGATTATATGAGAAAGAAGAATTGAAAGCAGAACGTGAAAAACATATGTAGTCCATATATTTTCCTGTTGATAGCTTCAATCACATAAGTAGTAGTTAAATGCCTTTAAGAATCAGATATATCACAGAGGTAGCTTCAGATGACATGTTGCTTTGTAAGTTGATTATATAGTTTGGATAGGACATGGAGAAGTATATCTTGGCTATCATATTGGAAAGTCTTTCCACAAGATGACGCTCTTAATGTCTTTTGTTTTTAACTTTTTTCTTGCTCCTAATCTCTTTTGTTTTTAAATTTTTTCAGTGCTTTATTTTTTTACCAAGTTGAAGAAAATATATAACTGTAATACATGTTTGAGAATGCAGATAGCTCATTTCAGATACTTTTGATTGGTTTATTTTATTGCTGATGGTTATCATATATTTCCTCAAAGACATCAAGAGATGATACTGGATTTGAGGGGTACATGAGGGCCTATCAGCCCTGCTCCCAGATTTAATACACATTGAAAAATTGTACCCATGGATTCTTATACTAACCCAGATTTTCAGTGTATCAGATTATTCTTATTTTAATATTCCAACTACCTGATTTATAATTCTGTTCTACATGTTATATTTCTCTATAATACTTGGCCTGAAAAAAATGAGAACATATTTTCTGCTAAACAAATTTTTCCACTTGGATGTAGTTTTAAAGATGTATTACATTTATACAAAGTTTTGAGATGGGAGCCTTTCAGGTTAAATTCCTCCTTTCAAATTTTGTCTTTTATGGTCACTTCTGCATCTTGACACCCTCTGGAATAATGACCACAGTAAACAGACTCAGAATTGGAGACTCTGGAGAGCACTTGGTTCAAGATGTTGCCACTTATGCATGTTCTCAGTGTTTTTTTAATCCCAAAGTCTAAGTGAAGGGAAAAATCAAAGTCTTCCCTTTTGAAGTGTATGAAGGGGAGAAACAGGAATAGGAGGGAGCAAAAAAAGCAAGAGAGGAAAGGACTTGATATCATAAATGTATGCATTGATTGCTATTAGAATAGTAGGGCAGCCTCAAGCATTACTTTACAAAACCATATTCACCAAGTCAATAACATGTCATCACTATTGTTCTAATAGTAATGATGGATAAAATATAAAAACAGATAAAAGACATATCCCAACAAAGTAAATATCTCCAGACCAAATCAAAAAAAAAAAAACACCAGAAACAAAATGTGCACAGTATGACAGGCAGATCTAAGGGCATAAGTGTGCTGGGATCAGAGTCTGGAAGTAGGAAGAGGTATCCTGGATTTATATCCTCTGGGTCTATAGAACTAACACTGTCCTTTATGAGGGATGTAACTGGAGCTAGGCTCAGTGTGCAAACTGGTAAGTAGGCTGGAAACTGATTGAAGAGATCTTCTATTGGCAGACTCTAATTCTTAGGAGGCTATAGTGGAGTAAGCTAGTATGTTGCTTTCCTATTGTTGCTGTAATAAATTATTAGAAATTCAGTGGCTTAAAACAACACAGATATATATCTCATAGTTTAATAGGTCAGAAATCTAACATGGGTCTCACTGGGCTAGATCAAGGTGTAAGGAAGGCTGCATCCCTTCTGGAGGCTTCAGGGGACAGTCTGTTTCCTTGCCTTTTCCAGCTTCTAGAAACCACCTGCATTTCTTGGCTCATGGCCCCTGCTTCCATCTTTAAAGTAGCAGCATAGCATCATCATATGTCCTTCACTGACTCTGCTACCGTTGTCACACCGCTTTCTCTCCTCTATCTCTCACCTTTCTGCATTCCTCTTTTTATTTATTAAAAGAGCAATGGCTATAATATGACTGAATAAAGGTACCTGATCATATTTCATAAAATAATAACTTTATCAAAAATGACAACAAATTTAAAAATTTAAAAGAAAACAGACAATGAATCAACACTCAAGTTATAAAATTACTTCAGATGAAATGAAAATAGTGGGAAAATACTAAAATAATTATATTCATGATTGTTCAAGAGATAGCAGTTATGCAAAAAGAGCAATTTTTAGGGAAAGAATGAAGGTAGTGGATATATACAATAAATTTCATTATTGGAGAAATTTTTGTACAATATATAGAAAAGGATCACTATTCTGAATATGCAAACATTTCCCACTTAACAAGAAATAGCCTAATTCAAAATAGTAAAAATATTTAAACAGATAATCAAAGAAGCCAATAAACATGGAGATTTTCTCAGCTTCATTAGTAATCAGGAAAATGCCAATTAAATAACACATGTACTATACTATGTTCTACTGATCAGATTGATAAAATTTTAAATAGACATTTGTAAGGCTGATTACATAGCTACACTTACATATTGATTAAATCTAAAACCTTACCCCAAATTTGACCTTTTCATATTTCCCTGAGAGAAATACTTATATACATGTATAAAAAGACATGCACAAGGCATTGTTTATTTTCATTGCTGTTTATAATAGAGAAAAATTGATGCCAAAAATAGACAAAAGCTAACAAAAGAGGACTAAATAAGTAAAATGTGGCAAAACATATAATGAAATATAAAACATAATGAAATTAAATAAAATGCACTAAATTTATGTGTTTCATCATATGGTAGAATGTCAAAAATATTACTTAGTATATTATATGATTGTAATAGCATGAAATGTTTATATTAAAACATAAAATCACACTAGAGAATTTACATTGGTACATATTCATATATGCAAAAGCTTTTAAAAATTACTTCAAAGATAAAAACCAAATTTTTAATAGTATTTACCTCAGTATAGTGGAGGAGTGGATCAGCAATGGAAGTGGTGATTGAAGATAACTTGAGCTTTATGAGTGAGCTCTCTGTTTTTGTTAAAAATATACCTAGATTCATATTTTCAGTAGTTTGTAAAGCACACACGGGGGTAAAAGGTGTTCATTAGTAAATTAAATCACAGAAGTGGTTAAATCTGGCAGCTGGTAATATAGGTGTCTGTTATTTTTATTTCTTTTTATGTACTTTTCAAATATATAAACATTTTTTCAGGATAATTTTACCAGAAGTAAATCACTTTTTTTTTTAAAAAAAAAGCTCAGCTGATTAACTTTAGAAAGCACAGAGCCAATATGAAAATTAGTGAGCAGAGAAATTTATACCAAAAGCAGAATAAGGAGACAAATAGATTCAAAATAGACACATAAAGGAGTAATTAGGAGACAAGGAACATAGCTTGTGAAGTTCCAACATTATTCGTTTTATAGGAAATGATTTAAAAAATGGCAAGGAAGCAATAGTTGAAGTAGTAATGTCAGAGAATTTTCTAGGACTGAAAATTTTAATCATTTTCCATTGATTAAATGTGCACACTGAATGTCCAGTAGGACCAATACAAATAAATCCACATCTAGACACATCAAGGTTAATAAGAGCATCTTACTAGCTACCAGAAACCAAAGACAGACTACCTACCAGAAACTAAAGGAAAGACAATTAGAACAATAGCAGACTTGTCACCAGCAAGGATTGATGCCAGAAAACAATAGATTTCATGAAAGCACCACGGTTAAGATCTATCAACCTCGAATTCTATGCCTAACTGAACTATTACTAGGAAAATAAAATAAAGATATTTTCTGACATTGAAGGACTGAGACAATATTTTGCCCATAAATTCACCGAAGGGTGGGAGGCTTTGAAAGCAAGAAGTGAAGCCAAAGGGCCTGAATGGATTTAAGTAACAATACATTTTTTCTTTCCTCTTCTCTCAAAAAAGATAAAGCTTCTGCTTATGGGTCAATCAGATTTCCAGTATTTTTCCTATAGAAAATAAGTGAAGTAAGAAAAACTTCATATTCTGCTCCTAGAAGTTTATTCCTGATAAAAGTGTGTGAAAAGTTCAGAAAAGTCAAGTATTTGACTGATGAAAATGATGCAGTTCATGGCAGTATACAGTAATTGGCAGTCTGATCCTAATGCAGGCTGACATAGAAAACAATGTAAAAATGACACGTAACATTACTTCCATTAACAAAAAAGAAGAGCTAGACATTTAGGTAAGTATACAGATACTCTGTGTACAGGGTACCAAGATTTTCTTTCATTTGAAGTTCTTTTTGGCAAGCATCTTCCCTGTTTGGAAGATAAGAGAGTTGTGGCAGTTTCAAAGGGACTTGCAAGGAAGTAGTAGTGCACAGAACCAGCAACTGGCTACATGAGAGTTGTCATTACTTTCATACAAATGCATATGGAAGGGGAATGGAATAACCCAAATTCCAGAGTAATGTTTCAGATTACTAAAGGAAATGTATTATAGTGCATGGTACATAATAAGCACTCGATTATATGTTGAACCAATAATAATTATCTTTCCCTTCTGACCTATTAAACTTATTTTTAAGATCAAAAGTAATCAATTAGTTATTAGATTATTCATCTGATATACAATGAATTCATATAAGTATAATTAAATCGAATAAAAAAGAGCCATGCATGGATCACTGATGTTAAAACGTCATAAACCTAGGATTAAGAGTATACCAATTGTGGGCTCCCCTGGTGGTGCAGTGGTTGAGAGTCCGCCTGCCGATGCAGGGGACACGGGTTCGTGCCCCGGTCAGGGAAGATCCCACATGCCGCATAGCGGCTGGGCCCGTGAGCCATGGCCACTGAGCCTGCGCGTCCGGAGCCACACAGGAGCTTTTTCAGGAACAAATAATGAGCTTTATGTTCTTTTGAAAACTTTAGAGTTCTATATAAATATAAGATAATGTATTGTTATTTCACCAGCATTAAAATGGTGATTTCTGGGTAAATATTCCATATTGTTTCAAACTAAATTATTCACAGTTATCAAGTGAACTCTCAATTGGCCATATTTATTTTGATCCATGGATCATATATAATACAGAAGTGGTTATTAAGTCAAATAGTATTTAGGACTAGGCCTCGTTCATATTTTCAACTGGGATGATTTCTTAGGTTTGTAAGGAGAAGAATAGCATTTGTCATAACTAAATACAGTGTAATAGAGACCAGCAGTTTTCTGGCCCTTCAGAAACAAGAAGATTTCAATTTTATAGAAAAAGAAAAAAGAGAGTCAGGAAGGTCTTAAACAGAATATTTATTCAACCCTATATCACTTGGTTATAAAAGAGATGTGGTAGTCCTTGAGAATGTCCATGGAGACAACTGCAGATGGCTTTGAGAAACTATCCGCCATAGATTTTTTTGTCACTGAGCTTTGACAGCCACTTTAGATCTCGTCTGATGCAATTTCTGTTCTACCTTCTCCATCAAAACTGAAAAGAATTGTTTAATAGATAATATAGAAATATGCCTTATTCCTCCACATTCTAGCAGTTAAATGCCTTATATTTTCTAGTTAGGTGATCCCAACCATTGAAGCTTCATCATTACAGACTTGGGGATGGAGCAATGAATATGATATATGATATCTTATAACAATATAAAGGTTGTCACTAGAGTTTGATTGAAAAGAATATAACAGATGGTATTTTCTTCTCTGTAGCCTACTGTCTTCATGCATCTCTTAATAAGATCATGACTCCAATCTCAGAGAGTCTGAGGAACTTTTCCAAGGCCACATGGCTAGAACATGACTCACCTGGGGTATGTTAACATCAAGGCTCATTTTCAGGCTGAAAACAGGAAATGCTTTGCATTTTCAGCATGTTCATATAAAGTTCAAATGGAAAAAATACCATATAACTTCAAAGCCTAACACTCCTCATTTTATCATATTGCCCCAACACTATACTCTTAGTTCAGTGTGAAGGATATATGATGATGATGATTAATTTTCTTGTTATTTTGTCATGACCATAAATACAATGCAAAAATGACAGATGCCATCTTTTTCCATTTTATTTTTAATAATTAGAAAGCAGATTGTCTAAAGAAAAAATTCACAGTTACTTTTCAACAACTTATAGTCATGTTAAAATGCCTATCAATGTAAGATAAATGAAAATATATTATGATTTGAATATTAACATTTGCCTAATTCACATATTCCCAGGATAGTATCAAACTATTGATTTGGGCTAGAAAGAACATTACCAAACACAGGTTTATAATTTAGAACCTATTAGTCTGATAAACCCGTGTATGTTACCATGGACATAGGAGGAGATTTAACTAATGTTTCAATAGGATCCATCATATGAAAATGTGTGAAGGCAGTTCCAGTCTTTAGTAAGGACACAGCAGTGTCACTGTCATATAGAACAATGTAATGACTATTCTTTTGCTCCATCAGACAGATGTATTACTAATAAAAGATAAAATATATTGGACCCTAAAAATTATAGCTGATATCCAGAACTGTGAGATTTATGTTTTAGAAAGATTCCAGACACCTAATTGTAAAATTCATTATCAAATGTATTTTTTAATCAAAAAGTAGCTAAGTATTTTGTGTGCTTCTATAAATTTATGTTCATGCTCCTTATTTCCAAGTTTACTTCTGAAACAGCAGTAACTAATCTAAGTGACAAATTAAATGAAAAAATTTTTCCAATGCATATGAAAATAATTTTTTAATACAGTAGATAATAGATTCTTTCTTAGAAAAAGATCTGAAGGTGAAAAAGCCCAACAGTATCACCTTTGCTCTGCTATTATATTCCACTGGTGAGTTTACAGTGATATTTATTCTGCCCACAGTTACTACTAAAAGTAAGGGGGTGTTGAGAATTTGGACACAGTGCTTAAGGTTGTGAAGATTTTTATTGTAGCTTTAGGTGGTTTCCTTACTTCTAGGTCTCAGTTATAAAGAGGATATTAATAAGTATGAAAACATCTACAATTTCTGCTTTATTTACTAAATACTAGGCTGATTTAATACTAAGTCTGCCTAAGATCACAGCCTTGAACAAAAGAGATAGATAGACGAGTATCACAGAATACCAGAAGGGGATTCCATTCTTGAGCCACTTAAGCCTCCCCTGACAAATGATATTGAGTACTACATTTCACTGAATCACCTGCCCACAAACGGTTGTGATAAGAGCTTCTAATCTTATACTTGAATTTCTTTATTGTCCTTGTATAAATGAAAGCAGGAGAAAACATATGAAAAAGATTGTGTATGTTATTTGTCTTTCATCCAAAAGATACATGTAAAATCGTTTGTCTAAGCAGTTATTCTTGAGCGTACTTTTCATATTGTAATGCTGATTCGAAGTCCCTAACTATTCCAAAATTAGAATTTAAAGACTGTTAAGACACAGGTATCCTCAAACTATATTGAAGCTTAGCCCTAATGCCCTTTTACAAAGCCTAGAATGCATCAAAATAAGATTAGTTCCTAGTAGTTACTATTTATCCATTAGGTCCATCAAGAGACCTGAGAACATTTGATGTCAAGGAAAATATAGTTGTTTATTTCCAGTTAGGTTGAAGTTTTCCTTGTTCTTCTAATAGATGCCTTTCTAATCTTGTTTCTGTAATCTGTAGTTGTCTCCTCTATTTTATTCTATTGTATATTTCCCCTCCCATATGTAAAGTATATAATGTACAGAGAGACATGGTTATAACTGCAATGTAGAACTCACCCAGTTGCATTTCAGTAGCTGTTTTGTGTCATGCTGATTTTCTGGGAGAGGGTGATAGAAACAGAAGGGATGAAAGAATGGGTTTTTCAGTGCCAAATTATCATAGCATTTATGTCCCTTCTTCCTATCACACCACTATACTCTGTAATGTTTGTGTCAGAATTAAGAGCCCCTGGAGGTCTTAGAGTTTCATGATGCTGCTTTTTGTTCATCAGTTTATTCAATGAATAATTATTGAGCAACTATATGCCAAGTACTGTTCTTGACTATAAAATCTGGCAAGACCCTTAAAGTCCCTCACAGTGTCTTTTATCTTATAAGTAGTTAAAAAATTCTTGACGATAATTATTTCCTTCGATCTTAAATATTTTCAGTTCACATCAGGATATTACAGGATTAAGGATTTTATCATGACAAAGTTTTCTGGTTTTGTTTTTGTTGTCTCTGATTTTGTTTTATTTTTATTTTTAAACTGATACGAGACAAAGGATTTTATTTTTTGTCCAATATGTAGTTTTCACTTCAAGACAATTGTAATTTCTTACAGTCCCTATACTCATGAATGACAATTAAAGTATATAATCATTCAACTCTAATGTGTCACCTTAAAACCTATTCTAGGAAGTAAAGCATTGTTTATAGAAAGTTGAAGTCAGCAGTGTTTCAGGTCATTTGTATTAAATACACTCCA
>NW_020175019.1:61847-162219 GCF_003031525.2 Neophocaena asiaeorientalis asiaeorientalis
CTCTGGTCATTACAATTTCTTTATCTTTAAGTTCACAGTAGGAGGACGGTGTTGTACAAGAACTCGCATTTTTTTTAATGCAGAAATTCTTGACACAGTTACACAATAAAATTGAAACAAACCTTTTTCCAAAAGTACTCAATGTTTAGAGGCACTGCATGAAAATACCTCTTCTAGTATTTTTCCACATTGTATGCCAAGTAAATGTTGTGTTCAAAAAAGTGTTCCATGGTCAAAGAAGTTTAGGGAATGCTGGATGCTTAAGCCCCCCTTAGAAATTTATAATGCACATTTCTACATCAGAAGAATCATAAAAGATCTTGCTTATCTTCATTTGACTCCTTTTAGAAAATGAAAACTATTTGAAACATCTTTCATGAGTATTTAGAGAATACTACTACTACTAAAGTATTTTTTATTGATCTTTAAATTTTTACCGAATGATGATACAGTCAAGTTACATGCATATATACATATATACAGTCAAGTTACATGCATATATACATATATACAGTCAAGTTACATGCATATATACATATATACAGTCAAGTTACATGCATATTTAGTTGCTTGAATTTCACATATCAAAAGACCAAACTAAAACAAAACAAAACAGAAAGGTAGTGGAAACCTGAATTTGGGGAGAATTTGAAAAGGAAACTGGGAAATACAATTGACTTGTTCAAGTTCACAGTTAGTGACAAAGAATGAACAATGCCTTTGTTCCTATTTTTCCCCAACTCCAATATATTTATAGATAAAGAATTGTTTTTTCCTAGGCCTGTTACACTGGTCTGTTTCTTGAAAATTTGTTTTTCCTTATGAAATGAGACTTTTATTTGGTAAGATGAGGGAAAGGTAAGGCAGTGTGGCATATGAGAAAGGCATTTTGGGGGACAGGATCCTAAAATGATGTCAGGAAGGTAGTCTACTTTTCTACCTCCAATTATTGCTGGTTCTGCTATAACCTGACTTGATTTTTGATTTATAAGGTACTTTTTATAAGTACCTTTCTTCAGAAGAGGGGAGTAGAGAAACGAATACTCTCTCATCACTTTGTACCAGTTATTCTCAACCTTGGCTGTACAGTAGAATCACCTGGGGGAGCTTTTAAAAATCCTGATGTTCAGGCCATACTCCAAATCAATTAAATCTGATTCTCTGGCAGTGGAGTCAGTATATTTAAAGCTCTCAGAGCCACTGCTCTAAATAAGGATGAGGAATGCAGTAGATGTCAGATGCCTACAGAGGACAAATAGTTACGCATTAAGAAGCCATGTGAGACGAATTGGGAATAGTGGTGTCCGTGGCGACTGGAGAGATGATTGTGGCTACTAAGCTCCAAGCCAGTGTTGAAGGGAGGGGAACAGGTTGATTAAGAGGACCAAGCAAATCTCCTGGGGTTAAAGCACTTCTCCGCCCTTTACTGTGTAAGCTTGAGCAAGAGATTTCTTTATACTTCAGTTTTCTTATTAGTAAAATGAAGATGATATTATACCTATCTCTTAAGGCTGTTGTGAGGATTCAATGAAGTCATAAGCATAAAGCACTTAGCCTTATGTTGGACACGTTACAGATACCCCACATTTGTGCTGATTATTATGATAATGAGCCCAGAAATACCAGAGTTCTTCACTTGTCTTCTTTTCAATAGGCAGTTGGTTTCCAATCTAGGGAGAGGAAAGGAAGAGTACACAAGAGCTAGGGAGACGGACATCAAAAGTTTCTGAAGAAGATCTTACTGTTTTTCAATTATTTTTCTTATTTTTCTATCACCTTGTCCCCATGCTCAGCCTCCAAGAATTTCTTGCTCTTTTAGGTTCTTAAACCTCCAGTTTCATGATACTCCCACCAGGTTGGAAGTGACATTTCTACACGAGTGGATGAATTAGTAGGTTATCAGTTTAGAGTCTACTGTGTTGCAGACTATGTCAGAACAAAGACTATTTGGGGACTTAAAACAAGAACTATTTTTAGTTTTGCCTCACTATACTTGGAGTTGACAATTTGGCCTGTGCTCTCCTGAGTGGTTGTTTCTCTGGGCTCACACATGCATCTGTGTCAGCTGTTTGTCATCAAGCCAGCTCTTTGTTTTGGGGTTGGCTTACTGCGACTGGCGTGATAGACTTGACTGAGTTGTGTGTCTCTCATTACCTAGCCAGTTAGCCTGGGCGTTTTTTCATGATGGTAACAGTTTCCAGGAGTGAAGAAGTGGAAACTCTTGTGGTCAAGGGTCAGACTGACATTACATCATTTCTGCCACATTCTTTTGGTCAAAGGAGATCACGTGGCCAGCCCATATCCAAGGGTTAAGGAAATGGTCTCCACCTTTGATGGAAGTTGCTGCAAAGTATTGTGGCCATTTTTTGTCACCTTTCACAGTAGCCTGTTGAAACAGGGCTGATGGGAGGAATTGAGGTCAGAGTGAGGGTGATGGCACGGGACGTATAAAAGGCATATTAGAGATAGGATTTGACAGATGATCCAGTGTGGATGGTGAGGGACAGACGTATTTACGTGGAAGCTGAGGCCTCAGTTATTATGAGAACTGAACTTTTATTAACTGAAATAGGAAAGCAAAGGCAGCAGATGAGCACAGGGTCTTATCTATGTATTCTCTTACAACAGACCCTGGACTGTATTTCCTTTCTGAAATTGCTTTTTTCTATAACCATTTTTTCCCCCAGGGCAGGGCATATTTTAAAACTCATTGATTAAGGTCTAGTTCAAAAGGATGTTCCTCTAATCTCAACTCCAAAGCAAGTTATTCGGTTTCAGACTCTGAGCCAAGACCAAAGTCTATGTAACATCTTAAGAGAATCTGAGAGAAATTTATGGGAATAAAAAAGATACAGTGGCACTTAGCCATTTTCTGTATTTGTTTATTGAATCTATATAGAATTCTTCTCTGAAGTTTATAGACTTTTTGTTATAGATTTGCTCTCATGAATATAACTTTAAATTGCTTTGCTCTTATATAACCATTTTATATAGGCCACTAGACCGTGAAATAAAATCAGATAAAGGTAGACATTGTTTTTTTTTCCTTTCTTGATTTAGTATTCTCCATGATTTTCCTATAGCAAGATGGTCTCTCCTTTTCCTTTTGTGGTATTTTGCCCCAGAAAATCTTTCTTTTCCCTTTGATGTACATTATTTCAAGTACTTTTAAAGTAGCATATTTTCCTGAATTACAATTCTTTAACATTGGTTTAGAAATATCCAATACCACTTATACTAGTGCTTATTATTGATTTTTTATTATTATTACTATTTATCATCATTGCTTAAAATGTGTTTTTAAGTAATTAGATAAATTACTTTTTCCTCTTATTTTCTCCTCCCTCAAACTTGGGCACGTGTTACCAGCCCTGATTGTATGTGTGCGTGTCTCCACATGGAGAGCTCTCTCTACAGGATGAGAGAGCCTGTGTTACTGGCTCAGGCAGAAGAACTATTTATTTTTATTCACCTATAGTCTTTCCTTGATCTGTTACTTAGCTACTTCCCCATTACTGCTGCATAATAAACTATCCGAAAACTTGGTGGCTTCAGACAGCAATCCCTAATTCTCACTCATGCATCTGTGGATCTGCTGGGTGGGAGCGGGGTGAGGCGGGGTGACTCATCTAGACTGGGCTCAGCTGCATTAGACTCCAAGATGTAAGTTGGATCTAGGTCATTGTCATGTGTCTCTTATCCTCCTTGGACCCATTATAGGTTTTAGAGCATGGTGTGTTTTAGGTAGATGACTCTGACAGCAATTTTTCTATTTGGCAATTTGAGTGCAGACTACTAGATGTCTCAGTATATAAGATGTGAAGACAGGAAACAACATGCAAGGATGCCTTATTAACTTACACAAGACAACAAGCAATTCCATTTTCCTTTACTATTGAATTCTCTGTTCTATTTGTGAATTTGAGCCTTCATCAATTTATGGGATTCACATATGACTCATTCTGTCTTAATCTAAGTCTAAAATAACTTTATATTATGGAAATAAAACATCTTCCATCTCAGTACAGTCCAAAATAGGTTAAATGAGATGGATTCCCCTGAGTAAGTGGAGCAGGTCTACAATATAGCTTTCTCACATATATTATGTCACGTATTCTTTTAGCATTTATGTGAGTTGTGTACATCACACAGATAAGCATATGTAAATGCAAACAAAGATGCTGGCACAGTACACACTTTAAAACTGCTTTATTGTTTTTAGATTTTGCTTGTGCTGATTTAAAAGGAAATCTAGAAATATTTTTCATATAAGTAACGGATATGAGCTAGAATTCTAAACTATTAACACTGAAAGTGATTTTAGAGATCATGCATTATATATAGCACCCACATTTGTCAGATTAAGGAGTACAACTCAGATACATCAAGTGGCTTCTCAGAGATTGGATTGTAAGTTAGTGGAAGAGCTGGAAAGGAAATCCAGCTCTCCTGAATAACCAGTAGGCTTTTTCCATCTTACTGCCATACCTCCCAGGCCCCTGCTGGAACAAAATGCCAACAGAGTTTGCAGAGGGAAAAATTAGACATAGTTGTGTCCTGATCTCTATTATTGTGGAAACTTTTTAAAATGTGTTTTAGTTCCTAAACTAGTCTTGCAGGCACCTCAAAGCTAAGAGCAGGTCCTTCTGAAACCTTCCCTGGAATCCTGTTGGAAACGTTGACACCACTGTTTCTCATCTTCGAATTTTTGTGGCACATACACATTTTGTCATGAGGATAAAGTTCTTCAGGATAGAAAATATATCCCTTACTCATTTGAACCCCCTCACAAGGATAAGAGCAGTTCTGGCTGTTTAATGCTGTTGACTGTAAACTCCCCCAAACGACAACAGAATAACCTGTTGATTGAGCAAAGCTAAGTTAATTAGCCCTACTGCAGTAAAGGGAGAACACCAACTAGATGGAGTCTTGGTAGTGTGTCAAAAAGGGATATTTGGGGGGTTTCTAACCCAGGCTGGGTAATTTCATGGTGGGTTTTGCAAAGTGGGGATATGGTTGCGATTGGACTGAGTTTATGTCATAATGGTTTTGGGTGAGTAGACACACGGTGTGTGGATCTTTATATGATTATTAATGAGCGTTAGTCTTTTTCAATAAAGCATTTGGTTGGTTCACACTCTGTTGGTTCAGGAGCAGGTATTTCTTGGAACACATAGTTAAATTATATTTGTATGATTCCAGCATTCTTAGAACAAAACCAGGAAAGTATCCATCCTCCCATAATTGCTTAGCACAGGAAAATATGTTGGTATCAGTTTTCAATATTTACTTGTTAACTAGTCATCATTACATCATCCTAAAAATGAAACTGGGCCAATCCGAAGTTACATGCAAGGGGCATTTCTCAATAACACCCTGAAATTTGAGACCATGTAATTTAGACTGCAGATATAATTAACCATGGACTTCACAAGTTGTTACGTGAAGCTGGCACTAGCGAGAGGTACCATTCGAATTTTAAGGGGCAAAAGAGGCGTTTACTCAGTTATTCTTTCATGTGTTATTGAAATTCGTATCTTGAGTCCCAGTGTCAAAACTAATGGAGCAAAAGGAATGTGAGAGAATTCTTTCTAGACCCAGTCCCACCTTTCCCTCCTTCCGGAAAAATGGTATTTCACAAAACTTTGATTTTTATAAACATGGTTCAAAAGAAAGAAGCCACTGGGCTTACTCCCCGCCCCACACACATTGCTCTTCCCTGGGGAAACTGATGTCAGGGGCAAGATAAGATGCCCAATGTTCCAAATGGGTAAATGATACCAATGGGCCTCTGCTTAAGAATATCTACTGTCCCCATTCTGCCAATTGCAACAGCGCTCTTGAGTCCTGCACGTGTACACTGTTGAATGCCAAATTATAGCTCCATTTTCCCTCTGCTTTTGTCTATTCAAACTACTGCAGACACTTCATTTGTACCTTTTGTTTTGTTTTATCCACCCAATGGAACTAGTTGGCTCTGATTCAGTCATAAGCACGGATACATCTCCAGCACTGAAATATTGTGGCAATGCTTAATTACATAGTAGTTAATATTTTTGGATTATCTCTAAAATAGAAATACAATATTTTAAATTTTCTCTCATGAACTCTTAAAACTCAGTTTAAGAAATGCTGCCCTAGAGGTCTACTAGCATCAGCGTGCTTTGTTTTAATATGCACACATTCATTCACTCAGTAAATATTTACTGAGCACCTGTTTTATGTCAGCCACTGTTCTTGACATTAGAAATTCAGTGGTAAGCAACAATAGGTAAGACATTTGCCCCTATGAATTTACTGTATAATAGCTAAGGCTTTCTTTGAATGAACCAAAATGATAATGAACAAAGTAGCGAGGAACATGGTCTTATTTGTGTGTAATATGGAGAGCTGTAGTACTGAGAATGGATGGAAGCTATGAGTGAAATCATATGCAACTTAGAGTGAAGTATCTCTAACTACTGAAACAGTAGGAAATCTGCACATGAGAGCTTGTTTAACAGTATCATCACCTCGTCATCATCCACCATGTACATGGAGGGTGTGGTTAAAAGAGGGAATATTGTTTAGTAACGTGATTCCTTGGTAGAGAACACTTTTTAAAATTAATTTTTATTGGAGTATAGTTGCTTTACATTGTTGTGTTAGTTTCTCCTGTACAACAAAATGAATCAGCTATACGTATACATATATCCCCTCTTTTTTGGATTTCCTTCCCATTTAGGTCACCACAGAGCATTGAGTAGAGTTCCCTGTGCTGTACACTAGGTTCTCATTAGTTATCTATTTTATATATAGTAGTGTGTATATGTCAATCCCAGTCTCCCAATTCATCCCACCCCACCCCCTTTCCCCCTTGGTATCCATACATTTAGAGAACATGTTTTGAAGGGTGGTCACACTGGGATGGAAGAGAGAGAATCAAAGAATGGGAAAGAATAAGGAGAGAATTGGGAAGGCAATAAAGATAGGCTTGGCCTCTGTCATTTTTTTCCTAGTGGTAAGTGCCTGGCGATCATCTAGATGAAGCTCTGGCAGATGGTCAGATGTTGCTGATTTCTGGTGAGTTATGTTAAAGTAAAACCAGGCACCAGCTGAGTTAAAGAATAAATAATTCAGTAGAATGCTTATATGTGTTAATCAATGACATCAGGTCTGATCATTTATGCTACTTGCATTCAGCATTGTTCAGAGCAAGCCATGGTGCCTGTGCTCCAGATCCTAAGGGAGAGAGCCCCTGAGAATCATTTATACCACCCAGGAGAACCCAAAGTATGGTCCTTGAATCAGCAGCATGGACATCTGCGGGCACGGTAAGAATGCAGAATCTTAGGCCCCACCCATACTGAATCAGAATCTGCATAATAACAAGATCTGCAGGTGATTTGGAAGAACATTCAAGTTTGAGAAGTACTGGTCTAGTAAACTGACTTAGCTTCTGTGTTAGTCACTGCTCTAGGTGCTGGGGATAGAGGACCCCAACAAGCCGTGCCCCTGATTTCATGAAGCCTTTAGTTGAGTGTGTTTTCCTTGGTGGTCCTATTTTCAGATACTGTCTTTGCTTTCAGACCATTGGTCCTGATTTTTGGTGTAAAAAGTTAAGCAGCATGACAATACAAAGTTTGTTATAATGAGGTTGAAAGAGCAGAATGTTTTGAGTCAGAGAGGCCTCTGTTACAGTCCTGGATGTACTATGGCTTACTAGCTACGTGGTCTTGGGAAAGTTACTTAATCTCTTTGATTCAGTTTCCTGAACTGTAGTATTACAGGTTAGTTCATAGGACGAAAGAAAATTATATTTATTGAATGGGTAGTAGAGTACCTGGTTTAAGCATCTCTCAGTAAATTGGAGGAAGAGTAACTCTGGCTGTTATTCTTAAAGCTTATATGAGAAACAGCATGAAGTTCTTTGAGACTAGTCATTAAATCTGTTGAAGCCTCTATTACATATAATGAAATTACACACCTTTTAGAAATGCACAAAGAGGTCTAAACTTGAGTGGGCTGATACTTTCCCAAGGGCAGTGATTCTCACCCTCTAACTTCCTCTCCTAGGTGGAGGATTCCTGTGCATGTGTTGGAGGGGGATTTAGCAGGATGCTACATGTAGACTATTGCTATGCTGGCCATGGCTCCCATGTTTCCTGTGGAATCCACAAGCACAGCTGAAGTGCTGTTCTTAAAGGGATGGCAGTATTGCTCTACCTGATTTTCCCATGTCCATTGACTCCGTAGAGGGCTTGTCAACAAGGTTCATTAAAGCTCAACCTCCAAACTCTACCTTGGACATCAGAGAGTCTGAAAGAGCCCAGGAAGCTTGGCTCCCTACAGGTGTCACTGTGACTATTACCCATTGGCTCCTGTATGGACTGTAGGGTCTGACGACCTGACCACACAAAATCACTAACCCAACATGGTTTGCCCACCTACTATGGCTTCTCCTGCCTTTAATGTATTCCTCTGATGTGCTTTCCTGTGAAATATCCAGGAGACTATGTTTTGTGCTGCAACAATCCAGCAATAGTTTTTAAAAACCAGACAGCTCTTTAACATGTTGAGATCTTGGAATATGATTAGTTGTCTGGCATTACAAACCCTAGAAGCTTTCCTGTAGGCTGAAGGACTATGAGAAACCGATGGCCTGGACAAACAGTTCCTTTTACTTTGGGGCAGTAGAGAGGAGCAGAGGTGGTAATGTTGTTGGTATTCTCTGATTAGCTAAAGGTGATTCTCTACCCACAGTTGCTGGGGAGAAGTCTACTTGCTACTCAAATAACAGGAGAAGAGTAGAGCTTGGCAAAAGTTAGGAGGGCTTCATGGCTCTCTGCAGCAAATCACATATTTGTGGGGTGAGCGTCTTGACAATGAGGTATCTGTGTATATGAAGTTTAATGGGCATTACATGGCAAGAAAGGTTTCTTGGATTTATACAAGCACATATTCCAAAGAGCTCTAAATACATCTCCAACACTATTTGCTTTATTCTTGGGACACTCCTGTGAATTAGCCAAAGGCCAAGCTGGGTCCTTCTGCTTTAGAAAGATGGTGGAAAGAGGCAGAGAGAGGGGGAGTCACCAGGCAGAGGGGAGCAGAGAGGAAACTAGGGTGAGAACTGTCTGGTTCACGGATGTAGACCTGGCTGCTTCTTCTGTGTGGCACTTTCCATCTCTCCTCTAGGTTCAGCAGGCCATGGTTTTCACAGCCAGTGGCCCAAGGACCCAGCGATCACATGAGAACCAGGCCCATCAATACCTCAAGGAAGCATGTGTAAACATCCGGTCTATAGGGAATGAGAGATATACAGCTATTTAGTAAGGGCACTGTAGCAGGCACTGTGTTACGCAGCAGTATAGTTACAAGAGTAATTAATTTTAGGGAAAACCGGAAGTTGGAGGAACTCTTATTATCCCCATTTTACACATAAAGAAACTGCTGACCCGAGGGAATAGGTGAATCTCTTAAGATCCCTTGGCCAGAAAGTGGTGAACAGAGATGGCAAACCCAGGGCCTCTGATCCCATTGTTGAAGCTTACTGGGCAGCCTCTGATCAGTCCTCTATGACAGGCCAGGAGGCAACACAGAGTAACCCTGAAGCATCTGATAAACATGACGCAGGAGGGAAGAGATACGGGGACATATGTATATGGATAACTGATTCACTTTGTTATAAAGCAGAAACTAACACCCCATTGTAAAGCAATTATACTCCAATAAAGATGTAAAAAAAAAAAAAACCCTCAAATGTTGACACTCACGGGGGAGGGGTCAGTCTTCTGCAGTGCTTCAGGTGACACATTTGTTTTCTTTTGTTTTAACACAGCACATGAGAGTGTTTATAAGAATTGCGTGTTCTTTTGAGTCCATCTCTTGGGACAGAATTTATGTAGAACGTACTATACCTCTCAAAATAAATATTCAGCCATTGATAATTCTATGGTGCTCTCTCAGATATGTGATTTTTGGATAGATTAGGTGTTTCATCTGGGAATGAGGCTGATAATTGTTTGCAATGATGTACATTTATATATAAGTATATTCTTTAATAACTAACAACAAACGTCTTCCCTCTTACATTGTAATAAAACCAGTTTTACCTCTATTTACATAATCATTTCAATAGTCCTAATCAATATTCTAGTGTCTATTCTTTGGATCCTTTTTTGAATCAGTTATAGCACCTTCCCATTCACTCATGAGTTAAATTAGAATCTTTTATCATGTCCTCATTTTATATCTGTATGAGCGCCATGACTTTATCCCATTTGAAAAATATTTTTTAAGTGTTGTGGAAATTGCAACAAGATGTTCAGTAGATTCACATGACAGAGCCAGGCAAATTTCCATGACAGATATGTGTACGTCATAGCAGTTGAAGCTCAGATGTGCTTTTCTTAGCTCTCCTTCGTTGAATCCAAAGCACCAAGAGAACATTATTGACTCTCTGTTTTTCTGGTTTTAATTTTCCTCTCTACTAATTTTGTGTTTCTGTTCCATCTTGGTTCATTTACAGCCAATAAGTTATTACCTATTGTTGGCCGCAATGGTTGGGAACTTGATTTTAAGGTCTGACAATTTGGACATCCCTCTAAATGGATTAATGGTTTATAGAAATCTAATCCCTATGAGTGAGAGACAACAGAACCTAGTTTGTTAGTCTTTTTGTTTCTCTATTTTTCAGCTCAAATCAATGAAGAGTGTCTTGCTGTCTAGGAAGAGAACAGCTCTTTCATCTGGACTGGGCAGTATTTCTGTTTCTTTCTTGACTCTTGCCCTATGGCTGAAATTATAGAATTGAAGCTGTAAGGTCTATTTTTCTGCGCCTGTATGTCTATATATTTATAATTCAGAAATACCTTCACTGCTGATTGAGTCAGTATATAATATTTTCCTACCTCCAGGTGGTATTAATATATTACCTTATAAAGCTCTTAAATTAGAGGAGCTCTATTCTTATGAGCATATCAACATACCTACTTATATAAGCTGACTTTTCCTAAAATTCCCTGAAAATAAGGAAATGGAACTACTGATCCTTTAAATGTGTTGGATTAAAAAATATATATTCTCCAAAAAACAAACACAGAAGCATTATAAGAATTCAAATTTATATAATTTAGGTAAATAGTTAGCAAGAAAAAAGTTTAATCTTTAGTGTTTAATAAAAGCAGCTATATCTTCTCTGATTTGTCAGTGTTAAGTATCAAGTATCATACAGCATACTTTTTTTTCTATATGAATATGTTTTTCCTAATGTATACAGGTCAACTGATCATATAAACCAGCATACTTCTAGTTATCATTTAACATTATGAAAAACATACACTTATATTTAACCAAAGTAAACCATTATTCTGACAGGCTTTTTTAAAAATTTCCACAGTAATTAAGTTTAAGAATATGTCAGCTTGAACGGAATTTCCAAGATGTTCAGCTAACCCTTGGACAGATATTGAATTGAGTTAATTGATGGACATCCATTGAATGCCTAGATCATTTCTATGTAAGATAGAACACTGAAGTATTGATTGTTAAGCATAACTTTAAGGGTATATACTTTTGCTCCTTACTTGTATGTGCTACAGAGAAGGTATATCTTTGGCTTTGTCACTGAACATGTTCTTTTCTGCCATGTTGAGAAATAAGGGAACTGTGCTGCTGTAAGAAACTGAACTGTATATATACTGAGCTCTGCTAGTCCACCAATATGACAGACTGTTCACAATTATCCACCCTTTAGTTTTCTCTGTGAAATAGATGTAACATTGCATAAAAGCTATAATTAATATATATGAATGAGACTCTATTAGGAGTTTCAAGATAATAAGGCATGTTTTAGTTGATTAAGGGGAGAAAAGAGAATGCTTCTGTCTTGAAGTGAAATGACTTTTGTTCCAGAACAAGAAACAACATGGTGAAGGGCAACACTTAGCATACAGATAGATCTGAAGAAGATTCACAGAAAGATAACCTGAAAATGAGAAAAAACTTTTGTTAGTATTTTGCCAAATAGGACTCAGTTTTGATAGGTTTATTCATGAGATTTTCAAAAAGAGCTGTGTCATGTATTTGTTGGTGGTCTGTATATCTTCTTTAGAGAAATGTCTATTTAGGACTTAGGCACATTTTTGGATTGGGTTGTTTGTTTTATTGTTATTGAGCTGCATGAGCTGCTTATAAATTCTGGAGATTAATCCTTTGTCAGTTGCTTCATTTGCAAATACTTTCTCCCATTCTGAGGGTTGTCTTTTGGTCTGGTTTACGGTTTCCTTTCCTGTGCAAAAGCTTTGAAGTTTCATTAGGTCCCATTGGTTTATTTTTGTTTTTATTTCCATTTCTCTAGAAAAAAAAAAAAAAGAGCTGTGTCTCCTTTACAATCAAATATTTTAGTGAGGCAAACCTAGAATTTGATTTCCTCTCTGTAAAAATGACAAAGTTTCCTTGGAGTATTCATCTGCTCTTTATTATAATTATAATTTTGAGTTATAGTAGCTGTACAATATTATATATTATAGGTGTACAATATAGTGATTCACAATTTTTACAGGTTATATTCAATTTATAATTATTATAAACTATTGGGTATATTCCCTGTGTTGTACAGTATATCCTTATATCTTATTTTATACATAATAATTTGTACCTCTTACTCCCCTACCCCTATACTTCCCCTCCCCCTTTCCTCTCCCCACTAGTGACCACTAGTGTGTTCTCTGTTTTCCTCTAAGAGTTTGATAGTTTCTGGCCTTACATTTAGGTCTATAATCGATTTTGAGTTTATTTTTGTTATAGTGTTAGGGAGTGTTCTAATTTTATTCTTTTACATGTAGCTGTCCAGTTTTTCCAGCACCACTTATTGAAGAGGCTGTCTTTCTCCGTTGTATATTCTTGCCTCCTTTATCAAAAATAAGGTGAGCATATGTGCGTGGGTTTATCTCTCGGCTTTCTGTCCTCTTCCATTGATCTATCTTTCTGTTTTTGTGCCAGTACCATAGTGTCTTGCTTACTGTAGGTTTGTAGTATAGTCTGAAGTCAGGGAGCCTGATTCCTCCAGCTCCGTTTTTCTTTCTCAACATTGCTCTGGCTATTCAGGGTCTTTTATGTTTTCATAAATATTGTGAAATTTTTTGTTCTAGTTCTGTGAAAAATGCCATTGTTTGATAGGGATTGCATTGAATCTGTAGATTGCTTTGGGTAGTATAGTCATTTTCACAGTGTTGATTCTTCCAATCCAAGAACATGGTATATCTCTCCATCTATTTGTATCATCTTTAATTTCTTTCATCAGTGTCTTATAATTTTCTCCATACAGGTCTTTTGTCTCCTCAGGTAGGCTTATCCCTAGGTATTTTATTCTTTATGTTGCATTGGTAAATGGGAGTATTTCCTTAATTTCTCCTTCAGATTGTTCATCATTAGTGTATAGGAATGCAAGAGATTATAAATGGGTGTTGAATTTTGTCTAAAGCTTTTTCTGCATCAATTGAGATGATCATATGGTGTTTATTCTCTAGTTTGTTAATATGGTGTATCACATTGATTGATTTGCATATACTGAAGAATCTTTTCGTTCCTCGGATAAACCCCACTTGATCATAGTATATGATCCTTTAAATGTGCTGTTGGATTCTGTTTGCTAGTATTTTGTTGAGGATTTTTGCATCTATGTTCATCAGTGATATTGGCCTGTAGTTTTCTTTCTTTGTGACATCTTTGTCTGGTTTTGGTATCAGGGTGATCATGGAGATTTTTAATCACAGTTTCAATTTTAGTGCTTGTGATTGGTCTGTTTATATTTTCTATTTCTTCCTGGTTCAGTCTTGGAAGGTTGTGCTTTTCTAAGAATTTGTCCCTTTTTTCCAGGTTGTCCATTTTACTGGCATATCGTTGCTTGTAGTAATCTCTCATGATCCTTTGTATTTATGCAGTGACAGTTGTTACTTCTCCTTTTTCATTTCTAATTCTATGATCCTTTGTATTTCTGCAGTGTCAGTTGTTACTTTTCCTTTTTCATTTCTAATTCTATTGATTTGAGTCTTCTCCCTTTTTCTCTTGATGAGTCTGGCTAATTGTTAATCAATTTTGTTTATCTTCTCAAAAAACAGGTTTTAGTTTTATGATCTTTGCTATTGTTTCCTTCTTTTTCTTTTATTTCTGATCTGATCTTTATGATTTCTTTCCTTCTGCTAACTTTGGGGGGGTTTTTTGTTCTTCTTTCTCTAATTGCTTTAGGTGTAAGATTAGGTCGTTTATTTGAGATGTTTCTTGTTTCGTTAGGTAGAATTGTATTGCTATAAACTTCCCACTTAGAACTGCTTTTGCTACATCCCATAGGTTTTGCGTCATCGTGTTTTCCCTGTCATTCGTTTCTAGGTATGTTTTGATTTCCTCTTTGATTTCTTCAGTGATCTCTTGGTTTCTAAGTATTGTTTAGCCTCCATGTGTTTGTATTTTTTACACTTTTTTTCCTGTAATTGATATCTAGTCTCATAGCGTTGTTGTCGGAAAGGACACTTGATACAATTTCAGCTTTCTTAAATTTACGAAGGCTTGATTCGTGACCAAAGATATGATGTATCCTGGAGAATGTTCCATGAGCACTTGAGAAGAAAGTGTATTCTGTTGTTTTTGGATGGAATGTCCTATAAATATCAATTAAGTCCTACTTGTTTAATGTATCATGTAAAGCTTGTTTCCTTATTGATTTTCATTTTGGATGATCTGTCCATTGGTGAACATGGGGTGTTAAAGTTCCCTACTATGATTGTGTTACTGTCAGTTTCCCTGTTTTTGGCTATTAGTATTTGCCTTATGTATTGAGGTGCTCCTATGTTGGGTGCGTAAATATTTACAATTGTTATATCTTCTTTTTGGATTGATCCCTTGATCATTATGTAGTGTCCTTCTTTATCTCTTGTAATAGTGTTTGTTTTAAAGTCTATTTTGTCTGATATGAAAATTGCTTCTCTAGCTTTCTTTCGATTTCCATTTGCATGGAATATCTTTTTCCATCCCCTCACTTTCAGTCTGTATGTGTCCCTAGGTCTGAAGTGTGTCTCTTGTAGACAGCATGTATATGGGTCTTCTTTTTGTATCCATTCAGCCAGTCTCTGTCTTTGGTTGGAGCATTTAATCCGTTTACATTTAAGGTAGTTATCGATATGTATGTTCCTATTACCATTTTCTTCATTGTTTTGGGTTTATTATTCTAGGTGTTTTCCTTCTCTTGTGTTTCTTGCCTAGAGAAGTTCCTTTAGCATTTGTTGTAAAGCTCGTTTGGTGGCGCTGAATAAGTATTTAATTTCTGATACTTTGATTAATATGTGTCTTGTCATGATTCTCCTTGGATTTATCCTGTATGGGACTCTCTGTGCTTCTTGGACTTGATTAACTATTTCCTTTCCCATATTAAGGAAGTTTTCAACTATAATCTCTTCAAATATTTTCTCAGTCCCTTTCTTTTTCTCTTCTTCTTCTGGAACCCCTATAATTCGAATGTTGGTGCGTTTAATGTTTTCCCAGAGGTCTCTGAGACTGTCCTCAATTCTTTTCATTCTTTTTCTTTATTCTGCTCTGCAGTAGTTATTTCCACTATTTTATCTTGCAGGTCACTTATCCATTCTTCTGCCTCAGTTATTCTGCTATTGATTCCTTCTAGAGAATTTTTACTTTCATTTATTGTGTTGTTCATCATTGTTTGTTTGCTCTTTTGTTCTTCTAGGTCTTTGTTTAACGTTTCTTGTATTTTCTCCATTCTATTTCCAAGATTTTGGATCATCTTTACTATCATTATTCTCAATTCTTTTTCAGGTAGACTGCCTATTTCCTCTTCATTTGTTAGGTCTGGTGTGTTTTTGCCTTGCTCCTTCATCTGCTGTGTGTTTCTCTGTCTTCTCAATTTGGTTAACTTTTTGCAGGCTGCAGGTTCCTAATTCCCAGTGTTTTTGGTGTCTGCTCCCAGTGGCTAAGGTTAGTTCAGTGGGTTGTGTAGGCTTTCTGGTGGAGGGGACTAGTGCCTGAGTTCTGCTGGATGAGGCTGGATCTTCTCTTTCTGGTGGGCTGGTCCACGTCTGGTGGTGTGTTTTTGGGGGTGTCTGTGACCTTATTTATGATTATAGGCAGCCTCTCTGCTAATGGGTGGGATCATTTTCCTGTCTTGCTAGTGTCTGGCATAGGGTGTCCAGCACTGTAGCTTGCTGGTCGTTGAGTGGAGCTAGGTCTTGGCATTGAGATGGAGATCTCTGGGAGATTTTCGCTGTTTGATATTACGTGCAGCTGGGAGGTCTCTTGTGGGCCAGTGTCCTGAACTCTGCTCTCCCACCTCAGAGGCACAGCACTGACACCTGGCTGGAGCACCAAGACCCTGTCATCCACATGGCTCAGAATACAAGGGAGAAAAAAAGAATGAAAGAAAACAATAAAATAGAATAAAGTTATTAAAAAGACAATAATTATTAAAAAAATTTTGGTAATAAAGAAAAAAGAAAGAAAGAAGAGAGCAACAAAAACAAACAAATCCACCAATTATAACAAGTGCTAAAATCTATACTTAACCCCAAAATACAAAAAACGGACAGACAGAACCCTAGGACAAATGGTAAAAGAAAGGCTATACAGAGAAAATCACACAGAGAAGCATACACATACACACTCACAAGAAGAGAAAAAGGAAAAAATATATATACACAGTTGCTCCCGAAGTCCACTGCCTCAATTTGGGATGGTTCCTTGTCTATTCAGGTATTCCACAGATGCAGCGTATATCAAGTTGATTGTGGAGATTTAATCCGCAGCTCCTGAGGCTGCTGGGAAAGATTTCCCTTTCTCTTCTTTGTTCGCACAGCTGCTGGGGTTCAGCTTTGGATTTGGACCCGCCCCTGCGTGTAGGCCACCTGAGGGCGTGTGTTCTTCGCTCAGACAGGACGGGGTTAAAGGAGCCACTGATTCGGGGGCTCTGGCTCACTCAGGCCGGGGGGAAGGGAGGGGCACGGAGTGCGGGACGAGCCTACGGCGGCAGAGGCCGGCATGACGTTGCACCAGCCTGAGGCGCGCCGTGTGTTCTCCCGGGTAAGTTGTCCCTGGGTCACGGGACCCTGGCAGTGGCGGGCTGCACAGGCACCGGAGGGGAGGTGTGGGGAGTGAACTGTGCTTGAACACAGGCTTCTTGGTGGTGGCAGCAGTGGCTTTAGCGTCTCATGCCTGTCTCTGGGGTCCACACGTTTAGCCACGGCTCGCTCCCGTCTCTGGAGCTCCTTTAAGCGGCGCTCTTAATCCCCTCTCCTTGCGAACCAGGAAACAAAGAGGGAAGAAAAAGTCTCTTGTCTCTTCGGCAGCTCCAGACTTTTTCCCGGCCTCCCTCCCAGCTAGCTGTGGCGCACTGACCCCTTCAGGCTGTGTTCACGCCGCCAACCCCAGTCCTCTCCCTGTGCTCCGACTGAAGCCCGAGCCTCAGCTCGCAGCCCCGCCCGCCCCGGCGGGTGAGCACCCGAGCCTCTCGGGCTGGTGAGTGCCGGTCGGCCCCGGTCCTCTGTGAGGGAATCTCTGAGCTTTTCCCTCCGCACCCCTGTTGCTGCGCTCTCCTCCGCCGCTCCGAAGCTCCCCCGCTCCGCCACCCGCAGTCTCTGCCTGCGAAGGGGCTTCTAGTTTGTGGAAAGCTTTCCTCCTTCACGGCTCCCTCCCACTGGTGCAGGTCCCGTCCCTATTCTTTTGTCTCTGTTTTTTCTTTTGCTCTACCCAGGTACGTGGGGGGTTTCTTGCCTTTTGGGAGGCCTGAGGTCTTCTGCCAGCATTCAGTAGGTGTTCTGTAGGAGTTTTTCCACATGTACACGGATTTCTGATGTATTTGTGGGGAGGAAGGTGATCTCTACTTTTTACTTTTCTGCCATCTTGAAGCTCCTCCTGTCTTTGGCCGCTCTTAATAAGAGGTTGTAAAAGTTTGCTCTTTACCTCAGAGGCTAATTTTCCCAAATAGCAAAGGTTCCGTATCTCACCAGAATGACATTCTACACTGTGTTTCTGACTTCGTCATGTCCTTGAGTATTCTCCTCAACATAAAAGAAACAACAAATGTTCTTCATTTCTGAAAGTGTTGAGTGTCACTTCGATTAATAGATAGCCAAGTCACAACCATTCATGTTCTCAGGCATACCTGATCCCATCTGAAGTGCTCAGATCTGTCAAATTTTGAATTTTGCCTTCCCCGAAACAAATCTTTGCTGAAAAATGGAATAAAAAGTATGAAAGTTTCACAGAAACTTTCACATCTAAATCTTGCTTTAAGATTTCCCACAGGGCCCCTGGAGAAGTCACAGAGATTTGTTCTTTTGCCTTATGGAAAAAGATGTTACGGAAATAACTATGTTTATTTGTTATGTTACTGTTGATGAGCCTCAGAACTGTCACATCAAAAGAGTTGCTACTTTGTACTTTTAAAGACTACTCTGAATTCACGTCATATAATCATTATTTGTGAATGAATGCAAAAGATTATTATGGTTTTTGATAATTTAGTACAGTGGTTATAGTCAAATTCAGATATGATGGTTAATTAGTTATTTAAGAATGTTTATGAAATCTACTCTATATTATTAGTATGAGTTTTAAGAAATTGGTATTTATAGAGATTTTATTTTGCCCAGAACTTTGCAAGTCAGGAATCCCAAATGAATATCCTGCATAGCCATCCTGCATCTGGGAGGCAGGCAACAAGTGAATAAGGCTGAAGATAGCAGACTGGACTTATATTTCTGTGTGTTAATAACTTCCTCTTATTTTTTAAAAGTAGTTGAATTGGAGTTTTCTTTTTCTTGTAATTTATAACCTTCTGACAGATATCTACCTATACTTGGATCATAGACTTTTATATGTTACAGCTTCACTCATTGTTATTGACTATTATTCACCAGTAAACTTTTTAAGAAGTTTGCTTGCCTAGCTTCCCTACATATAGGACTTTCAAACCAGGAAACCTTAAGATTAACATCAGGCTGTTAAAGGCAAGCACGTGACAGCGGGAGATGTGGAAGCTGAAAGGCTATCTTTGAAGGAAGGAGAGGCTAAAAAGGCAAAGAGCTGGGAGACATAGAATTGTACCCAAATACACAAAATAGATGCTCATAATGATGACTTTGACACATAAAGAGAAAAGTTAAACTATTCTTTTATTAAAGACTGAGAAGTATATATTTTGCAAAGACTTCCATCAAAAAATCTTAAAATGTATTAAATATGTAATGTTGTTTCAAGGGAAAAGTTATGTAGAATGTTAATTGACGAGATATTTTTTATTTCCCAACACCTAGCACGGAGAAAGGCATGGAAGAGACAGTTAAAAGTTTGTTAAATGAATGAATAGATGGATTTGGAGGATGGACAATATAAAATTATAATCTAATTCTATTTTGCACAGTTTCATAACTCATCTGACATGGAAATGATCACCTCTAAATATCTTTTTCCTCTTAATTTTCCATGAAGTCTATCTCCCCAATTTGTCTTTTCCTGAGTATTTAAGAAAAAAACATTGCAGAAGAGTTTTTATGGTTTTCCACTGTAAGTTATGCCCAGAAATGCATCAATAAAATTTTGAATTTCTTGTCAAATTTCATTCATGTAGCACAGTGGGATTTCAGGGACAAAATGAAAGGCTAACAATGAAATCCAAATGTTAAATCAATTCATATCTGTGAATCATGGGGTGGGACGTGATGGACAGCAGTCCTAATGGGTTGGCAATGAGGAAGTAAAGTGTCTATAGAATAATTTAGAAACAAACATTGACTAGAATTTATTCTGCTTTTTTATTATCATCATGTACCAGCAATTCTAAACAGTGTCTGTGATAAAATATTTCTTCCACCCAAAATATTTTGTTGGTCTAATTTCTAAACAATTGATGTGGCTACTGCTGTGCTGTGTTTAATATCTATGTATGCTTCAGATTAACACATTTTTATTACTTATTCTTCAATAAATGTTTAATTCTACTTAGCAGTTAACTCAAAGACCTCCCAGTTACATATTAGATCCCCAACGTACAGTCTCAGCTACAATGCATTTATTTCTAGAGTAAATTTGTAGTAGTTTAGAACCGTCTGAGCTGACTTTGGGAAAAGTTGCTTTGTCCAGTCCAGTGGTACTTGATATTTCTTTATTTAAATAGGAGATTTGATTTAAACAGTGATGGGACAGTGATTGTAAAGATGAACAAATAGAACTTGAATTCCTTCAATTTTGACATTATATATGACCCCTTAGAGTTTTTGTTTGTGTTTAAAATTTAAAACATTGAAGCAGAGTGTGAACTACACGGAGTAATGTTTTTGTTTGGAAAGGGTACATCTTTGATACATGAAATATGTTACTGAATTTGAAAAATATCTTTATAATTGAAATTTTTTCCTTTTTATTGTTTTGAAACTAAAGAACAAATTGAGAAAATGACTACTACTGATTATTACATGGGTTTTACTGAGACTAACTTTATCAGATAGAAGAAGGAGATTGTAAAATGTGATCCACTTCAGCAGTCCAATACCCTCGTTACTCCACTGGATCATACCTTCCATGTAACGTGCACAGTGTTATGGCATGAATTATACATAATTATCATGGAAGTAATGATAATTAAATACCCAATAAGCCAGTGCTACAATTTTCCAGTCTCTATGGATCAGTTTGGGAGCCAACAAAGGGATCACAATGAGCCTTACAATATATAGACAACCTTCCAATTATTCATGCCCTTGCAATTAATTTAAAACTGTAAGTCTCTGTGCTTGTTCATTTTCTGTCTTGAAATGATTGTGTTTAAAATCAAATATGAATAAGCGTTTACTTGGTGAAAGGTGAAATGGGTATATCATGGATAGGTTAATGACATGGCATCAAATATGTCTTCCTTGAGGAAATTAACTCTCTAGATGATGTTAGTGATATTAAACCTCTTGGAGGCACTTTTCATTCTGTATATAAACTGGATCCTGTCATCATACTTCGTGGCAACATTCATCACAGGAGTTCGTGTTTCTCCGTCATGGGACCCTTCTCTGGGCGTTAGTGATTGCACATTTTTTCTGTTTTTCTGGCTTTTCTTCTTTCTCATTTGTTGTCTCATTCCATATGAGCCATATTTTTCTTTCCTTATGAGAGTTTGGCCTAGACTCCTTCCTCATCTCATTTTATACTCTTGTCATAGATAATCTCTTGCGTGTTCCTGACTTTATTCATCATCTTTAAGTGAATAGCTTCAAAATCTGTATTTCCAGCTTCTCTATGAGCTTCTTACAGCTGGAGATCGCTGCCTAACTATCTCAGAGACACCTCAAACTCAACCTTTCTGTTTCAATTTTCTATTACTTCACAAGTATAGTAACTAAAACAATGAATGTCTATAATATTTGAGAATTCTGTGCATAGACTGGGTAGTTTTTATGCTCCACTTGCTGTGGGCTCTAGAGTCGTGCAGCTGCTTTCAGCTGGAGGCTCGACTGGGCTGAAAGGTCTAAGATGGCCCCACTTTCCACATCATGTCTTTCCCTCTAAGTCCCCTCCATGTGGCCTCTCTCTTCAGCAGGATAGCCTAAACTTCCTAATAGCATGGCAGCTGGGTTCCACAAAAGCAAAGGGGGGAGCTGCCAGGCCACTTAAAGGTTAGTCCCAGAAGTAGCCCAGATCAGGGAAGCCTGTTGCTTTAGCCAAAAGTAGGTACCTGTAAAAATATTCTTATTAAGTTTTAGGGATAGAGTAGCTACTGACACCATCAAAGGAAGTTTCTAAAAACAGAAAGGAAGGAAGAAAGGTAGGAAGGATGGGAAACTATCTTCAATCAACTTCTCAAAATAAAAGGGACAAATATTCAGCAGTAGGAGTGGTGTATTAGCTTCCTTGGTATTTGAAGTGTGAGCTGCCTTTCAGCAATTCCCCTTATACATATCAAAAAGGGCATATAGAAAAAGGAAATTACATACACATTATAATTATCAAAATAGTTTCTTCCTTGGACTACCAAGTTCAAAGTATTATTGCTTTTCCATAATTTATGCTGATAACCTTGGAATCATGGTTTGTTTGGTCGAACCCTCTCCCTTCCATATCAGTTCAGCCATTTATCAAGTCTTATGGAATCTCCCTTTGTGTGATTTCTCACATCAGGTAATCCATTTTCATTTTCATCACCACCATCCTGCTCCATTTCCTTTCCACCTAAAATGTGAGGTATTATGGAAATCCCATACCTGCCCACCCTGCATCCAATTTTGCCCTGGGTCAAGCTATTTTACACATTAAAGTAATTACACAGATTCTCTATTGCCTGCACAATACAGCCCAAACATTTTAGCATGGCTTTTGAGTGTCTTCAGACTGTTGCAACTTTATTCCTAGCTCTCTCATATACAAACTCTCTCTAGTGGCCAATTGGATAGGTTTCCTCTGTGTAATTGGTCAAGCTGTTCCCCACCTGAATTGTTCTTCTCTCATATCAGTTTTCTCAAAATCTATCCCTTTTTGTGAGTTTTGGGTCACGTCCCATCTTATATCTTTCTGGGCTACCCCAGACCTCATGATCCTCTCATCAGTGTACCTCTTGAACTCAGAGTCAGTTGGCCTTCAGTGTAAATCAACTTACTATTTTTTAATGTTTCACATGTCTCAAATGACATAATAAAGTCTTCCTGGGTAGATCAATATTTTGAGCCCTCAGTAGTTCATGGAGAAGAAATGTTCAGCTTCTTTTCTTTTTTACTTTTGAGGAATAAGTAAATTACTAGTCTCAGATTATGTATCCACTTTATAAAGAGCCACTGTCTACCACTGAATTTACTGAAATTAAAGGAAAAGCATAAGAATCTGATTTAAGAAAGATTCAGAGACAGAGCAGCTCTGGGGATCTAAGTACAAGAACCTCCTAGGATCCTCAGGGTCTGACCACCGGCATGAATGAAATCCCACCATTTTTCATTTTTCTGTTGCATTCTGTTTGTAAGAGTTCAGTCTGAAGAAAAAGCCTGATTGCCAGAGCTTGAGCCACACATTCTTCTTGAAGTATGTGTCGAGGGTGGGTCTAAAGTGAACTTCTTGGCTTCTCATTAAGACTCTCTCCAGTGAGTAAGAGGTAATTTTCCAAAAGAGACTTGGCGAGCTATTATCAGAAAAGAGGGGAGCAAAGGCTGGGCAGGCATCTCATTCCTCCTTTGTATCAAATCATATGATTTACCTGTATTTAATATATTCAGAGCCGACCCTGATAGAGCCTAACTTAGAAAGTAAGGAAGCTAAATGCCAGTAAGAAAACAGATACTGATTTCATTAGGATGATTGGTGGTATGGGCGGAGGAACAATTTTAAAGATGTTTGGGACCTACTTTAAAATTTTTCATCAAGGCCAAAATTGATTCCAAAAATACTGTATTTCCAGTAAACAATACATTGATTTGCATTTTCAAACATTTTTATAGCTGTTACATTATTTTTGTCTTTTTAGAATATTTTACAGTGTTTTAAAATGTGGATCGGGCTACCTGAAATCTCTAAGAAAAGTTCTAGAAAGTCAAACCTCTTGGGTAATGTGTGAAAAACAGAAAAGGATCCAGTGCTTTCCAGCCAAAGGATAACTTTCCCTAATGTTGAAACCGAAACAAGATGTCATTATCTTACTTTCACCCTGATCCTATTTAACGTTGCAGTAGGGCAGTGGCTGGGTAATATGTTTATTGTCATTGGACCCCTTTGATGACAGCCGTAGTATTCTCTCCCCAAAACATACATTTGCACAAGTACAACTTTGCACACATTTTTGGAGGATATATGTGTCCCTGAAGCCCATCTATCAATGCTAGATTTAGAAACTTTGGGGGGAAAAACAGTGTGTTAAACCTGTAGTGAAAGGGCACGATATTTAGTTCCATTCCTATGTCGTATGGTAGCAAATTCCACTAAAAAGGAACCAGCAGATCCCAGACTGACACTCCTCCATTCACCTCCCTTCTGTAGTATGTGTTAAAAAAGGAAGCCGCTAGTAAGTTTCTGAAACTTGTTCCGAAGTTGATTGTGCACTTTACCAATAGAGATCCTTAATTATTACTGAAGAATTTCTTTTTGGTTAGGAAGTATGTAAGGACCTTAACACAGTTCTTTAAAAAATATTTGGTGACACTCAAGCTAACACTTTCTCTCTACTTATTTTATAATTCTAATTTGAGTGATTCATTACTCATGCATTTATTTGCTGAGTACTTAGTACGTGACAGAAACTGTGCTAGGTGCTGCGAATGTGCAGATGAATATGACACACTGGGCTGCTGCCCTCAGGGAATGCGTATTCATTATTTATTGGCTTTTAAATTCAACATATACCTCTGTTAATTTGACTATTTTAAACCTCTAGTTAATTGGCTTAAAATTTCTTTTACTCATTCCTTCTGAAGTGAATTTTTTAAATCAGCACTATCGAATAGAATTGTAATGCCAATCACAATATGCGATTTTAAATATAATAATTAGTTATAGTAAAAGTAAAAAAACAGGTGAAATTAATTTTAATAATATATTTTTCTAACCAAGTATTTCCAAAATTTTGCCACTGCAACATGTGATATCATAAAAATTTATTGATGGGCTATTTTACAGTCTTTTGTTGTACTGTCTTCGAAATCCATCCACATTTCAAGTGCTTAATAGCTACAAGTAGCCGGTGACTACCCTTTTGGATAGAACAGGCCAAAGTATTCGAATCCACGTACTTGCTCTTCCTCTGAGGACTTCAGTCTCTCAACATTTTTGTCTGCCTACCTATCTATTTTGTTGAAGTATAGTTGATTTACAATATTATATTAGTTTCAGGCGTACAGCATAGTGATTCGGTAATTTTGCAGATTATACTGCATTATAAGTTATTACAAGATAATGGCTATAATTCCCTGTGCTATATACAATATATCCTTGTCGCTCATCTCTTTTATACACAGTAGTCTGACTGTTAATCTCATACCCCTAGTTTGTCCCCTCTTCCCTCAGCATTTCTTATGCAAGGCTATTTGGCTCCTTCTCACGTTCTGTCTTAATAATTCAGTACCTATTTGCTCCCTCCCCAAACTGCTTAATAGTGTTCTTATTTGCAGCAGAAAACAAAAGAAAAAGAAAAAAAGACTCTTACCATCAACTGTCCGCCTAGGAGGGCAATGAAAAATCATAAATTTAACAACAACAAAGTTTGCTATAATTGATAGAGCTAAAAGGGGCAGTAGGCTTATTTGATCAGGGAAACTTTGGACATGGTAGGACACGACAGAAGAGATCGATTTTTAAAATACTATGTTACTGTGTTATCAAGCACTTATTTGTCATCTTTTAGGCTCAAAATTAGGGTCAAGGATCTTCTTAGAGACTGAACTCACCTGGAATAATTACAGCAGCTAACAAACGCACACACACTGCCCATGGTCTACTTGCCTTATTTGCTAAAACTTCCAATTTTTAGGCAAACTGCCAGATTCTCAAGGTAATATCTGTGTCCCAGTTGAGAGTCTGGTGTGCACAAACCTCTATTGCGACAGCTCCCTTTGGTGCTTCTGTGGCCCAGTGAAGTGGCTCTTCTAAAATAATTTCTATTTTATAGTATTTAGAGCTTAAAGAACTGAATAAAACTCTGGAAACTATTTGACTCCCTTAAAATTCTTCTGCAGATTCTGAATAGGAAATACTTATTAATCGGCCCTGTTAGGGACGTTGCATCACATTTTCTTTCATTAGTAAAAAAAAAAAGTAAAACACAAAATAGACTCACCTTCTCCTTTTATTTACACATGAAGTTAATATTAGTCCAGACAACTAGGAAAGGAGCAAAAAAAAAGTACGTTCTTTCCTTTGAAAGCTGCCTGAACAGATACCTGGCTTTCCTCTGAGCAAACAGTAGTGTCTGCACAGCAAAAAATGGTTACTGTAAGAAAAAAAAAAAAAAAAAAGAATAGATCAGAATAGACTATGTCTGTTATTTAAGTCGATAGAAGTTTTTTTTTATGAAACAAAGGAAATCTTTTCTCAAGGATATCCTGCATGATAACATCATTTGCAAAGTTCTCAGAATTCCAAAATACTTGTTGGAGTATGCACACACAGATGGACAGAAGAGTGCTCTACTGAGTTAATCCCTACCTCCAGATATCTAAAGACTAAGATTTTATGGTATCGTTCATTTTTTTAGTGAATGCTAAAAATATGTGTGTTTTAGAAAAGCACATATTATACAGCTCTTCTAAATGTATCTGCACAAGGGCAAAAATAGGAAAAGCAGTGTGGTTGTAAATCTGATTCTCCTGCCAGAGAAAAAAAGTGTAGTGTGGCCTTGCTTGATATTATGACTTTTCCAAAGAGTTACTCTGTATGGTTTAACAGAACACCACTTCCACCAAAAATATCTGCTACTTACAAATCTCAGGAATTGGAAAGTCTTTCGATCCAACTTGAAGAAAAACAAATGAATAAGCATAAATAGTATATACGCAAAATGTTATGTACCATAGCATTTTAATCATATAAAAATAACATGAATTTAAATACTTCTGTTTCTCTCTCATAGTCAAGCACTACTCAAGGATGGAAGTGTGGAGAGGGAGGTTCTGGGAGAGTTCTTGAAGTAGAGGTGTGGGGAGGGAACCTAGGAATTGTATCTGTGGAAAATGTATTCCAGCATCCTATCTCTGCACTTGGTCTTACTGCTAGATTGTGGGCAATGAGTGATGTGCTTTGAATAGATGGGTATTAAGGGGGCCCTCCAATGAGTGAGGCTCATTGGAGTTTGCAGAGATCATTAAATGCTGGAGACCACATATTCAAATAGTTTCAGTAGGAACAGGAGACAGGGTCCCTACAAAAGTATCACTGTGGATGCTGGAGCAGGTGAGAGAACTCATCTTTGTGGGTGAGGCCACAGTGATCAGAGTGTCACCATTGCTCTGAGATGGAGACAGGTTGGAAGTAAATTTTCTGAGATAGTTATTTTGGGAGTCCAGGAGATGGGCAAGAAGGGGAGTCTTCAGAATTCCTGGTTCATTCTTGTACTCTTATAGCTATCAATGTTAGTGGTACAATGTGTCATGTTATGTTATGCTAATTCAGGGTCACTAGAGGCCCATCAGAGCCCTGATTCGGAGGGAACAAAATGAATGGGCACAACTGGAAGATCCAGGAGGGATTCTTGAGGGGAGCCAGGCCAGGGGAGTGGATATACAGCAGGAAAATCCACTCCAGAGCCCCCTGAAAGGCGTGTTTGCCACTGGAAGCAATACTGGGGAACTCTGTTGAGGGTGGCAAAGTCCAAACCAGGTATTGTCCCTTATACTCGGACTGTTATAAGCACTTATTTTCTGATTTCCCTATCATCCGTCTCTACCTTCTCAACTCTGTCCTCTAAGCTTACTCACTCATTGGATAACAATTTAAGGATCAACTATATGTTAGGCACTATTCTATATTCTTCTAATATCAAGATGAGTAAAAATAAGTGCCTGTCCGCATAGAGCTTCCAGTCCAAGCAATCCCAGTGAAGTGGAAGAACTTCAATAGGGTTTACAGGAGCATGTAGCAGTGACTCCCTAGTGTCCGATTATCACTTTTAGTGATGCCAAGATTGATGTGGGTTCAAGTGGTAACCTGATGCCTGCATTGTCAAATTCCCCATCAGCCTCAAGATTCCTAGAATTTAAAGATCCTGGCTAATGATTTTGTCAGAAAACTTATCCGGAGTTTCCTTCCATTCATTCATAGAGCAAACATTTATTCAGCTTTTTCTAAATACTAGACACTATGCCGGTGCTAGAGACACAAAAAGAAATAAGCCAAGATGCATGTGGAAGAGACAGATAAATGAATAACTTCAGTGCAGTGTGAAAATGTGCAGGAGTAGATGCAGAGTCCTCTGGGAACACAGAGGAAGCAAGGTCCCTAATGATGGCAATCTCTAGCAGTCAGTGGGGCAGTTCATCTAAGTCAGGAGCTGCTGGTTATCATGCATTAGCAAACAGCCAACATCCAGGGGAAACTCAACTATACAGCTTGAATTTCTGCATTTCAAAGCCAGCCACCAGAGAAGCTTTCACTAGAGGCTTGATACATCAGACTTTCTGGGTTCATCCTGCTGGCTCCCTCATTTTTTTTTTAAACTCTAAAGCTCTCATGTCTGCACTGGGCAACCCTGTTTCAGCCTCTTGAAAAACAGAGCAGGACGCTCTAGGCTTATGCCCTGGTCGATTTGTTTCTTTAGAGCTCCTAAAGTGGTTTGTATCAGTAATTTAAGGAAAAGTACTCCAGGTAGTCTGCTTCACAGCCTGGATCCCCACTAATATAGTATTGTGAGTTGAAGAACTGTTGTTTCTTGTCTATTTTGTCACACCCAGTATTGACGCTTTACTAAAGGAAATCAGCTTTCAAATAAGAACGGTGTTGCCTCCTGTTGGTTCAGCTGCTCTGCAAACCACAGATTTTGTAAATTACAAATAAGATCCAATCTTTCAACCCAGAGAGGAGGAAGAGGCCCTATTTTCCCACTGGGCCTTATATTCTAGAGTGAGCCTTTTACTTAATTTCCCAGAGAATACTGAAAATGTTACCAAAAATGCAATAAGAGAATACTGCAAATATTATCTAAAATACATAAGAAAAACCAGAAAATTCATAACTAGCCCTGAAATTATCCTCTTAGGATTTTAATATTAGATTTAAAAACGCTGATTAGCCTGTAAGTTTTCAACGCCACCCCCAAGCAATCAGCAATTGATTTCCTTGCGTTCTGTGTGTAAAAATACGATAGACTGGGTAGATTATAAATAACAGAAGTTTATTTCTCACAGTTTTGGGGGCTAGAAGTCCTAGTTCAGGGTGCCAGAATTGTTGTGTGAGGGCCCTCTTCCACGCTGCAGACCTCTTCCTGTGTCCTCACATGGTGGCAGGGACAGGGTAGTTCTCTAGGGCTTCTTTTTAAGGGCATTAATCTCATTCATCAGGGTTCCACCCTCATGACCTAATTACGTCCCAAATGTCCTATCTCCTAATACCATCACATTGGGCACTAGGATTTCAACATATGAATTTGGGGGGCGGGGACACAAACATTCAGACTGTAACACTGGGCCAGTATCCTATGGCATATGATACTTTAAAATGTTTTATTTTGGTAAAGATATTTTTCATGTTATCCTAGGTAGACTAGTTTCTTGTGGCTGCTGTGACAACTTAACACAAACTTGGTGGCATAAAACAATATACATTTATTCTCTTTAAGTTCTGGAAGTCAGAAATCCAAAATCACTTTTACTGGACCAAAATCAAGGTGTCAGTAGGGCTATCATTCCTCTGGAAGCTCTAGGAGAGAATCAACTTCCTTGCCTTTTCGAGCTTCTAGAGCTACATTTCTTACATTCCTTTGTCCCTTCTTCCATCTTCAAAACCAGCAGCATAGCATCTTGCATCAGTAACCCACTGATTTCTATCTCTGTAGTCAGATCTCTCTGCCTCCTTCTCAAAAGGAGACTTATGATTAAATTTAGGGACCACCTGGATAATCCAGGATAATCTCCCCATCTCACAATCCTTAACTTCCTTGTATCCGCAAAGTTCCTTTTGCCATATAAAGTGACATTCACAAATTCCAGGGATTAGGACCTGGCTCTCTTTGGGGGCCAATATTCAGTTTACCATACTAGGTAAAAACATTCTTCTCATCTGAAGTATCCATTTTCTCAAATAATCCACCCCCTTTGGTCTACCAAGGTTGTTTCAAACAATATTTTTTCCTCAAGTATGTTAGCTGCCAAACTTATAAGTTATTACAGATGGAATCATTGTAGATCTGTAATATACAGCCTGCTGAGCTACACAAACAAGATCCCTTTTAGCTTTTTTTTTTTTTTTTTTTTTTTTTTTTTACCAGGGAAGCCCCCCTTTAGCTTTTTATCCTGGTTTGACATACAACATGGTCAAGGGAAGACTGTTTCAATGACTTCTCTAAAACCCCATTGAAAACTCTAAATGTCATCCATTATGTTGTTGAGTGTTCCTTATGGAAAAATTCATGATTTTTTTTTAAAAAGTTGTCTCCCTTAGATTTAAAACTCGAATTTATCTATCCTGATTAACTACAACTAGACATATAGGATTCATACTGATTTTTAAAAATTTGTCTTGACTTCCAGGAAGTACAGGCTAAATTTAGTAGATAATTAAAGTAACTATTCTAGCTAATACTATTGTATAATTATATGTTCTTCACCCACCCCCTCAATAACCATTTCTTCTCTTCCTTAGTGTAATGCTTTACATAATTTATCTTCCGGTCAACAAGCCTATTGCATGGGCCTTTTATTACAGTCTGTCTCAAAATCCTTTTTGAAAGCAGCAGACATGAATAAAGCAAACAAACAAATTTGGAAGATATATAGACCCTATGAATTATGGCCCATCTGCATCTTTTTTGAGTGCCAAAGGTATAAATTCAGCGATAAATACATTTTGTTACTACAAAAGCATTTTAAAATTGTGTTTCTGTGCATTATATAGCTTATTAGAATAGATAAATTTAGATGTCAAGGATATGCTAACTAATGCCAATATAGTCTGTAGTTGTCTTGATTTCATTCAATATCTTCCAATTTTAATAATTTACAACTAGTATCAATGACAGAAAACTTTAAATGGAAATGTATATGAGCTGGCTTTTGTTAATACCTTCTGCAATAAAGACACATAAACACAGTTTTGAAATCATAGGTATATTTTCTGAAAGGTTTCCACAGGATAAGGGCTTCATTTTGGAACTATTTTATACAGGTTTCTCCCCCTGTCACCTCCCACTCAGTTTATTAGAACTTAACATACTATCTGACATAAGTGATACATAAATGGAGTAAATAATTTGTGTGTATCAGAGGCCAAGCATATTGGCTATTGTGGAAGCTTTGAAACCCTGTCCTAGTAGAGAAAAATAAGAAAAAAAAATATAAATATAAGGGTCAAAAGTCATTGGCCTGCTTTCTCATTTATTCTCTTAATCTAGTTTCTGATGGTTACTCATCATGTAAGGATTTCTCATTACATTTCCAGAGTTACATCTCCAAGAAACCTAAATGATAACTAACTTAAAAATGCCAATATGTTAAGCTTTAATTCAAATACAGCAAAATAAACATGTCTGAATGGGATTTAAGATTTAGAAAAATTTGATTTATAAAAAGCAATTTAACTCAGAGAACTAAACATTAAATTGTAACTCAGAGACTCTTAGTTCAAATTTCATGTTCACTGACTCATCTATCCTTTTGAGATATCAATATTTTTAAAAATATATTTAATATTATAAGTGGCTAAACAGACCTAATTCTTTCTGTGATTTAAAAGTTATAGCTGTCTTTTAAAACTCTACTGATTCCCAATATTTTCGGTTAATAATATATTTTTTTAATTTAAATATGAAATATTTTGAAAAGATATAAATGGTACAGAATAATATAATACAGTACCTTTAAAACATTTTTACCCAAAGTTCAGAGTAAGAAAACCTATTTTATATCACATTTACATACTTACATAAGTATACAAATAACTGAAGCAGACTATCCACAAAACACTGTTTAGATGTACTGCAGTTTACACTGATATTTCCTATTTTTTTTTACTTTATTCTTTTTAAAAATATAAGCCTCAATCTTTCAAAGTGATTTCAGACCCACAGTACGGGTATCATCCCACAGTTTGAAAACACTGATATACTATTTACATTTATGTATCCACCATTCATTCAGCTTTATAAGATCTTAACATTTTGCCATATTTACTTTAAATAAAAAGAAAATAAAACATTAGATAAATTCCAAGTTCCCCATGTACTCTTTCTTTTCCCTTTTCCTACTTTCACCACAGAAGTAACTGTTATTTTAAATTCGCTGTTTGTTTTCATGCATGTTTAACAGTTTTCACTTCCTATAGATGTGAAGAATATAGACCATAATTTTGCATATTTTAAAGTTTATATAAAGCTATTATGCTCACCTATTCTTCTGAAATTTGTCTTTTTTTGGTTTATCATTATGTCTTTTTTAAAATTGAAGTATAGTTAATTTACAATATTTTATTAGTTTCATGTGAACAGCATAGTGATTGAGTGTTTTTGAAGATTATACTGCATTATAGTTTATTATAAGATAATGGCTATGATTCCCTGTGCTATAAATAATATCCCTATTTCTTATCTATTTTATACATAGTAGTTTGCATCTATTAATCCCGTGTCCCTACTTTGTCCCTCCTTCCTTCCCTCTCCCTTTTGGTAACCACATGTTTGTTTTCTATATCTGAGTCTTTCTATTTTGCATATACCTTCATTTATATTATTTTTTAGGTTCCACATATAAGTGATATCATACAGTACTTGCCTTTCTGTCTCTAACTTATTTCACTAAGCATAATATTGTCTAGGTCCAACCACATTGCTGCAAATGACAGCATTTCATTCTTTTTCTGGCTGTGTAGTATTCCATTGTAATTCTGTTCTGAGTAATTCCATTCCCTTGTTTATCATTATGTCCAGATATGTATCAAGTTTGATCTAGATACATATCAAGTTTGATACCTGTAGCTCAAGTTCATCCATTTTAACTGCTCTATAATAGCCCATTGAATAAATATTACTCATTTTTTATTAATCTATTGTGATTGGTAATTTAGAGTTTCTTGTTATTGTGGCAATAATGAACAATACTGTAATGAACATTCACGTACCTGCATCTTTATGCTCAAGAATAAGTGTTTCCCTAGGGTCTATAACTAGAAGTGGAGGCATGAAGCAATAAGACTTGCATGTGTTTGACATATATTTCCAAATTGTTCTTCAAAATAGTTGTTCTGATTTGTATATGCAGTAGTACTCTCTAAGAGTTTCTATTTCTCCATATCCTTGCCGTTTATAAGTATGATAAAAAAATAATGTGATTGAAATCTTGTGTAATCTTAATTTATATTTTATTGATCAGTAGTGAAGTTGAAAATTTTCATGATTTTTCGTCAAGTTCCCTCTTCTATACATTTTCCCTATTTTCCTAATGGGATATATTTTTTATGTATGTATGCTATGAGTATTTTTCCTCCTTTTTCTATCTTTTACAGTGAGGCCAGGTCTACACTATCAATATTATAGTAAAAATTAATTATTCAAATCAACAAAAGAAAGGTCTCAGACTTGCTGTTCATGCTTACAGTCAAAGTATAGTAGTTTTTCTGGTTTGTTTTAGTTTTGATACTTGGTTCCTCTGCAAGAAGGGCACTTAAAGTAGGGTTTGAGGCCTAAGTTGACCTGAGTTAAGCTCATAATAATAGCTCTCCACTTGGGGTAATGTATAGCACAGACCTACATGTGTTCCTGTATTTCTCATTTTTCAAAACTTCAACAGTGGATCAAATATCTGGTTTGATATTTGATCCAAATACTTGATCCAACAGTGGATCAAATATCTGGTTTGGATAATTTACCTCGGACAATCCATTGTTTCCTTAGTGATTTATTCTTAATATCCTCTCATTCCAAATTATTGGGGAAGTCAGTTACAGTGTGAATGAAGAAAGCATACATTTAGCATATACTTACTATGTGCAGTATGTTGTAGTTGAGGGATGGGTAGATATGGATATTATGATATAATATCTTACTTCAACCAGAACATGGCTTCATTGGGGTCCTAATACCAATATACGTAAATGCAGGGACTGTATGCTAGATTGGATCTGGATCTCAGGCTTTAGTTCCAGTCTCATCCTTCATGGCCATGCCACCTTAGCATGCCACTTCCTCTGTGGCTTCTAAACACTTAGGTAACTCAAGACCATGTCTACTTTTTTTTTTTTAGAATGTAAAAAAATGACATGCCAAGTCAAGGTTACAAATTGTTTTTTAATCAAAAACATTTTAATGATTAATGTATAGACATTATTTAACATTGTGGGTATATGCAGAGGAGCTAAAGCACACTCTGACAGCATACTATTGAATGTTATAGTTTCTGTAATGAAATATGTAAAGACATTCGCAAGCTAGTACCTAGGAAGACATACACTTACAAATATATACATTCTAGATTTGATAAGGTAAATGTAAACAGATGCTGTGACTCCTTCCAAACAGAAATCCCACAAGACTAATTAAGAGAACCAACTGGCTCCCTATAATATGAATGTGCAAAATTAAAGCATGATAAACTGATATTTACATAAATATCAAACCACCAATTCATTTATACATTGTCAACGACCTTCTCAGATGTGTCATGAGTGGTTCAATGAATGTTTTTTCCTCCAGTGGAGGAGGTATTCAGAGGCTAAATTCCAACACTTTAAAATGACACACACAACAGTCCTTATCTGTTAGATCACTGCCTCTAGGGTGTGAGACATGATTTTATGATAAGCGGTCTTATTTTTAAACAAATATTTCTAGACAAATCTTTAGATTCGAGGCAGGAAAAAAAATTACAGGTGCTATTAGATTTACATTAAACAAACCATCTCTATCCAGTTTCCCAGTTCTCTCATGCTACAGCTATCTGTTTAATTTTACCTTAGATTTAAGGTCCTTTCCCCACCTTTATTCATTTTGGTAAGCTAGGCACATTTTCAAAAGAAGTTTGTGTCAAAACAGATAGCAGTACAGAAATCAATCCAAATTTGGACCCTGGCAACCAGTTCCCCACTGCTCATCTATGGGACTCTGTCAAATGGTAAACATTTAATCATCTCTTGGAAAATATATATCTACTCTCACAAGTGGAAAGCAAAATGGGCTTTGTCTCCTGTATAAAAACACTTAGCACTTCTGAAATTTAAAACGGGCTACTCATCCTACACACTTCCTAAAATCTTGAAGACAAAGAATATATATTGGAAGTTTCATCAAGACTGCTTTAGAACCCCCCCCCCATTTTACATTTTTTTTTTTTTTTTTTTTTTTTTTTGGGTACGGGGGCCCCCCCCTTACCCAACCACTGCGCCACCAGGGAAGCCCCCATTTTACATTATTAATAGTGGCACTCAATAAAAAAAAAGATCTATTAAAAAGTTAAACTGACTGTTCCACTAGACTTGAACCTGCCTGATTTAAAGCCAATATTACAAAACTGAAGGTGCCGATTTCACTTGTACAAGTCACTTGAAATTATGTGTCACACGATAGTTTCATAAATCATGGTCTTTGAGTTTTCTGAACGGAACTATTAGAAATGAATAAAAACTTGAAACATACCCTAATTTAAACTAATAAGCTTTGGGCCCTGCTTTTTAAATTTTAAGGCATGTGTGTTTCTCTACTGTAACGACATTATACAAATTTACAATCGCATGCATGATCTACAGTAAAAAAAAAAAAATGTGGATTACAGTGTTATTAAATTGTGAATCACAATTCAGCACCTGTCATGCTATAACTAATGAGGCAACAGCAGTGTTGTGTACTACAACACCTCGCCCTCCACGGTCTAGCGCAAGGGTCAGTGAGAGCCCAGAAATGTTAAAACTCTTATGCCTACTTGGATAATCTGTCTACATTTTCTAGGGGTTTGGAACTGATGAAAGAGGTCCTGCATGAGTCATACTATTGTAGGCCGACTAGTTACAGCACCTGTTAACTAGCATTGGGCACAATTCATATGTGCTTACAATCAGACGACGTGGTTCATAAGCTGTCAACCCTTGGGCCTCAGTCCTTATGCTGCTTCCTCAGCTTCACATTGTTTTCCAGGGAAGAAAAGCTGCTGGTGTGGCCGTTTATGGCCGTCACGTAGCCGTTCTGGTGGTCCTTCTGGTGTTCTCTCCTCGGGGAGGCCCCCTTCTTGTTGTAGGTCTGAATATAGAAGTTTGCGAAGAGGGCAACCAGAGAAATCACGTATCCAATCTGCAAATACAGCCAATCAAGAGGGAAGGTGCACGGCTAGATGACCCCGCAGCCGGTCTGGATGATGGTCAGCACAAACTGAAGCAGCTGCCCCTGCGTGATGTACTTCTTCTGCCAGAGGTACAGCCTCATGGAAGGGACGGACGACAGACTGTAGTACGAGTACATGTGGACGTGGATGAAGCTGTTAAGTGTGGCACCAAAATAAGAGGGGCCACAGGGGACCCAGTTCATCACGAACCACCAGATGTTGAGCATGGAGGCGCGGTGGTACACGTGCAGGACTGTGATCTGGTGGTGGTTCTTGCGCAAGATGAAGAAGGCGTCCGTGAACTCAATGAGCTTGGAGAAGTAGTACCACTAGAGCACGCGGGTGATCTTCATGTCTGCTTCTCCTCCACTGCGTGTGCCCTGACAGAAGAAGTTGTACTGGCCCTCCCATACTCCCGTCACTAACTCACAGAACATAGAGAGCGAGAGCAGTGTGCATTCAAGGTTATACACCACTAAAATCCCCCGGCAAGAGAACGGCTGCCTATTCTTCATATATTTTGGTCCCAGCCATACAATTAGCAACTATAGGATGGAGCAGAGCGAAGTAGGGATATAATTGTCCAGAAGAAACCATCCTTTTAGTCTGGGATCTCGGGGGCCGAGCAGTGCCTGGTAATAGGTACTAGGTGCTGCATCAGAGTGTTCCATTTTAAAACCTCTTAGGCCGAGGGTGGCTGCGGCTCCAAGAAGTGGCGAGGCGGCGTTGGCGGCGGCATCCGGAGCCAGCCGAGCCAGGAGGAGGCGGGAGGGAGGCACCGGCCAGCAGGACCCGCCACCACAAATTGATATTCATAATGTACATATGTAACTTACTAGGTTCGTACCATAAAAATGACATCTATTGTGCTATTCAGAAGAATAATGGTGAGATTAATTTTTTTAAATAGCAATTCATTGTACCACGTGGTTGGTATGTACTTGTAATTTAACACAAATATAAAGAATATCTTTTTTTCAATTCTATCAGTAGCTCTTTGAGTGAGTATATAAATTCATTTGTAAATGATACCAAATCTAAATTTGAATTCTTCAACCTAAGCCATGGACCAAGGGGTATCTTGCCCCTCATCCTTCTCCAAATACCATGGAATTGCCTCTGACCTCACCTCAGTTGACTTATTACTCTTAAGCTGTAAGATGATTTGTAAGATCCCATCCATATCTAACATCTCATGGTTTTAAAGACATTCTCTTCGTAGTTATTTGTGATGTTACAAACATAGGATAAATTTCTTTGGTGAAAACAGTCTTATTTGACCTTGATGTACCACTTGGCATTTTTGGAAATAGAGCAACTCTTCTGCTATGTTGTTTCAGAGAAAACAAATTCCCATATTATCCCAAACTCTTCAGTATAAGGCTATCAGTATGTTTAATTCTTCATGAAGTTAAGGTTTTTTTGTGATGTGGTGCCAGGAAATAATTTTGTGATAAAACGAACACTTGGTTTAACCAACTAGAAAATACTGGCATCCTACAAACATGAATTCATTAGAGAGGAATTCTGAGCTGCAGCTTTCATAAACTAAAGTAACTATGCTAGTTAATGTCCCAGAAGTTCTTAGTAAATATAAAGTACAAGAAACTGTCAGTGCTTCAAAAGCAGAGATAATATCTTATCCTTTTTATAACCTCAGTTATTAACTAGAACTTGCCACATAGTAGGAGACCGATAAGAACATTCATGGATTGGAGTGTTAAGTCATTAATTTTCAAACCTATATCCTTTAAATAACAAAGGATTGTCTTCTATTATTTCTCAAAAAGGTAGGTATGTGGCCCATAGGTTTCTTACCTTTGCTTTACATTCCTTTAGACCTATGATAAACTAAAGCATTTTTTAGGAAAAGTGACTTCTAAAATATTTTTGTTAATGTTTCAAATGTGCAGTTATAGTCTGAAGATCATCAGGGCATAGGTAAGTGCCTGTGGCATCCATTTTTTATAGTGGCAACCGTTGTGTATGTGTTTCAAGTGTTGCCTGCAGAATTTTTTCTTATATGAGAAATATAAGTAAATCAACATTATAAGGTCGATAGGATCTAAAAAATATGACAAACTAGTGAATGTAATAAAAAAAGAAGCAGACTCACAGATATAGAGAACAAACTAGTGGTTGCCAGTGGGGAGAGGGAAGGAGGCAGGGGCAATATAGTGGTATGGGATTGAGAGATACAAGCTATTAGGTATAAAATAAGGTACAAGGATATATTGTACAGCACAGGGAATATAGCCAATATTTTATAATAACTATAAATGGAGTATAACCTTTAAAATTGTGAATCACTATATTATACACCTGTAACTTATATAATATTGTACATCAAGTATACTTCAATTTAAAAAAATAAAGTAAAATAAAAGCCACATGAGGCTAAAACGAAAACATATACCTATGCAGATACCAAGAAACAAGTGTGTAGGAGATTGGAATACTGTTTATGACTAGAAAAGCTTGACTGTTTTTATTACTAGATACCTATATGCATGGCACATGCAATATGACATTTGATTATGAAACAGTTTTAGCATAGTTAAGGTGAATTAATTGATATTCATGAAATAACCATGATTGCTACAAGATGGCCATTTGGAAACGTGCCCTAAGACAGGGATCTGCAGACTTTTTCTAAAGGGACCAGACAGTACATATTTTAGTCTTGTGAGATATACAGTTTTGGTCCCAACTACTCAGCTCTGCTTTTGCAGCACAAAAGCAGCCACAGATAATGCAAAAAAGAATAGGCATGGCTGTGTTCCAATAAAACTCTTTTTTTTTTTTTTTTTTTTTTTTTTTAAAAAACTCTTCTCTTTTTTTTTCCTAGTGACTCTAGCTAAGTTTCTCAATTAGGGCCATAGATTGCTGACCCCTGTCCTAAATAGCCATTGACCTCATTCAATTTTAAGAATTTGAAACTTTTAGCAAAAATGTTACAGTTTTTCATATAACTTGTAAGAACAGTAATTTTTTTTAAATAAATGAATGAATCTCAAAAACGGAACCTAAGTTTCATTTTCATTATTTGAATGGAAACATGATTTTTTTCTTATATTTCATTTTACATGTATTGAGCTAGACTTACTTGCTCTTACCACTAGACCAGCTGTTATTAAATATACTTAGTAATTTTTTAGATTATTTTCCCTAGAATATACTCGAATCTTGGACAGATGTCTCCTTATCATTGAACTTTAGGTTTCATGTCCGTAAAATAAAGGGTTAGTCATGATTTCTCTAAGGAATTGTCAAACTATACAATTCCATGTTTCTGTGGGTGTCATATCATTTGCCAGTAGGAACAATGTCCTTGTTTAGAGACTTCTTTTAAAATTCTTTTATTGAGAATGTCATTTCTCCAAGAGATCTTATTCTCTTTGAAAGTCACTTCTAGTTTCTGTATGAAAAAAATGTCTTTTAAAATCAATACCAGTGAAAGTTAATCAGGGATAGAATGATTACAGGATGCCTCGCTTATCATTGGAAAGCCAAGATAGTGATCTCTGTGATTATCCTCACATCTGATTTGAAAGGACAGAGGGGCAGCTTTTCTGGCCATCCCACTCTTACTTTGTGAAATGTCCCCACTATAATCCCTTTGTAAGATGGCTGCCTGCCTTTATTACCATATTCTAAAGAGATGAACCAATATTGTGCCCAGGATATCCCCAGCCCTACTTCCATCTTAAATTTATCACAGATTCAACATAGTCATAAAGGGAATAATCAGAAAATCTTGTCACATCTCATCTCATTATATTATTGTGCATAAGGAAAAAATAGTTTTAAGGTATAGAGAAGAATGAATCGGGTCATGCGGCTGCTTTCCAAATGTTCAATTTCTGTCTCCATTGCCTCCATTATTTTTCTCCCTGAAATGCAGAAATTATTCATATTAAGATACAACTGTTTCCCCCCCCCAAACCAAGTCTTCAATGCCTGCTTCTTTATTAACACATAATAAAAGGTAACTGTAAGGATGTCGATGCAAGTGGTGGGCAAAGATCACCAGGTTTCTTCTTCATACAACCCTCTGCAGGGTTTTACCTTCCCAGCAATCCAATGTCTGTGGGAACTGGCTTTTCCTCCTCCCTCCTCCTTTTGAATGGTTACAGTGGAAGCAAACACATTTTTACAAAGTGACCCCACCTCATCTGTAGAGATAAGCCAGAGGTTGGCTCCTGACCCAGACTGAGCTAATCTGAGTCCATTCTCAGGATTTTAGAGTTAGAACTGGGAAATGATCATCCAGTGAAACTTTGAGCTCTTAAATGGAAATGTTGCAAACTCACAGGCTGTTGGCAGTAGATATTTTCTGACATGTGCTTTAGATATAGAACCAAAAAGTGATTCTACCGGGGGGTGTGGAGAGAGAGGGGGAGGAAAGGAATGAGACAAATATATAATGAGAGGCAGAGTTGAGATATGAAGAGCAAATTCTGGTTTCTCCACAGTTTTTGGATAAAGCTCCATTTCACATCATCACCCTGCCCTTGGGTTGTTTGAGATAGCCATATATGCGTTTAAGAAACTACCTTTTGCTAAAACTAGTTCAAACAGGTTTCCATAACTTAAAACCAAAAGGACTAATTGTGAAGTTTATTTTTTACTGTAAACATTCTATGGAATATAGACTATAAATATAATGCTTACAAAAATATTCTTTTAAAGGTGCTAAATTCCTGAACAGAATTAATTACCCACAAGATACTCCCCAGAGAAAGCGATCACAAAATGTGTGTGTGTATAATATATTTTTTCAAAAAATAAGTTTTGAGTGCCTTCTGTGAACCAGGCCACAGTAGTAGGTAGGCAACAATGAACAAATACAAAAGTATGTAGTCTATTGGGGGAGAGATATATTAACAAAATACTCACAAAAATTAGTAAATGATTAAAGACTATGGAAAATTCTATGGCGGAGAGGTAAGGGACAGGGAGCCAGGTAGAGGAAGCAACATATGTGAAGGCCCTGTAGCTAATTCAAGCAAAGAACTCCAGTGTTGCTAATCCAAAGGATTTTTTTCACAAAGTCATTTATTAATTAGGTCCTGAAAGCATCACTTCTGTTTTCTGATTACCATATTTAGCTCTCATGTAGGAAGAGCATTTTTCGTTTGTGTTCCAAATTTACTTCTCAAATAGTTTAAGACCCCTATTTCCTTACCATTATTCAAGAAAGACATGTAGTATACAATGTTATTTGCACCATCAATTTGTTCAGCAAACTTTCTTTGTAGTCAGATCAAAAAAAAATCATCTCAGGTGTATTCATGGTTTTACCATGGATCTGTGAGTGGATTAATGAAATCCTCGTTAGAGAGCTGCAATTGTGGTAGTGTTCCAGCACATTATTCCAGGCCACCAGCTCCATCTCACTCAGGTAGGGTCCAACAAAGTATGTGAGCCCAGAGCCATGGGAATGTTCATCTCCATCAAAAATTAATAGGAAAAGACACTCTCTTTAGCAAGATTTACTTAGGAAAGCAGCATGCAGTGCTTTCTTGGGCTAGCATCCCTCTGTTCTTAAACCACAACCAATGCTACTGTAACATTTCGGTAGTAATCTAACAAATGGTGTCAAAGATATGAGAGAGAAAAATTATACTTTGTGATTTCTCTAGGTTTCTGAGCAATGCATGAACTCTTCAACTGTGTACACAAAGAACTGTGCATTTAGTTGCCATGGCACTGCTTATCTGTTGTCTTTAGGAGGAATAAAATGGTACTTTAACTACTGTGACTCATCCCCCTAGGTATAATTGATAAAGCTACCTTTCCTAACTTTGAACCAGAATCCTTCAATGGGCAAGGACTTTTTGTTGCTTTTGTTGTTGTTAAAGAAAAGATACTTGTTCACAAACCTAGGCTTAACCCCGTTCTCGACAAATGATAGCTTTAAGCAAAGATCACAGTTTGCTGAATCTAACTAATAATTCACATATAATAGATGGACAAAAAAATCAAATGGCTGTCAGGGAAATAGCATTTTCCCAACATGTGTCCTCTTGAGTTACTATGTCTAAGCACTGAGGAATGCTTGCTACTAATGACCCCAGGCATTAATAATGAGGCTCTAATCAAAGATCTGTTACATAACCTGCCCTTGATAAGAAATACTTAGTGTTCCTTAGCATATGGTCAGGGGAGAGTCCAGTGAGTATGGTATGTGAATTTTAAAATTCCTCACTATGCACCTTAGTGATGGAAAGTACGAGTGATTCTAGGACAAACATGAGACTCCATGTGTATACTTATAGGTGTGACACCCTCGCATAATTATTAAGACTGTCCTCTGTGCTCTCATAATACTGTGCCCATGCTTCCATCATGACACTTTTCACTTTGCTTCATAATTTTCTTTCTACACCATTGAGTTACCAGCTTTTAGAAGTACAATATGCCATTATTATTATTGCTGTTGTTATTATTATTCTTGATTACCAAGTGCCTCAGAAGGAAGGGCTCAATACATGCTCGCTGTATTATTCTCAAAGAATCTACTTTGAGAAAGCTGTGTTCATTATGTCTTAACATTCTGCAAGAGTTACAAACAGATGAAGCAATTAAGTCTGAGAACCATGGATTACTGGATGTCCAAGATCAACTCTCTCCTAGGGAAATGCCCTGGGTTGAGGTTGGCCTAATAATAATAACTCTGGGGCTTCCCTGGTGGTGCAGTGGTTGAGAATCTGCCTGCTAATGCAGGGGACACGGGTTCGAGCCCTGGTCTGGGAGGATCCCACATGCCACGGAGCAAGTAGGCCCGTGAGCCACAACTACTGAGCCTGCGCGTCTGGAGCCTGTGCTTCGCCACAAGAGAGGCCGTGATAGTGAGAGGCCCGCGTACCGTGATGAAGAGTGGCCCCCGCTTGCCACAACTAGAGAAAGCCCTCACACAGAAACGAAGACCCAGCACAGCAAAAATAAATAATAATAATAATAATAATAATAACTCTGATTTCACCTTATCCAGAGAAGCTTAGGAGAAAACACCCCAGGATTTAGAATGCTCTTTTTAATTTTTTATTAAATTATTGATACCTTTGAGAAGACTCTAGAAGCTACACTTTTGGAAGTCCTTAGGAGCAAAGACAAGTTATTTCCTGGACCTGGCATATATTTCAGAATGAAACAAATGAAACATCCTAACAAACTGTCTTTTTTTTCCTTTTTTTTTAATTGAAGTATAGTTGATTTACAATATTGTATTAATTTCTGCTTTACAGCAAAGTGATTCAGTTATACATATATATACTTTTTTGTATTCTTTTCTATTATGGTTTATTGAAGGATACTGAATATAGCTCCCTGAGCTATATAGTAGGACCTTGTTTATCCATTCTATATATAATAACTTACATCTGCTCACCCCAACCTCCCACTCCATCCCTCCCCCAACCCCCTCCCCCTTGGAAACCACAAGTCTGTTCTCTATGTCTGTGAGTCTGTTCCTGTTTTGTAGATAGATTCACTTGTGTCATATTTTAGATTCCACCTATAAGTGATATCATGTGGTATTTGTCTTTCTCTTTATGACTTACTTCACTTAGGATGATAATCTCTAGTTGCATCCATGTTGCTACAAATGGCATTATTTCACTCCTTTGTATGGCTGAGTAGTATTCCATTGTATATATGTATCACATCTTCTTTATCCATTCATCTGTCAATGGGCATTTAGGTTGTTTCCATGTCTTGGCTATTGTGAATAGTGCTACTATGAACAAAGGGATGCATGTATCTTTTTGAATTATAGTTTTGTCTGGATATAGGCCCAGGAGTGGGATGGCTGGGTCATATGGTAGTTCTATGTTTAGTTTTCTGAGGAACCCCCATACTGTTTTTCATAGTGGCTGTACCAACTTACATTCCAACCAACAGTGTAGGAGGGACTCCTACATCCTCTCCAGCATTTGTTATTTGTTGAGTATTTAATGATGGCCATTCTGACCAGTGTGAAGTGGAACCTCATTGTAGTTTTGATTTGCATTTCTCTAATAATTAGCGACGTTGAGCATCTTTTCATGTGCCCCTTGGCCGTTTGTATTTCTTCTGTGGGAAAATGTCTATTTAGGTCTTCTGCCTATTTTTTTTTAAATTTTTAAAAAATTTATTTATTTCATTTATTTATTTTTGGCTGTGTTGGGTCTTCATTGCTGTGTGCGGGCCCTCTCTAGTTGCAGTGAGTGGGGGCCACTCTTTGTTGCGGTGTGCAGGCTTCTCATTGCGGTGGCCTCTCTTGTTGCAGAGCATGGGCTCTAGGTGCGTGGGCTTCAGTAGATGTGGCTTGCGGGCTTAGTAGTTGTGGCTCGCAGGCTTAGTTGCTCCACGGCATGTGAGATCTTCCCAGACCAGGGCTGAAACCCGTGTCCCCTGCATTGGCAGGTGGATTCCTAATCACTGAGCCACCAGGGAAGCCCCCTTCTGCCTAATTTTCAATTGGGTTGTTTGTTTTTGGTTTTTGAGTTGTATGAGCTGTTTGTATACTTTGGAAATTAAGCCCTTGTTGGTCACATCATTTGCAAATATTTTCTCCCATTCTGTAGGTTGTCTTTTCATTTTGTTTATGTTTTCCTTTGCTGTGCAAAAGCTTGTAAGTTTGGTTAGGTCCCATTCGTTTATTTTTGTTTTTATTTCTTTTGCCTTGAGAGACTTACCTAAGAAAACACTGATTCGTTTTATGTCAGAGAATGTTTTGCCTATGATCTCTTCTAGGAGTGTTATGGTGTCATGTCTTATGTTTAGGTCTTCAAGGCATTTTGAGTTTATTTTTGTGTATGGTGTGAGGGTGCATTCTAACTTCATCGATTTACATGCAGCTGTCCAACTTTCCCAACACCACTTGCTGAAGAGGCTATCTTTTTCCCATTTTATATCCTTGCCTCCTTTGTTGAAGATTAATTGACCGTAGGTGTGTGGGTTTATTTCTGGGCTCTCTTTTCTGTTCCATTGATCCATATGTCTGTTTTTGTGCCATTACCACACCGTTTTGATTACTATAGCTTTGTAGTATTGTCTGAAGTCTGGGAGAGTTATGCCTCGTGCTTTGTTCTTTTTCTTCAGGATTGCTCTGGCAATTCTGGGTCTTTTATGGTTCCATATAAATTTTAGGATTCTTTGTTCTAGTTCTGTGAAAAATGTCATGGGTAATTTGATAGGGATCACATTAAATCTGTAGAATGCTTTGGGTAATGAGGCCATTTTAACAATATTCTTCCAATCCAAGAGCATGGAATATATTTCCATTTCTTTGAATCATCTTCAGTTTCCTTTATTAACATTTTATAGTTCTCAGCATATAAGTCTTTCACCTCTTTAGTCAGGTTTATTCCTAAGTATTTTATTTTGGGGGGTGCAATTTTAAAAGGTACCCTAACAAATTGTCTTGAATCAGATAACTCCCTGACAGAAATTAGTGAAAGGCATCACTAATTTTGCCTTTGCAATAAAATTCCTAAGAAAGAAGTTAATTTGGCAATGGTGAAACAAAAAATTCTGCAGCATCAACACTGCAGATACAAATGGTACTGAAGGTAGTAAAATTGAGAAGTATGCATCTTTTATCTTTAGTAGTAATTTTTATATTAAAAACTCACCACCCAAACTGTACTAAAGTTATTGTAGGTTATACAAAGGTTTTGAGAAATATGAATGTGATAATGTAAAAGGGATTAAAATTTTATATTCTGTGAGATTTTACAATTTATTTTTCTTCCATGATACAGAAACAAGTATTGAAATCTCAAAGTTATTCCACATAGTAATACTGTAAATACAATAATGTATTATATTTAGAAAACTTGACTCAATTTACTACTTAGAAAAGTAAGTAGTAGTATTTTGCATAGTTTACTGGTTGGCCTTCTAAACAAATGCATTTAGTTCCTATTCTCCCATGATAACCTCTATGCTACCTTGTATAATTCTTTGTGATCTTTGTTCTCTGTTTTAATTTCTCTAACCACATCTAATTTTGATTTAATTAAAAAATCAGATCCCTCCCTGTGATAGACTATGGACCTCTTCCTAGCTTGGTGGCCATCCCAAAGTCATTTCTGTATCTTCCATTCCCAAGTGGCCTGCAATGTTCATCTGGAATCCATTCAATACTGTTTGCATTCAACAATACTCAGTATATTGGGGAAATTTTCCATCTTCTTTTTAAAAAAATATCTTAATATACCTAAATTATGGTATGGTAAGACTCCATTAATTCAAGCTAATTGGGGAGAAGGTGACTTGAATTTATAGGGAAAGAGTTTGTTGTTGTAGTTTGTTGTTGTATAATTTAACTTCAGTGTTTTTACTTGGAGTGTTATCTGAAGTCAAGAGCTGTGGAGTGGCTTTCTATTAGAGAGCCTTCCTGTTTACTAGGTAACATGGTATTTGAATGTAAAGAGGGACCTCTCATAGGTTGAAAAAGTTTGTTGCCCTTAAAGCTGAGTGATCTCTGAAATCTTGTTTACATTGTCTAACAGCATATTAAATTTATTAATAGGAAAAAGCATACCATAAATAAAGTTCCTATTTTTATGACTCAAACAATGCATTAATTTTCTGACTTGATCTTGTAAGAAAAAAAAGTTCAAACAGGATAATATTATGTGGGAAACTTATGTAAACTTATGCTATTTTACCCAGAAATCTTAAGAATCACCAATACACCTGTCTAACTGCTGGTGTCTCATTTGAAATGAACCATTTAACCGTCCATAGAAAGTAGTTTCTCCAGATATTATTTAAATGGATACCAGGTTTAAATATTTAACTTTTATATGTCCTTTGTCTTATTATTCAGTTTACACTTTGACTTTTTAAAATGTTAAGGGTGCATTGAAATTGTACATTTTAGGTTTAAATAGCTGAATCATAGGTGGGCAGCTATTAAAAATATGCCCTATTATGAGAACTTGTATAGTGACAGGAATAATATCAGTGAATGGCCGAATTAGATTACGACCTTTAACTAAACAAGCACTTCTTGTAATTGTGATTGTCTTGGGGCTAATGTATGTGACTATGACATTTGTTTCCACCGTGATTTTATACCTATTTGAAAAGACATGCTATATGCCACAGCTATTCAGTTAAAATATTTCAGTGTAATTATAGCTAATTAAATCATACACACAATCACAAAACTCCATTCAAGAAATACTTGGTACAAATCTAAAGCATACTAAAAGGAGTAAAATTTAGTGTGAAGGGTCAGACAGCGCGGCCCTTGATCTTCCCAAGAGATTCTAATCATTGTCGACTGAACTTCTAGATGTTAATTAATGTGACACAGAAATCAAGCCCTGTCTCCCCTTACTTTGACTAATTATACATTTATTTGAGTTTTAAGTTCCTTCCATTCAATTTCAAAGTGGTGCCTTAAGCTTATAAAGCCCCTCAGAAGCTTAAGGATAAGGCAGATGTAGTTTGGGTTGTAATTTTAAATAAACTATTTAAGTTATTTCATTGAATTCAGTGCTGCTAAAAGTAAGTATTCTTGGTTTTGTGGGTACTTGAAAAAAATGTATCTTAAAGTTGTTCATTTCCATAGGATCATAAGACTGCTAATACTCTGGTGATAACGAGGTCGAATGGATTGAAATAGCATTCTTCATGTTATGCTGGTGATGTCTTGTGTGTTAGCATTGTCATCTGTGTAGACAAGGAGGTGCCCCATGGTCATTTCAACACACGTGAGCTTTACCTGAGTAAGAGTTTCAGGAGTAGACAGGAATCATGTCATTTTTCAGCCTTGTCCAAACCTTTATAGTGATGCAATATTGAATGGATGTACAAGACACTAATGATTTCATGTTAGTCAACACCATGCCACATATATTTGGCTGCACATGATTTCCATTCATAATGACGACACCAGCAAGATACCTAAACATTCCTGAAAAACCCCAAATACTGATAATGGCATGTATATTAACACGATCGTTTTGTAAAACTATTTATTAGTGTCTACTAAAGCTGAACATCTACAACCTATCCATCCCCTCCTAGGTCTATATCCAACATACATACAAAACAAGTACACGAACATTCATAGCAGCACTATCTGTAGTGGCCTCAAATTGAAAACTACCTAAAGGTCCATCACCAGTAGAAGGAATAAATAAATTGTGGTGTGGTCACCTAATAGAATAATTTACATTGATAAAAATGAGTGAACTCTATTATACACAATAATGTGAGTGAATCTCATAAACATAATATTATATGAAGGACACCAGGCTGAAAGTGTATATAATATATGATTTCATTTATCTAAATTTTTAAAATAACAAAAGCAAATAGTGTTGGACGTCAGGATAGTGATTACCTTTGCTTAGGGGAGAAGTGATGGCAAGGGCCCATGAAGAAAACCTCTGGGCTATTGATATACTGTTCTGTTTCTTGATCTGGTTGCTGGTTAAATAGGTATGTTCAGTTTGTAATGATTCATCAAGATATATACTTATGATTTGTGCATACACACACACACACACACATAGACACAGATACACTCATACATAGATATATAAAATACTTCAATAAGAAGAATAAATTATTGAAAAGTTCTGAGGTTAAATATGTTAAATTGAGCCCAAGTGTTCATCTGTGCTTGTATTAGTGTCCTAGGGCTACTATAACAAATTACCACAAACTGGGTGGCTTGAAACAACAGAAATTTAGCCTCTCACAGCGCAGAAAGCCAGAAGTCCCAAATCAAGGTACTGGTAGAGTTGGGGTTTTTTGGAGGATCTGCGGGAGAATCTGTTCCACGTTCCGTGTGGCTCTCCTTTCTTCTGTTGGCTGCTGGCAATCCTTGCCATTCCTCGCCTTGTAGACACATCACTCCAATCTCTACTTCCTTCCTCACATGAATACCACCCCCCACCCCGCCCTTTATTTCTTCTCTGATATGAACACAGGCCTTTGGATTTAGGGCCCGCCTGGGTAATTGAGATTATTATCTTAATTAGGTCTACCTTTTTCCAAATAAGGTGGCATTCACAGGTTCTAATAATCTTTTAGGGGGGCCACCATTCAATCTACTGCCGTATTCCTTCCTCAAACTCCATGCAAATCATAGAAATATAAATATAAAAATATTACACAGACAAAAAATATGAGAAGAGAGGAAAACACAAGAGATAGTTTCAGGATTTTGGAAGATGGAAAGTAAGTATTGGTTGATTTAGCAGAATGCAAGAAGTTAAAATTGGGTGTCAGTAGAAAGCAATTACAAGCAGATGCAGGGTTTGGAGATACCAAGTACTTCTGGATGCAGGGGTAACAAGTGAGGCAGAAAATAGTAAGTTTGGTTGAAAGTCTATATAAGGAAGTTAAAGATATCCTCCCCTGGCCTAGGCATCCAAGTGAGTAATTATCCCATACCTAGGCAGACAGAAAATGAACAATCCATATGAAAGAGAAGAATCAAAGTGGCCCTAGGCATGTGGAACTGGGGAATTGCCCAGGTAGGGAGGGAGGCACTGTCCTGAAACAAAGGGATTAAGAAACAGTCCATATTTTGAATGGTGCTGACACCCTCCCCCCACCCTTCTGTGTTCTTCTAGTCAGGAGCTTAGAGGTTTCTTATCTGGGGAAAACTGCAGCCAAAGAGAAAAGGCCTGCAAACAAAAGGACTAAAGTCCACTTTTCAGTCATGCCACCATACACACAGAGCTTTCATTCTGTCAGCCAAGAGTTACAGTGTATTGGAGGAAAGCTCACAATGTAAAAGAGATTTTTTTTTAAAAAAACATACAGATAAAAAGAACTGTGAGGGAACAAAGACTGTTCAGGAAGATGAAAGCTTAAAAAAATTATAATGAATATTCCCCAATACATTAAAGAAGCAATTTATAACATCCAGGATACTATAAAAATGGACATTCAGGGAACTCATAAGAACTTTTGAAAGATTATTATAGCACAAATCTTCCAGCGTGTAGAACAAATTATCAAAGAGAGGAGAAGATTTTTTTTCAAAAGGAGATCAGTACAGGAGGTCTAATTGGAATTTTAAAGACCTGGGGAAAATGGAGAAAAAATAGAGAAGAGGAACTTTTAAAATAAGTAATGTAAGAAAGTTTTTCTTAATTGATAAACTTAATTTTCCATATTTAAAGGGTTCAATGGGTGATCAGCAGAAGGCATTCAAGATTATTCATATCAAGGCATGTCGGCCAAAAGTTTTAGGACACCAACGGTAAAGATTCCAAAAACTTTCCAAAAGGGTGTGGAGAAAGGTCATATACAATGTCACGGGAATCAGCATACACTGGACTTCTCAAGAGCAACGTTTGAAGCCAAAACTCAACTAAGTAATGTCTTCCAAATTTTGAGGAAAAATTACTAACTACTTTCTACCTACAATTCTTTATATAGCCAATTAATCAGTTAACCTACAAGAACAGATGTATAGAGGTTTTCAGAAGTACGAGATCTTAAAAATATATCTTTAGTATACTGTTTCACAAGAAGGTCCTAGAGGACATATTTTGCCAAAATGAGTGAATAAACCAACAAAGAATGGTTAACAATCAGAAAACAGGGTACACAGGAGAGGAGAGGAGAGGAAACCTCTGGAGAGAAATATATTGCTGACAAGTAATAGAGAAAACAGAAAAATGAAAACATGAAAGAAAATGATTTTCAGTGAAAGAAGCCAATAGGAATTTAGATGATGTACATATAAGTGGAACGCTCCCAGAAAAGCAAACCACTCAAGATCTCTGAACACTTGCTGTATGTTTCTGCCTTTTCTGTTTCTTCTTGACATGCCCTTTCTCCATCTTCATTGTTGCTACACTAGTCCTTAAAAGACCCAACTCAAGATGTAATCTTTGCCAAAATGTAGGGGAGCATCTCTATGTCCTTGGTCAAGGAAAGCTTTCTTAACATAGATACAAAATACAGCCATAAAAATAGAAAGTAAAATCTGACCACATTATAATTTTAAACTCTTGTGAAGCAAAAATTTTTCATAAACAAGTTTAAGAAGGTGACAAAATGGAAAATTGTATTTCCATTGGTTACCACGATAAAAACTTGGTACATAAAATATATCAAGAATTCCAAGTCAATAAGAAAGATACACAATAAAATAAATTCATGCAAAAATGGTCAAAGTTATAGCATATAATTCACAGATGAAAAAATCCAAATATGAGAGGATGGGCAACTTCACTTTTATTAGTGCAAAAGAAATTAAAACGATGAGTTATCCTTTTAACCCCTCAGATTAATTTTAAAATGTAATTAGAAAATCTGGTTATCAGTTGTTGGGGAAAATTGTTAGGAAGAATGTGGGGAAAAAATTATACTCTCAGATGCTGCTAGTGGAAGTATGAATTGGTGCAACCATTTGGGGGAACTATTTAGCAGTAGCCCATAAAATTGTAAAACTGTATGCTAGGATGAATATATTTATATTTTGTTGCATAGCATATAACAGCAAAAAATTAGGAGCAATATGTCAAAAGGGAACACCATAACTAAAACATATATTACAGAATACTAAACAGCAAAGGAAAGAGATAAACTAGATTTCTCTATATATCAACATCAGTAGATACCCAGAACATAAACTTCAGGTGTGAATAGAAGACCCCAGAATGTTATACACAAAGATAGATGGATAGAGTGACTGATTGATATTTATATAATAGTAATTGATAAGTTCAATTAAATACAGCCCAAAATTATAACAGTGGTTGCTTCTGGTAATTGGGAAAGGGAGTCCTGATCATGGTTTAAGGGGAATTAAGCTGTTTTAGTAATGCCTTATTTCTTTAAAAATAATTTGAAGCAAGTATGACAGATGTTAAAGTTGATAGATCTGGATTGGGGTGAGGTGCATGTATATTTTAAGAAATATTATTCTTTGTATTTGAATGAGATTTTTTTCTCAAAGACAAAATGATGCCTTTTCCATGAAGCCTTCCTTGATCTCTAAGCCAAACATCACCTCTGTCACTCCTGTCTCTATAGCTCTCTTACGAGTTATGCTATTCTGCTTATTGGGTTTGTCTCTTACATTAAATTGAAAAATTCCTTATTGAAAAAAATGGTGTATTGTTCCTTTTTGAATCCGTCCACAACACCTGGACAGATAGCTGATACATAGTTAACACCCAATAAGACTATTAAACAGAACAGAGAAAAAATAGGTTGGTTTACATAGAAATACTTGCCTCGCTTTAGGTGACGCTAGAAAAATTTCAAATTTTCAACTTTTCTGTACTTCTCTTTGCATAATGGACCTATGTTTTCTGCCAACTTCAATTGACATTCTTTCAGAATAGATCTCTAATAAAAGTGAAATTACAGTGTTTTATGTTCATATGTTCCTTAGCATGTTGAAGATGCTCCAGACAGTAATTACCAAAACAAACTTAGGCTAGCATGGTGATTAAAAGCATCTGCTTCAGTTTCTCCTTTCTCAGAAATACATATTCTTTTCCTAATGCTGAGTTCTAGACTGTTGAATGGGATGTAGCATTTTTCTTGGTTACTCCTTTGTGTCACTTTGGCTCTGTTGACCACTTTAGTAATGTTAACTTCTGCCTGTCAACACTAATTAACAATTTTTTTTAACATATACTGAGTCCACAAAAGAATTTCAGTTTCCTGCTGTTCATTTAGAGTCTACTTGTTAAGCAAAGCTTGAATACAATATGGCATTTGCTTTGCAGTTTTTTTTTTATAATTTCAAGTTTCAAGGCTTCAGTTTTTCCACTCTCATAAATAAAACATAACGCTTTTATTTTTTTCAAAGTTATCAGAGTTTGTGCAGTTGAACAATGCCCAACTTGCACATGAATACTTTTGAAAATACATATGGTGGATATATAAGTACATATGTGAATTCATTTGGCTCCAATGTGAATTTATTAAATGTGCTATGCCGAGTTATCTTTTATCAAAAGAACTGTTAGTAAGTGAAGATATCAAGTGCACTTCCTCATACATACATAAAATGCTAAATTTAGGTTTTAATGCTGGCTTTTAAAGTGACTTTTTTGCCTGCTACTTATACTAAAAGGCTGCCTTTATTCTTGAAAGTGAAATGTGTTTTTAAAGAATACTTTTCTTAATTTTTTTAGATTCCCTTTGTTGTTGTTTTCAGCTTTCTCTGCTGTTTCAGACTTAGGAGCAGATATGCCCAACTGCAATGGCCCCCTCAACCATTATCTGGCTTTCCTTTGAGGCAGTACTTTGCACAGAGCGTGTTTTCTTAGCTGGTTGACTCCTGTGATTGCTGGACTATATGTGCTGTGTGATGTGTCTCACAATTGGATCTGACTAGTGATCCTGGCACTTTGAAAGTGTTCTTTTCAGGTACCTTTTCACCCATACACACAAAAGATGTGCTGATGATAGCACTGACTTTTCAGAGTGATCTTTTCATCATAATTAACATTAAAAAAATTCCCTGAGTTGAAATATACAATCCCGCGTGGCTTTGATGCTTCTGTAGTTAAGAAAGGCAGGAACAGCCTTGGGGAACACTTGCTGACTTGGCAGCATAGAGCAAGTCACATGTACTTCCAGATGAGCAGAAAAACAAGCTGATTTCGTTCATTTTACCCCCCTATATTACAAGGACTGGCTGGTCATTTACTTATGTTGTCAAAACTGACCCTTAAAGACAATCTGGCTAAAATTCAAGTACTTTTATACCCATAGTATGAGATATGCTTCTGAGGTGGCTAGGGTTTTAAGGCAGGAGCTATATTATGGGTGCCTGGCATTTTGCAGGCTCTTATGAGCACACTGTTAGGCATTCAGGTATTAGAAGGGTTTTGGAAATCCTGCTCAGCCCCTGGCATCTTATCAACCCTCTCTCGATCTCTAGTCCAGCTGTTCAATTAAAAGAAATGAAGCTGAAGAGGCATCAGTGTGGCTCCAGCTGGTGCTATGGAGGTTGGCGTTATGCTACCAGATAATGCACGCATTCTTTTTACTCATGTGGAAGGCTGCTTTGCTGTGTATTTCTCAGGCTGTCAGAAAGATTGATTCTTGAAATAGTTTGAAAAAATGCTAAGTACTAGCTACTTTGGGTATTTACCCAGGGGCATTGCAGCTGCCTGACATTGCTGCATGGCAGCTGAGCAGTAATCGGTGCTATTTCTCTGATTTGTTTGTCTTGGTCAGCATCTGAGAGGAAGGAGGTTCAAACCCAGCGTGGGGCCCTCCTCCCGCAGTGATCTCATCCAGGCCATGGCTTTAAATATTCTCTGAGTTGCTAATGACTCCCAAATTCATTTCTTTGGCCCTGATGTCATCCGTGAATCTCAGACTCATACATCCAGCTGCCTGCAAAGTAGCTCAGATTTGATGTTTAAGAGGTATCTCAAAGTGAAAATGAACAAAACCAAGCTCCTGATCTGTCTATCCATATGCAGCCCCAATTGCTCCTCCCACCATCTTCCCACAGCAGTAAGTGGAAACTCCTTTCTTGGAGTTACTCCAGCCAACGCCTTGCAATCAGCCTTGAATCTCCCCAACCCTTTAACGGGTGTCCCGCATTCCAAGGATCGACCTTGAAAGTAGAGTCAGTACGTGAACACTTCCCTGCCTCTGCCACTGCTGCTGTAATCCAAACCAACAAATCTCATCTGGACCATTGTGATTGCCTCCTAACATGTCAACCTACTTTCCCATCCCAGCAGTGGATTTTCCCACAGCCGCAAAAGTGAACCCTAAAACACGAGTTCGATCATGTTATTCTCTTCTCAGAAATCACCAATGACTTTCAATCCCTAGGTCCAAACCAAATGTGCAGAGCCGTAAGTGATCTGGCTCTCTGGTATTTCTCTAACTTCACACCGTTCTGCTCTTTCCTTAGCTCATTTCCTCAACTCATTCGCCTGTGTATACAATGGAGTCTTCACTACTCCTCACATATTCCAGGCATGGTCCCGCCTAAGTGTTTTTGAAATTGCTCTTCTCTTCGCCTGGAATGCTCTTCTCCTGGATATTTACATGGCCTCTATCATCACTTCCTTTAGGTTTCCACTCAAATGTCTCTTTATCAGTAAGGATCTTCCCTCATCAGCCTTTATAAAAGACAGCACTGCTCTCAATACTCTTCCCTTGCTATATTTTCTTATTTGCCTCTGTAATCTCCCTGTGTCTTTCCCCTCTGCATGCAGGCTTTGTTTCGTTCACTGCCAATTCTCCAGCACTGAGAACAGTGCCTGGTGCACAGAGGTCTTCAGTGAGTATGTGCACAAAGCACACCCATCGGACTATTCGTTCTACCTCAATCTCCACCAGCTGTAAAGTAGTACTTAAAGTACCTGGTTCTTTTGTTATTTTCATGAGAATAGCTCTGCGGTATCTTAGCTCTTCAGTAGGAAAGCCCATTCAAATCCAAGCGCTCACGGAGCTCATCTCTCCATCTCTGACTTGACTAGTCTGTGCTCTGGAAACTGGGCTGTGAAAAGCAGGTACTGCTGCGTCTTGCGTTCCTTGGATTGCCTAGCACTTAGTACCAGAGTGATAATGCCTGCATAACAAAGGTTTTTCCAGTGACTTAAAATCATTATAAAGAGAAGACACTTTCTGTATCTTGGGGAACAACTTGAAAGTTCACAAACACTTCAGTGCTACCAATTTCCTCGACTTGCCGTTTGCTTCCATCCACTTCTCAAATAACCATGGTGTCTGCAATTCATCTTCTGTGTCCACAAGCAACTCGCCTTTCCTCTTCCTCCTTGTCTTTTTGCTTTAACGAGAAAGAAGACTTCCTACTCTTCTTTTGTCTTAAAAACTTGTCCTAAGATTTCAACATTCTGCTTCGTGATTTATATTGCCAGCAAGTTTCCTAGTTCTTTGGGGGTGCAGGAACCATGAAATTCAACATCAGTGTTTGTCATAACACTTCGCACAAGCCTTCATAGTCAGTGATATCTGTCAGCTTGGGTTTTAGCCTTTTTCAAATACCTTTGACATTATGATTACCTGTCTTTTTAATTAGAAATACAAACCTGATTAGTAATTGTTTTTCAAGAGGACCAGACACTATACTTCTCTGATGGTGTGGGACTGGACATCAGCTAAGGCACAGCTTTCCAACTGATGTGCAGTGACACATGGCTGTGCCCCAAATGCATTTCAGGTGTGCTAAGATACCAACTCCTCTAAGCTCTTCAGGGCAGCTGGAGCCCCTAGACCGATCACTTCTGACCACAAGATTTTTTACCCCAGGGTGCCCTACAAAAATAATTTCCAAATGTGTCATGGCATGAGAAAGGTTGAGAGTAGTTCTAGTCCATCACTGCATAAAAGAACTTTCTGCAGTAACAGAAATGTTCCAGATCTGCCTGTCCAATAAGGTAACCGCAAGACGTGGTTATTGAGCTCTTGAAATGTGGCTAGTGTGACTCAAGCTACTGGTTACTATATTGGATACTGCAGCTCGAATATAAACTCTAAACTATATAGTCTATTAGGAACCAAAGATGAAAAATAAGCACAATTTAGCAATTTATCAGGCTCAACAAATATTAATTTGAAGTGTTAACAACCCATTGTGGGACCAGCAGGCACAAATTAAATGAATAGAGCGCTAGCTTGAGAATACAGGCATCAAAGCAGACCTGATCTTTTAATGTGGCTAACATAGTTGGATGTTTGCTGACTGACTCTAGCTGTGCTCTCTTGTTGTCTTCTTTTTGTTTGATAATGTGGTGATGTGGCAAATGACAGTGTCGTTGCCCGAAAGTGGCTTCAAAGTCATACCTGCAGGCCTTACCTTATTGAGTTCAGGTCAGTTGTGGCATTTACATTGTTCTTCTCATGGGGCCTGGAGCAATCTAATAATTTGCCTTTAGGTCCTACAGACCATGTGGTGTTTACCATCCACCTCTCCATCTTAAATGAGCTGACAGTCATTGATGAGGCCAGTGCTCTGTGTTTAGCAATGCTTTTATGCTAGGTTAATCAGTATGGAATTAACTATTGCTTGCAGCCATTGTCTTTGAAGCATTGTTTAACCTAAGCAAGAGCATTCTGGAGTATGTAGATGTATGAATCAAAATTCACAGCCTAATTCCAATTTACAGTGAGGAAACACAGATTAGATAATCTATTGTTTATTTACAAATTAATCCTATAGGAGATGATTAATAACTGGCCTTTACCTCATGATCCCTATATTTGTTCGTTCTTTCAAAAAGTGTCTTTGGAAGTGCCTATTTGCCCATATTTCTCGAAATGACTCATTTTCCTCTCTGCTTACATGATATATCAAGTCCAGCTCTGTTTCTTTATTCATGCTGCTCCCTCTTTTTGGAATGACCTGTTCCTCCTCTCTTCTCAGGTACATTTTATCCTTACTTCTGGAGGTCTTCAAATCCCTAATATTAGTGTTAATGCAAACTAGCAGTTATGAAGCACATTTTCTGTGCTAGGCCTAATATCAGCTACCCTTACGAGGTAGCTCATTTAATCTTCACGACACACCTTTAAAAGATCAATTTCTTCAAGAAATATATTTTATATCTACCTTAGAGATGAGGAAACTGAGTTTCAAACATGTGAAGCAATTTTCATAAAAATTTTATAATGGAGCAAAGCCAGGGGTGGAACCTAGGACTTCCTGACTCTAAATAAAGCCTTTGACTTTTCCATTGCAGATACAGAAGACAAAGAGGTCTATTAAAGGAATCTAATAAAGGAGTCTATTAACTATTAACCTTGTACTCCTTGGAACACATTTTATGGCTTCCTTGTTTGACTTCTTGATTTCCATTCCTTGTTTGCATTGTGCTGTCATCTTACTTCCTACGTCACGGTGCCTTCTAATACCAACAGAAAACCAATTATTTGCCAAGTGTGTGAGAGAGAGCATGGTGGACAGGGAAAGTCTTGGTCTTTCTGGGTAGTCTAGTTCAGGTACAATTATCTACTCTACCTATTACATGTTCCTCATCCACGGATCTCTCTCTGATTAATATCCTATTTCTTCCATCCCTTAACTTAGAACTGTGATATCACCCATAGCCAGGAATACAGAGTTCATCTTTTTATTAAATAGGGTCTTTCATTTGTTGTTGTGTTACTGGTCATGTACCTTCAAACAGAGTGTAAATTACTTGCGTATATCTTGTTCTGTACTTACTTGGCCTTGCCCTATGGCACCAACCCAAACGCTACGCTAATCACTGGCATACAGTGATTACACACTGTTGACTGAGTGATTATCTTCATCTTTACATTATAAGTGGACAAAAAGAGACATCGTAAAATTAAAATTCATTCCCCAGAGATGAGAAACATAGCTGAATATACTAACTCCTGATCATAAATCACTCAAACAAGGATGACATATTTCTCATATAACTATACAAATAGTTGGTACTTATTATTTTTAAAGGGTACTAATAGTTATTTTCTGGATTCATGTAGTGTATTTTCTAGATGAGTAAGTTTTCTAAACTAACTGAAGCTTGTCTCAGCCATCGAAAATGTATTTTTAATGAACAGTTTTTAATGTAAATCTTCAGAAAAAAAGGAGCATACAATTACTGCCTTTTTTTTAAAAAAATAGAATGCATGAAATACAGTTACGTTTTTCCTTAAGTCATTCTACAAAAGTTTTTTGAGCATCCACTATATTCTACCTGTTATAGAAGACACTGAAAACATTAGGGACATGAAGGTTAAAAAAAAATTTTTTTAACCACCATAATCCCTGTTCTCAGGGAGTTTACACTTTCAAGAGGAAGTCAGATGTGTAGAAGGAAAAGTTACAACCCAGCCTCTTAAAGGTTGGATAGACGTGAGGAAACTTTAGCCTGAGAATTGATACCTGTGGTAGTTATGGAAGGTGAGTTAGGATTTAAGAAGGAACAATCTGACGTTCCAGAATGAGCATAGGAGGCACGTTCCAAAAGCATCTAAGAGAATGGTGAACTGGAAAAATGGTAGACTGTTCGGTGTGCTTGATGCAGAGCAGCCTGAGGCTAGTTCTAGACTAAAGGAGCATCAAAAATTCACATGGGATCATGTTACTTGCCTCCTTACAAACCTCCATTGATCCCAAATCAATTACTGAATAAAAGTCTTAACTTGCTAAAGTATCTAAGAAATGTAAGCAAGCCCAGCCCAGATGAGCACAGCCACACGTTTGACCGGGAATTGACCACAGATGCATGAGTGAGCTGAGCAAAGATCATTCCAGCTTGGGCGAGATCCACTGAACCCCCCAGGTGTCTCATAGAGTCACGAAAAATCACTATTTTAAGCTACTAAGATTTAGGGTAATTTGTAACTCAGTAATGTTTAGCTGATAAACTGTATTAGTGCTTTTTTCCTAAAGTAAAATGCCTTTGCTCTATTTATTATAAACAAAGAAATGGGAAGACGTATAGAAACAAATTTTGCTGAGCAAATAGCGCTGTGGTATTGCTTTGAGCTGGCATAGATACAGTTCAATTTCATTTCATTTCTTGTTATAAACTTGGCTCAAAATTGCTCATTTATACTTCACTATATGGATATATGTAGATACATGCACATATTCATGCTATATATAACATTCAAAAAATTTACCAAACCGAACCCTAAAGTTTTCACATCCGTGATATTTTTGAAAAACTGTTTTTATTTTGGATAATTTCAAGCATAATGGACACAAAAATAGAGTAGCATAATGAAATTCCATGTATCCGTCGCTCAGTTACAGTAATTGTCAACATCCTGTGGATGTTGTTGTTTGTAACAGGCTTTTGTTTTGGTACTCATTTTCTTTTCGAGGATATGAGTGGTGTTCAATGCAACTAAGAACAAATTTTCAGTTTGTTCCTGCACTGCTGAAAAGAAAATTCTTAAAATGACTAACCCAGTTTGTTGCCAAGTAACCCTTAGCTATGCACTGATAGCAAAAGTAATATAACAGCATTCGCAGCATAATTAGATTTTAATAGCAAGTTTTATTTAAAGAGTGCCTGATCTTATTGCTCATAGGCATTCTTTTCTTTTTGGTGGTAATCACGTTTTTAATGACTTGTGATAGACTTTCCTTTTATGAAACAACATAGGAGCTTTTTAGTAAGCGTTTAGACGTTGTTGAAGCTGCTTAAAATCCTTTTAGGTAGGAGGTTATTATTTGACAAATAACCGTTTTTATAAAATGATTTCTGCAAAAAAGATGAATTCCCACCAGTGTTAGTTGAATGAATGATACCAATCTAAACAGGAAAAAGTGATGATTATGTAGCCGAGTAAGTTACAGCTGAATAAATGAATAAATGGAAATTTAGGTTTCTGTTTTTTCACTGTAACCAGAATAGAGAAAACAAAATGGTTTTCCTTCAGTCTGCCTTCCAGATGGATTTCTTGGGAAGGAAGGAAGTATGATATGAAAGGAGGGAGGCAGGGAGAAGAAAAGGAAGAAAAGAAGGAGAGGAAGATGGGAGGGAGGGTAAGCAGAAAGCAGGGAAGGAAAAGGAAGAAAGGGGTGGAAGGAGAGACGCTAATTATCTGTAGGCGTATTTCTTTAAGCAGTCATGTCATTAAATATCAGAAGCAGCCTGTAACTTAGTATATAGTATTTATATTACTATATAATATAAACTGTACAGAAGTTAGATTGGATTCAAAGACTATCAGAGGAAACTGCTATCTCCCAGTGCAACCTTATCATTGACAGAGGTCAAGAAAGTTAAAGCAAGTTCAGAAGTTGAATATATCAGTGTTTGACAAATCTACTGTTAGTGTCCCGTAAGAAGCTGACCACCAGTGAAATTTAATTCATCGAGAAGAATGCAATTCAGTAATGGTAGAATTGTTTGTTTAATTTATGTTTCCACATTTTATGCAAAAGTGATGTTATTTTTTACAGGATATGGGTGGTTATAAAGTCACTCTAAAGGAATTCTCTAATATTTTATATAATTACTACAAAAATTTAAAAATTTTAGTTCATATATATAAACCTTGGATTTCAATGGAGAATATGCTTTTGAAGGTTCATTTTCTCTTTGGTAACAATTTTAATGGGATTTCTAGAACGCTTCCCCTTATTTTGGTCCACCGTCATAATGAGAGCCTAAATTGTGTGTCATCATCAAGTCCTGTATTCAGTAAAGGGTTCTGCTTATGAGAGCCGATGACAGATGTAATCCTCTCTTCTAATCTTAAGAAATCAGTGTTAGGCTTATTCAAATTCTACAGTAAAAGCTTCATGATTGTGAAATACAGTTGAGTCCTAACACAGACCTTTCCGTCTCTCTGTTTCCAAAACCCATCAAAATGTTTTTCCCCAAGTCTTCCCCATATCATCAGAAACCCCAGGAGAAAAATGTGTCTAATAGAAACTACATTAGAAATCACAAATGTTGGAAAGTAGACTACAGAAATGGAAAGCATGTGACCATTAAAATCAAATGACATAGGTTCAGATCTTGGCATCTGTCCTCACTGGCTGTTGGTTTGGGGAGAAGCTTCTAGATTTTTTCATTGTAGCAAATGGATGATCAAATGAAATAATGTAACTGCACACCCCAAAATAGTGTGTTAATTTTTCTTACACATATGCTTATTTGCAATCTTACATTTATGTTCTTGTGTCTTAAAAGCCTTCAATTTATGCTGAGAGTTCCAGCTTACCTGTCAATTTAATAGTTTGTGAATGAAATTAAGCAAAGTATGCTATGTTAGCTTTTAATGATAAATTGAGATATTACATGGGCTACTTTGTTTTTACTCCCTGGCTAGATCCCTTGAATACTTACTGCCACTTACCAAAAAAAAAATGTATATATAATATGTATATATACATATATATACTTTTAGACTACCTTCTCTTGGTAAATATGTGTTCAGTGATTGCAAACAACTTTCAAATTAAGTGAAGTATAATAGTACAATATTAGGAAGATTTTGCTGTGAAATAATTATGTAATCTTTCATCACCTAAATGTTTTATAATAGGTTCGAATTTTTTCTGCAGTTCTGGGTTGCCTCCACTACTCTGCGTTAGATGGTTTATTCTATGTCTTTAGAGAAGAACCTTTTATTTTTTAGTTGTTTGGGTAGGGACAAGAGGCCTTGGCGGTGGTCATCCTCGCTATAAGGGTTTGGAAGGAGGAAGAGGTTACTAATTCTTTATATGGACTCTCACATTAATTCTTCTCATTTTGGCCTCCCGTCTCTCCCTTGTACCCTGTCAGACATACCTGACCTTTCTGTGTGCTAAGCCTATGCAGACTTTCATACACCCTTCATGGCTCTCTTGATTGCTGTGGTCCACTCTGCAGTGACCCAGACTACAGCTTCCTCCATCCTATTTCATCAATCCTCATGTTTTCAATAGCTTTCTGTCTACTAGAAAATTAAAGTCTCTTGTCCAATTCAGGCTTGAAATATAGCATTCAGGCTTGAATATGGCATTAGCCTGAAACATGAAACTTTTTTTTTTAGATCATTTTCTCAGTCCTCTGGGAGACCAGAGGAGATGATGAGTCGTCAGCCAATGGCTTGGTTTTTCAAAATATAAATCATTGATCAGTAGTAAAATTCTCCAGCCTCTATGCACAATTGGAGGTGACTGAATTGATTTATAAAAACGTGTCTCTTGATTCGTACTATCTTATAAAGCTACCCCTCTTTAACTATATGGTTATCATAAGGCAGGGCTTCTCAAGCTCAGCATTATTGACATCTGGCACAGGATCATTATTGTGAGGGGCTTTTATGTGCACTGTAGGATGTTTAAAAGCATCCCTTGTCAAATAGTACCCCCCTCGCCAGCTGTGACAACCCCAGTTGAAAACCACTGTCAGAGAGCCATACCAGTGAGTAATCGTGCAAGATACTGTAACATGAAGAAAAAGCCAAGAGGTGTGAATATCTTCTACTTTGAAGTATGATATAAGTAAACCAACCCAATATAATTTGGGAGGACTTTAAAGTACATTACACTATACTATGGAAATGTGATGTCTTACTGTGATATTCCAAGCCAAGCAGAGAATAAAATGTTTTCTGACTCTCAGTAGTAACATGGTGCCTTTTGTGTATTCCACAATTTCCCTTAATAACCGTTTCCAGACAGCCTGGGATTTATTAATATTTTTGTTTCTTGAGGGCCTTTTATCTAGTAATATAAAAAGAAAAAAATGATATGATAATTTTGCTTACTTTCTCATTACTAGGGAAGAGATAGTTTCCCTCATAGGACATATACTTTTTTGATATTGACTATTGTCCCTAGAAGCTAATTGGTGACCGTTAGTTCCTTCTTTGCCTGTCAGCAGAAGTGAAAACAGTAGTGGACATGCTCACCTACTTGATTACAGGTATTATATCAATCAGCATTCTTTTCCTAGGGTTCATCATAATTTCTGCAGATAATTATGTATAGTTTCCTTCTTCTCACCACTTTTTTGCTTTAGCTTTGGCTACACACAGATTTATTTAAGATGGTTGAAATCAGTCATGCAATCAGAATTTATCCCCACAGCAGTTGTGCAAAATTCACTGCAGCAGTTGTTTTAAAAATAAGAATTAAAAATATTAAACCACCTTTATTTATTCTGTCTACCTATGCTCTCTTTTGTTTGCCCTTCATATTCTTCTCAGCTCATTAGGTCAGAAACAGGGTGTAGTGGGTGACTGAATGAGTTCTAGAATCGACCATGAGTCTTGGTGCAGCAAGCAGGGCTGCAGACAATGGAAGCTGGGAAGCGGGGCTTAAGAGACAACCATAGAAGGTGGCAAGTGAATAGAAAACCTGAGCCCTAACATTAGCTCCATGTTAGTTAACTTTTCCTATGATATTCTTAAGTGATTCGATCTTAAAAACAAGTATTGAATGAATGTAATCTTTTCATTGCTTATGTTACCTGGGAGGTTTATCAAGATAATGGGAAGTGATGAAATATAAATTCCATAATGTCTTTGCTAGTACTTCACAATTAATATTCTTGAATAAGAAAAAACTAAATTATATATGATGATATTAAATTTGCTGATTGAATATGTGCCATATATCATCGAACCAAGGGAATACTAGACAGTCGTTCTTATTATCTTGACTAAGCGTGCTCCTGATTCTATTAGTCAAAAATAAGTTTGGTGGTATACATATTTTTTTATGAATGTTGTTAAAGCAAAGGATAGTAGAGGTTAGCCAAGGTTTTTCTCATGATAAATGAATATGGCATTAGCCTGAAACATGAAACTTTTTGTTTAGACCATTTTCTCAGTCCTCTGGGAGACCAGAGGAGAAGATGAGTCGTCAGCCAGTGGCTTGGTTTTTCAAAATATAAATCATTGATCAGTAGTAAAATTCTCTAGCCTCTGTGCATAATTGGAGGTGACTGAATTGATTTATAAAAACGTGTCTCTTGATTCGTACTATCTTGCAAAACTACCCCTCTTGTACTGCCCCCGTATCATTAAGTAGCACTGCCCTTCAGGTGTTTGCTCAAGTGCATAACTGGGGATCCCCCTTAATTCCTAGATTTTCATTTACATTCCATATCAAATCCATCAGTAAATTTTGTCAGTTCTACCTACCAAATAGGTATTTAAAGGAAAAAATCCTACCATTTCCAGCAGCAGCACTAATGTATCATCACCATTTGGTGTACTGCTTCAATACCCTCCTTACCGGCCTTCTGCCTCCACACTACTCCGTCCTCCTAGACGTGAACACCAAGGTGCCAGAGTGATACTTTTGGCATATAAATGCTACCAGAAGCTCTCTCCACAAGTCTCCAGTGCATTCTCATTAGGTTTAGAATAAAACCCAAGGCTTTTCCATGTTCTACAAGGCCATGCCTGAATTGGCCCATGACTATCTCTGAACTCATTGCTGCTCTTTCCTTTTGTCAAGATAGCTATAATGATCTGTGCCTTCCCTCAAACATGCCAAGTGCACTCCCATTTCATGGCCTTTGCACCTTCCTCTGCCTGCCATCATCTTCCTCTAGGTATTTCCATGGCTGGTTCCCTCCTTTCACAGAGATCTGTTTCAAAGATCTTTAAAGCAAACTTTCCTGGCATTCCTCTAAAATAGCACCTGCGCTAGCTGCTTTGTTTTCTTTTTCTTTTTTTATAAATTTATTTATGTATTTACTTTTGGCTGCATTGGGTCTTCGTTGCTGCACGCGGGCTTTCTCTAGTGCTGCGAGCAGGGGCTACTCTTCGTTGCGGTGCGCGGGCTTCTCGCTGCAGTGGCTTCTCTTGTTGCGGAGCACGGGCTTTAGGGGCATGGGCTTCAGTAGTTGTGGCACATGGTCTCAGTAGTTGCAGCTCGCGGGCTCTAGAGCTCAGGCTCAGTAATTGTAGCGCACAAGCTTAGTTGCTCCGCGGCATGTGGGATCTTCCGGGACCAGGGCTCGAACCCATGTCCCCTGCATTGGCAGGCGGATTCTTAACCACTGCGCCACCAGGGAAGTCCCGGCTGCTATATGTTCTACAGTACTTAGAACTACCTGGTATTATGTTATGCATATATTCATTTACATGTATAGTTTCCATCTCCCTCTCTGGAACGCAAGCTCCATGAGAGCAGGAGTTGTGTCTGTCTGGTTCACTGTTATACCCTCTAGTAGCTAGAAAAATTTCTGGCAAAGAGAAGATGTTTTAAAAATATTTGTTGAAATGAATGAATGAACATATTTTTTAATTTGCATTATAAGCTACACTTATCAAACTATATGAATAAAATATTAAGTATCAAAGCTAGTCAAATTAATTTTTGATTTTCCTGAATACATACATTTTGATAGATTATATTAAGAGTTACATCCTTGGGAGTATTTGCTTTATCACTTTGACATGACTTCTAGATCAAGGTTATCATTTATATGGTGTTAGTTTGTTCATAAACCGCTTTCCCTGCACTCTCTGCTCAGTTGATTTGCCACTCCTTCCTCTTTGAGGCTTCTGAGGCTCCATGGCTCCATTGGGAGTTACCATAATTGTTTGCAACAGAAAGGAGAAATTTTGCCAATCCCAGTGCATTAGAGATAAGTGAAAAGTTAAGCACCTTTCTTCCCCCAAATGGCTTCACCTAGTATACACTCATATTTTCTCCCATCCATTCATTTTTTTTCTCCCAAGGAACATGAGGTTTTGTCTACTTGCTATATATCTCATGAGTGCTATGCTCCACTATTAAGAACTAATGTTAAAACACTCCAGACTGGGGCTTCCCTGGTGGCACAGTGGTTGAGAGTCCGCCTGCCGATGCAGGGGACGCGGGTTCATGCCCCGGTCCGGGAGGATCCCACATGCTGTGGAGTGGCTGCGCCCATGAGCCATGGCCCTGAGCCTGCGCGTCTGGAGCCTGTGCTCCGCAATGGGAGAGGCCACAACAGTGAGAGGCCCGCATACCGCAAAACAAAGCGAAACAAAACAAAACAAAAAAAACATTCCAGACCAAAGAAAGCAGAAGTGAAATCCCATTTTGAGCCATTGAAGCTCTATGAGTAATTCACATTCCGTTGACTTGCTAGGACAATAGGCAGTTGGTTGTCAAGTCTTATAAGTTAAAAAAAAGTACATGCAGACAGCAAAGCAAACCAAAAATCTCCATTGTAAAATGGCGCGTGTTGGTGGGATTGCCACAGAGCGTGTTTTATTGTCAGCTGAATAAATCTGTGAGTATTGTTTTGTGACCAGATTTGGCTGGTAGATTTAAATAGGGTCATAAAGAAATTACCTCTGAGTATAGCACTCATCACAATGCATCATATATGCATTCTCATCTCATACATTCTTATGTATAACTCCATGCCTTATTGGTCATTTTATTTGTAATATAGTACTTATTATTTGCAGGTACTTCATAAAGGCTCTTGAAAGTGACTCGTGGAGTTATATTTTAATTATGTATCTAGGTTGTAAGCTCTGTGAGGGTTAAAAGCTGTGTTTTGTTTACCTTTCTTTGAGTCCTTTACAATCCCAGTACCTTGCTTGCATATCTAAAAATCTTCAAAATGCTTTTGTTGAATTGTGTTTTTGAAGGATGGACCAGTTCTCCTGCTATGGAAACTAATGTAGGAGATATTAATGATTCTTAAATTCGGAACTTAAATGCCTTTTGAACCCTTATCTAAATATCCAGTTCATTATTTTACAAACAATATTTTTTTTTTCTTCTCAGGCTACAAAGAATGCTAAATGCTACTGTCCCAAACTTCGATGGATATCATTAGTACAGATGTATTTTCCATCTAATATATCCAGGCATTTAATCTGTTATCCTATTTAATCCTCACACCAAGCCATAGGGGAAAATGTCACATTTTTTATATAAGGAGACTGAGACTCATAGAGTTTAAATAACTTCTCCAACTTGCCAAACCAACCAGGTCTAACTTCTGTCAGAATTTATTAGACCCACGTCTCCCTGAAAAATATATGTATTATCTTTCTTACCTTACCATAATGCTTCTAAGAAACAAAGCAGAGAAGGCACTACTTAAAATACATTTTGAAAAGTATCTATGATTTTGAAAGAACAGATTTTGTGGTAGGACAACTTTAAGTATCCAAGAAATATTAATTATTCTCAAGAGTATTTGAGGGACTAAACTTAAATTTTAGAGGGATGTCAAAACAAAGATACACTCATCCTAAATATCTCATATTTCTCTTCTCTTTAAGAACATTAGAAAAATTCGAGAATACTGGCCTCATTGCCCTGGTCTCTTGTCACTTTTGCTTTGGAAAATTGGATCCTCTTTTTCACTATTCCATAACCCAAGTGTACATGGCATGGGGAAAAAAGAGAGAGACTTCATCTCTTCATAATTATTTAGGGAACGTTAACATAGGAATTATTCCTATACACAACTTTGTGTATACCGCCTTCCAGATGTTTCTCTAACTAGCAGCTGGTAAGCAAAACAAACGTCCTTTAAATTGTTCCTTCTACTCTGAAGAACGGTTTTGTCGATCGGGACATATTAATAACTCTGTAAAAGATTTTTATTTTAAAATAGAAATAAAGATTTTTAATTTCAAAATAAAAACACTTTTAAAATAACTATGTTATCTTTAATGTTGTCAATGGGATATTCTGAAGAATAAAATGAGAGCTTGAAAATATTTTTGTTGGTGGATTCATAGAAATATTTCAATGCATAGGTAGCCAGAGAAACATCTCTACTATAATTGTTGTGTATTTTCTTTTGTAGACAAAATGCGATTAGGATTTAAAATCAGCCTGTGCTTCATGTCACTACTGTCAGACTTGCTTTATTTTTTCAAGGATTTCAGCTTAGTGAGTGTGTGTGTGTGTGTGTGTGTGTGTGTGTGTGTGAATGAGAGAGAGAGAGAGAGAGAGAGAGAGAGAAGGAAAGAAAGGGTCCCAAAAGGAAAGATGTTTTCTTGACAATAAAATGTTAGTTGGTCTAGTCATGGTCTAATGCTTATTACTTTGCTTTTTATTGTAACTAATTTGTTTGAGTTCCTTCCAGTCGTACTTTTGCCCATGCAGAAAATGAAGAGGGCTTTGTGTTTGTGTGTTCATTTTGTTTGGTCCTTACCATTCCTGCATTTGTTTGCCAGTTCTGTCTTCTGTCAATTCGATTCAACTAATATTTGTTAAACACCATAAAGTGTCAGAAACATTCAAATAATGGATAATTCAGCACATGTCTTTTCTTTGTGGCAGCACAGTTGTTCACCCTCAAATGACTGGACCTATGTCTTAGCTTTAATGGTCACCCCATTTCACAGTCATGTGTCAAATCTGTAGTCAGCTCTTGTGTTCTCTGACAGTTTCAGTTCGCTATTATCAAAGACAAGTGAATCATACAAGAAACATGCCTCAACAATATCCCTCTAGAGCATAATATCAGAACTTAGAGATGACAGATTGCACAGTACAAGTGCTCTGCTGTAGGTTATAGTCACTTATTTGTATGTTTTTGCTCTCCTAACAGATTGCTCACACCTTGAGGGGAATCATTGCACAGGACTAGTAGTTGCTTTTCAGAACTGGGAGGCAAAGATCTAGCAAGGACTCTAGCTTGAATTTGCTCTTTTACCTTTGGCAAACCAGTTGTGCTTTTTACACCTCGGATCTTTGACCTCTAACACAAGGGAGTTGAATTATAGATTTGTCTGGGTATATTCCCAGGAGTGGGGTTGCTGGGTCATATGGTAACTCTATTTTTAGTTTTCTTAGGAGCCTCCATACTGTGTTCCACAGTGGCTATACCAACTTACATTCTCACCAACAGTGTAGGAGGGTTCCCTTTTCTCCACACCCTCTCCAGCATTTGTTATTTGTAGACTTTTTAATGATGGCCATTCTGACCGGTGTGAGGTGGTGCCTCATGGTAGTTTTGATTTACATTTCTCTAATTATTAAAAAGATATATGCACCCCTATGTTCATAGCAGCACTGTTCACAGTAGCCAAAACATGGAAACAACCTATATGCCCATTGACAGATGAATGGTTAAAGAAGATGTGGTACATATATACAATGGAATACTCCTCAGCCATAAAAAAGAATGAAATAATGCCATTTGCAGCAACATGGATGCAACTAGAGATTATCATACTAAGTGAAGTAAGTCAGAAAGAGAAAGACAAATGCCATATGATATCACTTATATGTGGAATCTAAAATATGACATAAATGAACCTATGTACAAAACAGAAACAGACTCATAGACAGAGAACAGACCTGTGGTTGCCAAGGGGGAGTGGGGAGGGAGAGGGGTGGACTGGGAGTTTGGGGCTGGTAGATACAAACTATTACATTTAGAATGGGTAAACAACAAGGTCCTACTGTAAAGCACAGGAACTATGCTCAATATCCTATAATAAACCATAATGGAATAGAATATAAAGAAAGAGTGTATATATGTTTATAACTGAGTCACTTTGTACATCAGAGACTGGCGCACAACATTGTAAATCAGCTGTACTTCAATTAAAAAAAGAAAAAAGTGTAAAAAAACAGTAAAAAATTAAGTAAATAAAACAAGGGAGTTGACTCAGCCCAGAATTGTTCACTATTGCCATTATTTTTTAACTTCTGATTACTGTAAGATGTAAAGGCAGAAACCAAAGATATTCCAAAGCCACTATCACAATACCTAGCACATTATAGTGTCCAGTATACATCAGTTGAGTTGAATTGGATTTGGGGGGTTAGAATCTTGGACGGAACACTGATGTATAAGTAAAAGCAGAGCTACTTATATCAAGAGAGGGGTAGGCAGTACAACAAGGTATGGAGTCAAGGCCCTCGGTCCACCCCTTATCTGTATCTGCATGTCACCTGCCCAGAGGGGCGCTGTAGAAACCATAGGGCTTTAGGGAACACAATTTAAAAATCAAAGAACTTAATAAGCTTATAATTTTTTTCTGGCTTGAACACTCTGATTCCTCTGTTAACTTGGAGTTGTCCCATGAGGATAATATGGAAAGATCTTAAGGATGTAACATTATGCCATGGGGTGGGTGGTGTGTTGGGGTGGAGAACCACACAACCATTTTATATTTCTGAACAAATGTCCTATCTATGGATTTTATTATCTTTCTCTACAGATATTTTCTTTTATTATAAGTTAGTGTGGGATGTGTTTGAACAGGGAACATTTTTCTCAGCTGCTTTCTATAACTGTTGAATTGTCTGCTTGTGACTCTATAATCACAAGCTTTTATAAACGGAGTTAATTTACTGAAGAAACAGGTTATTTTGATGCCATATTGCTTTTGAAGTTACCTGAAATCATTTGATAACCAGAACCTAGGAAATGTGGCTCTTTGACCTATTAATAGTGAACTGCTTTGCCAACATTTAGTGACTAACCTACTTATTTAGCTATTAGGAGAATAAAAATCTGTTAAGATCATTTTAGGCAAGACATACAAGTATTTGAGGTTAATCAGAGTGATGTCAAATCTTTGAGAAGAATTTCAAAGTGATTTATCTCATCTTATTTCCCCAACTTTCCTTTCCCCTTCCTTCCCATCCCTGTGTTAAATATTAATGAAGATGAATGAATAATGCATTCAGTTAGTTATGAACAAAAGCTACTGATCCTATGTGGGGTTGGTCTTCCAAACAAGGACTCTTAAAACTCATTCCTGTTTTTCGGAGCTGGGATGCATCATCCGTTTGCACTGTGTTTTCTGTTAAAGAGAGATAGAGGTGAGCTTCCGAAGCAGATTGCATTCTTGAATCCTCTGGTGATGAGGATTTGTGGCCACAACTCCAGGCACAGCTGTCTAGATCAGCCTTCTGGTTGTCAACCAAACTGGCATGTCCTCCTGGCAAGGAAGGAAGCCCGCAAAGCAAAATCATTTAATTTTTCAATCAATTTCAGCAACCCTTAATTGATCATTTCTGTACTTCTCACAGAGTGGAAGTTGCAGTGACAGATTTCACAGGGACCTGGGCATTTCAGTCAGAGAAGGTGAGGAGGGAGTCTTTAATGAAGGATCACTGACTATTTGTCTAAAGTCCAGATAGTCTAGTTAGCTAGGAATGAAGGAGGCAATGGGAAACCTATCTTCAAGATACTGAATAGCCAACTCTTAGATCTGTACACTGATCATTGATAAATTGATAAGTGCACAGAGCAGTAATGTGTAGAAGCTAAAAATCAAAGACAGTATATCATGCAAATTAGCAATAAGTACTATAAAATGTCATGGATAATAGTAATAAGGGGTTCTGACTAAATGAAAAGTATTACTTAAAATATAACTTGGTGACACTTTTATGCATGTTTGAATATGCAGCTTGTATTTGGAGTAATGTAATGCCACGTTGCTGCCTCATTTATAGGAGATGTATGTGAGAAATACTTAATCTAATTACTAAATTATGGGTTTTGAGGCAATGTGATCCAGGGTAGGGAAACTAGGAATGGGATTAAGAAGAAAGAGGCAATATTATGCCCCCCCCAAAAATCATTGAAATGCACGATACAGATATCATGTGTAGCTTTAATTAACATAGAGAAAAGGTAGGGCACCCTTTAAAAAGGAGAGCAAGGTGAAAATTGAAAACATTTGGTGAAGTACAATCGTCCGTTCTTAAGGACTGACCAATCCTGACTCTGTACTTCAACGGTCTCATGTGCCTGCCAATTTGGTAGTGTTATAGTTCACTCATGTATAATCTAGGAGCTTTTCAACTTGCCTGAAGGTACTACCTGCAGTATGTAGGTCATTACCTGGTAGAACGCCTTGACACACTACTCAGAGAATGAAAACTACGTGGGAAAATAAACTGTGTTCTATCCTTCAGTTTATGCAGCATAACTATAAGTCTGTATTATTATTGTTTTTCAGCCCCTCTGACTGATAAACCACCCAAGCTTCTGTATCCTATGGAAAGTAAACTGACAATTCAGGAGACCCAGCTGGGTGAGTAATTCCTTAATTCTAGTTAATACACTTTTCTCGTTACATTCTGACTGTTAATAAGCCTAGATTGTAACCTGGTGTAATACTCTGAGCTAAGCCCATGTTTATTTAAAGGGAGCAAAATTAGAAAATACCAGCAAATATGGCGTATTCCATCCCCCTGGTGCGTGCATTAGGACCAAGCTGGACATATGGATGTAAAAACTCATGTGTTAGTTAGATGGTTGTTGAAAAATTAGATGGACTGAAGGGTTTGCTGATGGTATTATTTTGTCATTTTATAAGGCTTGAATTTTTGGGTTATTTAAATTTATTTTACTTATTTATTTATTTCTGGCTGCGTTGGATCTTCGTTGCTGCGCGCGGGCTATCTCTAATTGCGGCTAGCGGGGGCTACTCTTCGTTGCAGTGTGCAGGCCTCTCATTGCGGTGGCTTCTGTTGTTGCAGAGCACGGGCTCTAGGTGCGTGGGCTTCAGTAGTTGTGGCATGTGAGCTCAGTACTTGTGGCTCACGGGCTGTAGAGCGCAGACTCAGTAGTTGTGGCGCACGGGCTTAGTTGCTCCGCGGCATGTGGGATCTTCCCCAACAGGGGCTCGAACCCGTGTCCCCTGCATTGGCAGGTGGATTCTTAACCACTGCGCCACCGGGGAAGCACTTGAATTGGTTTTAAAACAGGCAGTGTGGCACTGTTTGACTTATAATACCCAATAATATGTTAAAATACAATTTTTTAAAATTGGGGGAAAGGGTAGAGATTCATTAAAGTAAATGACACTGTTACAGTTAAAAATCATTTTTATCCAGCCAAATATAATGGACCTTGTGATAGTTAAGTTATGGATAATATATTCATAAAATGTGAGTGAGTGGCTTTTGGTTAAAGGACTGAAACATAAGAATATGTACAGAATATTCTGCCTTGGTAAAAATATCTAGTCCACAAATAAGAATTTTAACATATTTACCTTAGAGTTAAGTCTAGAATTTCTTAGTCTGATTTATCTATCTATATTCAGTTATACCAAATTATGGGAAATTTCCCCTCTTGTTTATAAATATATACAGCACATTCAATTATTTTTTTATTTGAAATATGATATGCATGTATGTATATATCATAAACTTTAGCAGAAAATTAGTTGTTTTTAGTGGTTTGATATAAAAGGTTATCAAAAGTATAATTTAAACCATATATTCATGTTTGTTAAGGAATTTTTTCTTACATCAACCATTTGAAAGTAGAAATGCATTTAATGAATACAACCAAAATAAAATTCATAGTCCATCCCTTATGTTATCAATGTTATTATTGTCACTGGGGAGAGAGTTTAAATCAAAATTGTAAATCTGTCTTCAAGATGAAGATTACAGATCTGATAATCTTTACTAATAGCACATCCACAGTTATAGTGCAAAAAGATAAGATGATGGTTTTAGAGACTATAAAATTATTGTAGTCAACAGATTTCCAGCATTGGAAATATTCACTCACTTTGAGGCATGAACATATGTAATTTTTATACAAGTCAGGGTATTAATGTTTCTTTGATGATAAACCTAAGGCTTTGGATTAATTCCATATACATGCAAGTAGTTTTATAATTGTCATTATTTTGAGATGGGAGACTACAAGCAGCACTAAAGCCATGCTGTATATGAAACAAACGTATTAAAATTGTATCGCGCTCTTTACTCATGCTATGGTATATTGAGGTATATTAGATGTTATTGCTACTTTGAAAAGAAATTTTGAAATATAAATTTTCCTAAGCGGCCATTCTCATACAGACCTTTCAATAATTCCTAGGAAGATATATTTCTAAGAAGTTATGCAAAACTATAAATATCTTGGACCAAGAGGGAGTGGTTTATTGTCCCAGTTATCTGTAATGAGCATAGCCAAAATGATATTAATTGTATCTCTTTACTTGAAAAAATGATTCAAAAAATTTTACAATAGATGGTTGCCCATTGGGTTTCCTTATATTGTCCCTGAATTTGGAATATATTGAATTGTTCTGTCTTCTAAAATGTTTTACAAAATGGAATAAATAATTTGTAAAGCTTTCCTTTTTTTCAAAAATTACTTTTTCTTGAACAAAAATTATAAAAACAAATCAAATTGAAAATGTGAAAATTTCTTATGCAAATTGGAAGGTTTGGCTGTATATTTGTTTGAAGAAAGATGGGCATGTCTTGATAACAATCAAAATGCTCCAGAAAATACTCTAATTAACTCCTTTATTGTCACTGCCGAAAGGAACACCTTTTAAACACCAAGTAAACCATAGACATCAACCTGGGACTTGTATTGTTTTAAACAACTTTCGTTTTATTTTCTAACTCCGCTTCTCAGTGTGATACATCATTTACTAGTTTGAGAAATTTAACCTTAATCCATGAATTTTTGAGCAACAGTTGATTTGAAATAACTACCTTTTAGTGTTGCTACTTTAATAGTATTGGGGTAGGTGAACAGCTGATCACAAAGCATAAGTGAAAATAGGAAATAATGTTAAGGACCAAAAAAAAGGAAAGACTCGAGATGCCTAAAATATGTTTGTTTTCTGCAATATGTACTTTGATTTTTCACCTCCTTTGGGATTTAATTTTTGCCCTTTCCAGATTTGAAAAAGCTATTAATTTCAACAGGCTCAAAATGTGTTGTCAAATGCTAAGGAAGGGAACTGAGTGAAGAGTCATGGGCGGGGGAGTAAGGAGGGTGGCCAGGACCAGTGATAGGGAACCTGTAAGTGGTGCCTACTCTCATGAGATGGTGAAAATCTCCAACAGAGTTTCATTGATCAAGAGCTTGGGTGTCTGACTCAACCTTGTCCTAAATTGAGGGTTAACCTCAGAGGTTAATAAAACTACTATGTGAGTTAATTATAAGAACAATCATTAGAAATTACACAAAACTGAGTTAATACATGGCTGGTGACCTAACATGAACATCTTGGCTAAGTTAAACACATATCCTTTCACCTGTCCTTGGTAACTAAATCCATCAAATCTCCAGTTTGTGTATGAATATATAAAACATATTAATAAGGAATTAGATAAAATCATGAAATGCATAGATTTGTCTTCATCTCCAAATTCTCCTTTCTCTGCCATTTGCTAGCCATGCCTACCTTTCCCTTTCCACATCCCTTTGTGTCTTCCTTTTCTTCCAATTCTTTCATCTTCTCAAAACTGGAAAGATTCTGATAGTGATAATTTAAACTGTTTCAGTATAGAAAGCAAAAGGCACCAAAAATCAAAGTACTTAGGAAAAAATAGTATAATAGTAACTAAATTCATATTAACCATGTAAATTGGTGGTTTTGAATTTCAGTCAATATGGGGTTATAGCCTAGTATTTCCATTTTAAGTGGCATCTATATGTTATTTCTAAATGTGAAAAAAAACCAAAAACAACTCTGTACCTTTTAAATAACTTTCAGGCATCAGCGAATATGTGGACAGAACTTTCTTGGGCAAAAGGCCCAGAAATCACACTGTGCAATTCTGAAGGCCAATCCAGGGGGTGAGCCTGACTTTTAGTCTTTCCAGGTGGTCGTAGTCAAGGGAATCAAAAGACAGACACCAGTGTCTTGCTGAACTTGAGCCCTGAGGATGTCAGTCAGATATATGGCCTTCTTATGGCCAGGAGCCCATTTTCAGAAACTTCTAGTACAGAGGATGTTATATTCATCATAACCAGACTTTCAAAGAGTAGAAATTCATTCCACCCTTGTCCTAGTAAGACACATTTTACTTTACAACGTAGAATTTACTGAAAATTATCATTAATTACTCATTTAGATATGGGTATTTCTTTATTTAAATTTTGCTTTTTGCTTTAAAAATAATTTTATAGGTTAGTTTTACAGGTTAATTACAGCTAGACCTTTGGGGGAAATACAGAAAAGAATCTTGTTTCTTATACTTTATGTTGTAGAAACATTCTGCTCCTATTAAATATTCTGAGAAAATACCCCTTTAATGGCTGCATGACATCCATGTGAATGTCCTATAATTTCACGTATATTGCTGGAAATTTGGATTTTTCCAAATTTCATTATCATAAATAATGATGCAGTTGTCTTTAATCATACATTTTCCCTTGACGTATTTCAACAGGACAGATTGCTAAAAGGAAAATTACTGGGTAAAAGGAAATAATTAAAAAAAAAATTTAAAAAAAATTAAAAAAAAATAGAAAAAAAAGGAAATAATTTCATCAAAGTTTCTTGCTACATAGTTTCAGAATTCTTATCAGAGTAATACAGACTCTCACTAGAAGTATGTAGTGAGTTTAATAACTTTTAATTTTTTTGATACAATGCATAAAATGATACATCTTTGTAACATAGAGCTCTTGAAGGAAAACTCACTTTCCTTGGGTATCAGAATCACTTCTTCCTTCCCCCTCTTAGCTCCTTCTCTTCATTCATTGAATACGAGTGTGGCCTCTCTTTTTCAGGATTATCCTCATTTGGAGGGTTTCGAATAAATCTAGTCCATATTGTTGAAGAAATATAGAAACCTAATCAAATGTCTGCAGTCTCTATCCATTTTTTTTCTCTCTCTTATCCTAATGCTCAAGTGAAAACTTCCTCTAGAGCCTGCGTTTCTTAATATAAGTACACAGTAATTTTGTGACTTGCTCTGGGCATAGGGAATGTCAATAAATACTAATTGACAATAAGGTATACGTGCCACAAAGGACACACATCTCCAAATTTTCTGTAAGAAAAAAGTAATGAGACTGAACTGAATAAGCTTCTCAACAGTGCTTTTGTTTTTCTTTAATATCCACTTTCTTTTGTTAAGTTTGTCAAAAAGAAAACACATGTATCTGAGTTACAAGGATTCACCAGATGTTAACATCTCAGGGAATGTGGTTGATGACAGTATTGAAACCTCAAATTTTTAAACATCTGTCCTCATATAGAACACACTACACATGTAACTTTATCCAACTTAACTACAGGCTAATTAAAATGTCACACTAGAACTTAACTAACACATCTTGCCCTGTTACACCATATTATAGTTTGCAGAATTTTAAGTTTCAAGCAGACTGAGGGAAAAATGTCTATATAATAGATCCTGATTGATAATTTAATAGGAAAACTTTTTGCCATGAAAATTTTATGTTTAATTTACTGTGTTGCTAAAGTAATTAGTTATGGAAATATATTCTACTTCAGTCCTTTATATGTTCTGGAACTGTATATATACATACATATATACATATAGTGCATGGAATGTGTTGTACTACAAATATACTAGTTGAGTTTTTAATCCAAGGAAAGTATATAGGGAATTATTTTATGGAGTGAAAAATAGCCCTCTAACATTTACTATCTAGTTCTATATTTTCATAGCTGTTATTTTCTTGAAACAGAACACATCCTTTCTGAATAGTTACTTAATTAGGAGGCCTGTTTGTTTCCTTTCTGGAGTAGGGAAGTACTTTATGTCAGTATCCTAGAAACAAAACAATTCAGGTGTTGAATTTGATACCTAATTCTGAAAATGACATACAATATTGATGATGCTAAAGAATACTTTGTTGCTGAATTATGCAAGTGATGCAAATATGACCTTCCTTCCCAGAGGTAAGGAAGTCAGGATTGACTGTTTGGGTTTTTCCAGCCACGATTGCTCTTCTGGTTGTCATCAGCAAATGTAATGCTGTTGACTTTGGTTTTACTGCTCCATGTGGAAGATACAAAACATATTTTCACTGACAAACTCATATGAAAAGCCAAAAAACTTCCCTTTCACTCTGGATAAAAACATTTGTATCCAAGTCTTGATTTTATTTATTTATTTTTTTTTTTTAAGTTTTATTTATTTATTTATGGCTGTGTTGGGTCTTCGTTTCTGGGCGAGGGCTTTCTCTAGTTGCAGCAGGTGGGGGCCACTCCTCATTGCGGTGCGCGGGCCTCTCATTATTGCGGCCTCTCTTGTTGCGGAGCACAGGCTCCAGACGCGCAGGCTCAGTAGTTGTGGCTCACGGGCCTAGTTGCTCCGCGGCATGTGGGATCTTCCCAGACCAGGGCTCGAACCCGTGTCCCCTGCAATGGCAGGCAGATTCTCAACCACTGCGCCACCAGGGAAGCCCCAAGTCTTGATTTTAGATGACAAATGATGTGCTCGTTGCCCACTTAAGAAAGACATGCAGATCAGCATAGTTCTACTGCCCGAAATAAAGCTTGCTAGACATAAATTAGAGCTTCTGGGCAAATAGACATCATAATTAAAGCATGTAAAGGCAAATACAGACTGGTGTTATAATTATTTAAACTGATGGCATTCAGGTCTACTCAGTCCAAATTTATTGTGCCAGGATGAATGAAAGTAATAACTCTTGACAGCTGTTGTATTTTACTTTTGAAACCAAACACACCTTAAGAATTGTGATTCTAACCTGAAGAGGAATATTTTGATATTAGTATTTATTTAACATTTCATATCCTTAAACAAAAGATGAATCAAGTAATGAAAGCTAGTATTCATATTCTTAGATCATTATATGGCCTAGCTTATATGATATGAATCTCACAGATTCTCAAAATCAGTCTTTCCTTATGCTAGAGAGGAAGATTAGGTTGGGGGAAAATGCAGCTTTGCGTGTTTGCTTTAAAAATTACTAGGTAAAAACTCACAGGTATAGAGAACAAACTAGTGGTTACCAGTGTGGGGAGCAGGGGGAGGGGCAATATAGGGAAGGGAGAGTGGGAGGTGCTGCAAACTGTTGGGTGTAAGACAGGCTCAAGGGTGTATTGTACAACACGGGGAATATAGCCAACGTTTTGGAATAACTGTAAGTGGAAAGTACCGTTTAAAAATTGTATAAAAATTTTCTTAAAAAAGGTAAAGAATGGCTAAGTAGCAATGATGAGAACAAACATACACTATTTTTTAAAATAACTTTTACTATTTTTAATGTTAAGTAGCTTATTGCAATTACCCCTCAATCCAGAAAAATAATCAAAACAAATATTAAAAAAATTGCTAGCTAAGCAGAAGTCAGACTTCCTTTTTAAGTGTTACATGCTCGAGGCCTAGTGCTAGGACAGGCTTGAAACCCAAAGAAAGATGGAGATGAAGGTTAGAGCAGCTCCTATGGGCCATTGATTTCTGAACGTTTGGAAGCCAGCTGAAGCACTTGTATTTAAAAACTGGAATAGAGAAAATGTGAGTCTGCTGGTTCTTACTTTGGAAAAGGGCCAAAAGAGAGAAAAGAAAGGAAGAAAGAAAAAGTGCAAGAAAGAGTGTTGTCACAAAGCCAGAATCTTTTGAAATTCCCATCTCCTGGTGTAGTTCTGGTCTAGTTTGTTGGACACTAACTGAATCATGCAGATTGCCCTTTTGCTACAGCCCTGAGAGTACAGTTTTGTTTGTCTGTGGCCAACTAAGAACCTAGATGTGTGTAACTCTTCACAATTCTAGATTTAGAAACCTTACGAAGTGGAGGGACTTTGATAGTTATCAAGTCAAATTCTTCTCTTTAAACTGATGAGAAAACAGAGATCAAAAATGGCTACATGTTTTTATATCACAAAATTTTCAAAAACAAACATCAACATCATCATTTTTCTTCTTCATTATTATTATGATTATTATTATTTTACTATTTTGGTTACTTACAATAAAGAGGCAGCATATAGCAGAGGTTCCAAATTCAGGTCATTCTGTCAGACAGACCTAGGTAACAATCCAGCTCTACCACTTAGCTCTGCTGTAACCTTAAACAAACAGCCCTCATTTTCCTAATCAATAAAAAAGACACCATGATAATACGTAGCTCTGTAGAGTTAGTATGGGTATTTAATGAGATAATGCATGTAAAGATTAGTACATTGCCTGGTATATATTAGGTAGTCAATATGTGCTTGCTGCTGTTAGTTGAGATATTTTAATGCTACACATATATGTATATATGGTGTAGATATAAATATATAGAGATATAGAGAGAGAGAGAGAAAGAGGAGAGAGATAATGCTGTATATACAAGATTTCTGAACTACATTTTGAATGTCAATGATTGTTTGATCATGTTTATGTTATTAGAATAAGTCTGCTATTGTACGGGATGGATAATATTTTAGACAATTTCCATCTTCCATCTAAGAACAAAATATGAATACTAATTTTTTCTACTTAAATGAGACTTTATCTTAAAGAAATTATTGATTTTAGATTACTTAATTGTTCAACAAATCTATCCAAGTGCATACGGTAAGTACTTAGTCATAGTAGAAGAAAATGATACCCATCCTTAAAAAAATGACCATGTAATGGACACTGTGCCGCACGAATTTGTTAATAACCATCAAGAAGAAAGACTGAAAAAATTACTTTTTCAACTAAAGAACTTCAGATATAGTATTTCTTAAGACAAGGTACCTGAGAATAATTTTACAAAGCAAAGCATCAAACCAATATGCCTGTCAAGTTCCTCCAGAAGGTTTTGGCAATAGTCTTATTCATTCTATAGAAAAATACTGCTTTTCCTCTGACAAGTACTATTATCTTGAAAGTACAGAGCTTGAAAATACAAAGCTTTCTGAGTTGTTCTTAATGGTTGAAGTTTACTGCATAGAAAAATGCAGTGAGTATCCTATGTTAACAAGAACTTCTGAATTTGCAAAGTAAATGCCAATTTATCAGAAATAAACCTATCAAAGGACATAATGGTGTAGAATATTAAAAGAGGTTTCAGAATAAGAATATGTACCACATGACTGATGTTCATTAAAATAGAAACTATAAAAAGACCCACATCATTTAAAATTTGAATATAAAGAGAGATGTTCATCCATATATTTCCTCTTGAATTTTGGCTAAATAACTGAGCATTCCTAAATTATATGCAGACTCTTCATGAAAAATAACTCATGCTTGAATATGATTATAAAAATAGGATACCAGTATTTTATGGTCTAACGTTAACACACTTAGCATTCCAGTCATACTTTACCAACTTAGTAAGTTCCTACAGATTTGTGGGTAAATTGAATCATCATAATTTCAGAGAAGTGTTCCCTTCGTTTTTGATTGATCTTTAATTGGTAGTGGCTTAACATGTCAGTTTTAAGAGGCTCTGACCCCCAGTTCTTTTAAGCAGCTAATGATCAATGAAAGATTTATATGCACAAGGGAAGTACTCTATGTAAAGAAACTCTGTGGTGAATAATTTTATATAAGAATATTTTTTGTAATTGAATAATCACCCCTATAACTTTTCTCTGTGTTAGTGAAGATTTTTACATTTTCATAAGATGTGGTTCATTGATATAAAACTGGCAAGTGGTATTTCTAACTAACCCAGATAAAGGATCATCCACCTATCACTGCAATATGGCTTCCTCTTTATCAGTGGAAACTGATGTACCCATTGTGACTTTTTGCCTCCTCTGAGGAAATACTAAATTTAATTCACCAGCCTCAGATCAACAGAAATTCATTTTAATTTAATTCTCAAAAATTGATGTGGTAGGGTAGATTCTTTGAGTAACCAGACTATCTCATGTTCATTTATGACTAAACAGTTTATTTTCATAAGAGGTACATTTTGAAGGCCATTGTACAATCTTATCTGCCTTGATTTTATTGAAATGTATCCAATAGAATGACTGTCCGTGGTGTCATTTGTTTTTCCATAGCTATAACTGTTATTTCCAATTTTAAAGAGAGCATTTTGTATTTTGATTCTTCTAGAATTTATATGGACCTTTTCATTACATCATTTTGTTGATTACTTCCTTTTTTCTTAATGTATTCCTATGCATTTAATAATGTTTAACTTTTTAATATGAAAGCATATACAATGAAATTTGATCTGTTACTTCATGAATGCCTAAACATTCACGTTTTAAGATATGCCTAAATGTATGCTCCAAAACATGCCAGATAAGGGACTTCTCTGCTGGTACAGTGGTTAAGAATCAGCCTGCCAGTGCAGGGGACACGGGTTCGAGCCCTGGTCCGGGAAGATCCCACATGCCTCAGAGCAACTAAGCCCGTGTGCCATAACTACTGAGCCTGCATGCTGCAACTACTGAGCCCACGTGCAGCAACTACTGAAGCCCATGGCGCCTAGAGCCTGTGCTCTGCAACAAGAGAAGCCACGGCAATGAGAAGCCCATGCACCGCAACGAAGAGTAGCCCCCGCTCGCCGCAACTAGGGAAAGCCCACGCGCAGCAACAAAGACCAAAAGCAGCCAAAAATTAATTAATTGATGATTATTATTATTATTTTAAACATGCCAGGTAAGCCCAATGCATACAGTATCCAGAAGGTTTTAAAACCTGCGCCTCACAGCAAACTCTCAAGAAGAGGCCTCCTTTGCAATTCACCACACACAAGCCCAATGTTACTTTCTCAGAGACACTAAGGATTTTTTAAAATTTTGTAGTTAAGATATGTAAATTTTAATTATAGCATATATTATCCAATTGAATAATTAAGGAAAATAAAAGTAAAAACTTGATAAAGAGTTTTTAATTTTCCAGTGGTCTGAAGATATCTCCCACTTCCACTTCTGGTCCACAGTGAGCATGAGAGAAAGATTTCAAGTTCCTGAGGCGTCCAGGAAAGTCAGTACTTCCCTCTCCACTCCCACTACCCCGCAAACTTACAGGCAGGCTACAGGCTTTCTCACTGTTGGAGAATTTTTGTTTCCACTTTAATAAAAGCAGGGTACTCACCTCAGACTTGCCTGACAAAGAATTGTGTTTATAGAAACTTGGCACCTCTTTGAGTAGGAAGAGAGCAAAGGAAAGTGCATTGCTTTTCTGGAAAAATTAAATTAAATTCATCCTGTCACATCAAGCTATACCTAGAGATAGGATACTTACAACATGACTTGTTCTAGGAAACATTTGCAAGGCATTTTCATATGTTGTCTCATTTCGTCTTTTCAACAGTCTGTGATGTTTGTATTGTGCTTCCATTTTACAGATTGTGACCGAAGCTTACGTGCTATACTTCTTGGAACATTTCTATACACTAGCGTATTGATTATTGTTTCTTTCTTCACTCCTTTGTTAAATTCTAATTGTAAATAAATGCTCTCTTAAATCCATGACCCTTCTGCAATATTTAGAATGATCTCATCTTATCCTTATAGACTACAATATTTAGAATGGTCTCATCCTATAGACTGCTTCATTTTATTTTATCCCACTGTTAACAGATTCTGTGTCTCATCAAATAGCACATCTAGTAATAATGCAATTGAATATGAACTTGTCCTTGAAATGTTTCTCAGGGTTTTTTTTTTTCCCTATTCATTTGCATGTCTCCTAGATCTGCTTCTGTTCATCTTTGCCTCCTATTTTCTCATTCCCAGTTTTTTGTACTTCTGCTCTCTCAAGTACATTTTAACAGACACTTTTCTTCCTCTACTGATCTTCAAGCATGAAATTTCTTTTCATGGGAGTACTTAGAATGGGAGTACTTAGAACATTCATCAACAGAATGTCCCGTGAGCTGCAAAAGTTAATGTGAAAAAAGCAGATAGAAGAGTCAGTTAGTTTATCAGTTTTTACTCTTTAAAAACAGCAAGTTATAGTCCTTTCTTAAACAGCGAGCAGAAAGCAAGTGTTCTCATGTCACTTCTTAAAACAGACAAAGTAAAACTAATAATTGACTTGTCAGTTTACTGTGACTATTAATTCCCTGTGCCCAGAGTTGGTTTTTGTAAATTTAGGATTCACATTTTCTTTCCGAAGATAATTATCTGACTCTACATAGATAAGTAATTTAAAGACTACTGATTGTTTGCGCATTTAAAGTTAAAAACTATGTAGACATTGGTAAATTATCCGTTTAGAAAACCTGTAACAGTTGGATTAAAATTAATGTTAACCCAGAAGTTAAATTGGACTTATGATATTTTTATGACATTTACAGTGCATCTTGCACGCGGCTTGTAAATACACATTAACTTTAAAGAACTGGGTAAGATTTTTATAGAAATGGAGATTCTTTTATAATGTAAATGCATGCTGCATTAACATAACAAAGTAAATTGCAATTTTTCCTAAGGGCTGACATTTACTAGGTCAAGGCCCCACAAACAATGGTTATCAAAAAACCTCCACCAACTGTAAAAATGCTTATTTGAATGAAAGTAGCATAGTAACTAAGTTAACACTCCGTTTTAAACTTCAGTGACTAAAAGGACCTAAGCATTAATTTACTTTATTTTCACAACAGCAGAATATTGAAAACAAGATGGAAGTTGTCTTTATTCTAGCGTATGAGAACAGTTTCTCAATGGGGAAATAAGACTAAGATTCTCAAAGGTTGTTGAAATAATGATAAATTCTCTTAAATGCAGATGAGCATTTTATGTTCAGTTTAGTAATTTGGAACACACGTATTTTAATTATTTTAATATTATAGGTTAACATTTTCACTTTTAATTTACATTTCTTCCTCTAAATAAAGAGGTCCTTGGCATCATGGTACACTGACACAAACCAATGGGCCTCTCTTGCCCCTGACTAATTAAGTGAGAATCTCAGTGACCTGAAGATCTTCATCGCCAGATGAACTGTCTATAGCAATGATTTTTAATGCGGAATGAATGATATAAATACCTGTAGAGCTTTTACAAAACACATGTGCCTGGTTTTCTAGCTCTCCTGCCTCCCCTGTACTGGAAAATTTAACTTATTAGATCTGAAATGGAGACTAAGAATCACTGTTCTCTGTCCTGTTGGGACTTTTAAGTTCTGCAAACAGAAAATTCTTAAAATTATGTCTCTATATCTATATATGTCTATGTCTATACCTATCTATATCTATATCTCTTCTGACCTGGTGGATCTGATGTTTTCGTAGTCATAATCAGGATTTCTGTACTTTCTGGAGCTCTTTGCAATGCGTATGAGGAAGCTAACAGACACAAACACATCTGGGTTATCTCGTCAGTCAGGTTGTTATTGTCAAGAAAGAGAGACTCTCTAACTCAGGCACGGAAGGTACAAATGAGATCTGGATGTCCTTCCAAGTGGAAGCGATGTATGATACTGAGGACTGAAGGTGGGGATGAAGTAGAGAAAGAGGGAACTTCTCAAAGCCTAGTAGAAATTCAGCAACAATTTGCGTCACTTAACCTTTCTGAAAACTTATCTTAGTATCTTTATTAGTTTCCTGTGGCAGCTGTAACTAAGTACCGCAAACTTGGTGGCTTAAAACAAGAGAAATTTCTTCTGTCAACAGTTGTGGAGGCCAGAAGCTTGAAATCAAGGACTGCACTGCCTCTGGAGGCTCTAGGGGAGAATCTTTGCCTCACTTAATGAATGTCGGGAGGCTGTCAGCCTCCTTGACTTGTGGTCCCATCACTCCAATCTCTGCCTTTGTGGTCACCAATGCCCTCATCCTCTTCTGTGTGTGTTTGTGTGTATGTGTGTTTTGTCTTCTGACTGTCTCAAATCTCATTCTGCCTTTCTTTTATTAGACGCTTAGCATAAGATTTAGGGCGCACATGGAAAATCAAGAGAGATCTCATCTCAAGAGCCTTACTTCAATTACATCTGAAAACTCTCTTTTTCCAAATACAGGCACACCTTGGAAATATTGCAGGTTCAGTTCCAGACCACTGCAATAAAGTAAATACTGTCATAAAGTGAGTCACATGAATTTTTTGGTTTCCCAGTGCATATAAAAGTTATATTTACACTATACTGTAAGTGTGCAATAAAAAAACAATGTACATACCTTAATTAAAAATACTTTATTGCTAAAAAATGCTAACCTTCCGGAAGTGGCATCAAAGATAGCCATAAGAAATGTAATACAAAAGTTTGAAATATTGTGAGAATTACCATGTGACACAGAGACACGAAGTGAGCAAATGCTACGGCAAAAAATGATGCAAATAGAGTACCGACGCAGGGTTGCCACAAATCTTCAATTTGTAAAACAAACAAAAACAACCCACCATAACTTCGAAGCACAATAAAGTGAAGTACAATAAAATAAGATATACCGGTAAGGTGATATTCACAGCTACCAGAGATTAGGACACAGACCTATCTTTTGGGGGCCAGCATTCACACCAGTATGGTATATATCACATGTTCTACTACATTCACAAAAAGTGTGATATTGAGTAAAAGTTCACAAGACAGTGAAGTGTCGACAAGAGCCCTCATTCAGTAATTATCAGGGCCTGCTCCTCTGTGTGTGCCCACAGGGTGCATGTGTGTGAGTGCACGTACATGTGTGTTATGTCTTGTGGTGTTTCTTTTTCACCCGAAGAATTCTTTTTAGAGGTAGCCCTTGAGGTTAAATTGGGAAAGACACCATTACGAGATGTCCAAAGCACAAGAGTTTTAAAGTGCCCAATACACAAAGCAAAGGGAACCCTTTCCCAAGAAGAAAAAACGTGATCGTCCCGTAGTTCTGAGAGAGCAAAGCAAGTTTGACTGTGATTTGGGCGATATTCAGTTGTCCTTTTACATTTGGCAAGAGTTGATTCACCTGTACTAATTAGAAACGGATGACTGCCGATAAGTGGATTGGTGATTATGTCTACTAATGGAGAGTCGGATGTTGTTTCCAGACAAAGTGTTCACAAATAAAATGTTAGGAGTAATATGTCCCTCTCCGTTAGTAGACACCCTGGTATCTAGCCGTAACAATTATAGGCATAACTTCCTAAAACTACGGAGATAGTCACTTACCTTGTACAGCGTTCTAAGACTTACGATTCATGAGCAGAGTTGTAATATTAAAAGTTTTCAAGGTACTAATAAGAAATCATTCGTTTAATCAAGCACTTGTTGAATACTTGTCATATGACGAGTATTAGGCAATGTAGTAAGTAAAACTAAGAAGAACGTACTGTGTGAATTTAAAGAAGAGCTGTTTTCAAAAGCAGGATCAAGTAAGGCCTTGTGAAAACATTAGATGAGCTATACCTTAGTTTAGAAGTAAGATTTCAGCAGACAGATATGAAGTAGAAAGGCACTGCTGAACAACCAGTGTTAGGAGAGGCAGAGAAATGAGGAAACATATGTTGACTTTACAAGCTGGGCAATATTACAGCCAACTGAAGCAGTTGAGCCAGCTGACCTGATGAAAAAGAGTAGTGCCAGAAAAATTATGAATTTAGATACATTTTCACTAAAGTGAAACCTTCACGTCACTGAAGCCTTAAATTTTTTTAAAAAGAGGAAAGGAGAGCCCAGTTGGTAAGTTAGTCTCAGACTATAAAATGAGTAAGAGAAAAAAGAAGCCAGTAGCCAGAGAACCAGTTGGGAAACTAATTGCCTAGGTGAAAAGTAATATTAGCCTCTGAAAAAGGTCAGATTTCAGGGGGATCAGAGAGAATCGGAGGTATAAATCTTGTTAATGTATCAACTAATAGGAAGTAAAGTTGACAGACCGAGGAATTAAAAAGAAAAGATATTAATTATGGCTGACTGAAAAGGTATTAATTATGGCTGGCTGGGAGGAAGGTAATGCCAATAACAACAAGAATGTCAAAAATAGGAGGAGTATTTGAGGGGAATATGTTGACTCAAACTGTGGTTATAGGAGTGGTACGTTTTTGGCAAGGCTCTCCCAAAACTGGAAATGTGGACATAGCTTGAGTAAGGTGTCTGAGCTGGGCAAGCATTTGGGAGATCCTCCTAGAGAGGAAGTCAGACAATTATTGGCCTGAGAGATTACTTATTTTTCTCACCCTGTCTCAAATTATTATTGTAATATGTAAGAATACTAATTTCTGAATGTCTTATTTTCCTCTTGAGCATGGGATATGTGTTTTATTTATCTCTGAGTAACCAATGGGGGAATTTTGTTCAGTAAGTTCTTGTTGAATGACTGAAGGTTAGTTGCAGTGTTTTTGAGAGTATCTTTGTTTTTCCAGGTAAAATGGAAATTGTTTCATATTTACTATTGTGTCCTTTAAAAAGCATTTTTAGGAGTTTTGCTACAATCGTATTATCATATCATTGTCTAATCTTTCATGTTTCCAAGTATTTTAACTTATTTTAATTATTTCACAGCCTAATTATAAGATATAACTAACTGATTATTTTCGCAATTGAGTTGTATCCATTCAAAATCACTCATCCCTGAATACTAATTATCTGATTATTATCCCAATAGAGATACCATAAATTATGCCTTTTCTTTTTGCTACTGCTTAATTTTCTTCTTCTGTCCAGGAAAGAAAGGTACTATATATACATATTATTAAAATATTTAGTAACTGAATAATTTAGGCAACATTTTAAATAACTGGGGATATGGTAGGAGGTTTTTAAAAGATAATTGACTCAATTTTTTTTCAATGATTTCTTTAAAATATACAGACAGACACATATTTGAATGTTATTGATTTGGAACTGTGTCTATTTACATTTGAATTCCTGTAACCTGCTTACCAATTTTAGGTTTCATATTGTTTTATTCTTCCTTAGTCTATCTTTCCATGCTCTATTGATTTCTGAGTGTTCAGGGAACTTCCATTTTCCACCTCATTTAAGTGCATTTCATCCTACTGTGTTGGTCACCAGCAAGTCACGAAAATGGTACACAAATGGCCATATAATGCAATGTGATTTGAAACAAAGGGGAATTGTACTTGTCTGTGGGCATGGGATTTTTATCCTGGGTTGTTCAGTGTAGTTAGAAAGTAAAGAGTTATTGGGGTTTTTTGTCTTCATAAAAAGAATGAGAAGTTTGAATGCCATTTAGAGCAGTGGTTCCAAAACATACAGATTTCAGGAAAAGAAGCTAACATCTGCTATTAGTGTAATTTGTGATTTCTTAAAAGGGCAATTTAAAATCCAAAACTGTGGAAGTTCTTCAGAGAAAACACCAGTCATTTGAATTGAACTGGTCATTTGAATTAAAATTTATATTTATTTTTTAAACTTACTATCTTATCCTCTCTCTCGCCCCAAATTTTGCATCTAAGAGTATCTCAAGACTGTTACTGATCATGTCCTGCCTCCAGGAATGACTATAATCATAATACCTCTTAATTTTTCCACACTAACATAAAACATTTGACAGTGAAAACTAATTAAAATGCACAATTGCATTTCTTCTGTATATTTGGAAGTGGGATATCTTCATTGATATGTGTCTTTACATATTTTATTTACAATGCAAGTGAAATTATTTTCATCTCAGTTACATGTACTTACACTTTGGAGTCACGTTATGAAAGCCATCTTATGTAAAATACAAGCACCCCTACTACACAACTGTGCATCACCTGCTCGCCCATCCTTCTAGATGGTAATTTTGGCTTCATCACCATCTGCTGGTCGCTTGTGACTATGGAAACACTAGTGAAAGTTGAGCCACTCAGCATAGTACTTTCCATCTTTTTCTCTTTTTGCCTTACTTTCTGGAAGATTTCCTAAACTTTATCTTCCCACTCTCTTACTGATTTTTTTTTTCTTTTCTGATACATACTTTTAATTATTAAGTGTTTTTTCTTTGTTTTCTACATATATCTTTTTCTATAGCAGCCTGTTCTTGTTGTGTGGAGGCAATGGCATCTCTTCTCTCTCTCTGAGAGTATTTAAGTTAGATCTTTTGGGGGTTTTGTTTTGTTTTGTTTTAGGGGCTTTGCTTTTCTCTCTATATATTATCTTTATTCTCCCCAAGTTCCTATTGTCTATTTGTTTGCATGTTTAAGTCTCCCTCCTGTTAAAGGCTTCCCTCAGTGTTTTGGTGGTCCTTGGTTGTCCGCTTATTATTAAGTGTAAGGCAGTAAAGAGATGCTTGGGAACTCTTCACAGCTAGTTGACTTGGGACTTCATGGTTTGTTTGTCTGGCTTATTGGGAAACCCCTGCTCTCAGTATCTTTGGATCTTTTGTCTTGCACTGGTCAGATTCATAGAGAAGAATCCTCCAGTATTCTGCCTGTCTGTCTGCATCTGATAGATGAGTGGGAAAAGATTTTACATTCAGCATAAAAGCACACCTTCAGTTGTGCAGAGACTGTCTTTGACCCTCTCCACAGAATAAACTTCTAGTCTCTGCCATGGTGGAGAGAAGAATTGGTATCTAATTTTCTTTAAAATATTTTTGAACAATCCTCTTGTTTTTGCCCCATTCTCATCCTCCCTTCCATAAATATCTAGTATCATCAATTCCCTAGCCTTCGGGGGGGTTCTGCGTTGGTAATCATGTTGTTCCTTGGCATCAACATCTGTTAGATTAGGGTTCAGCTTTTGCAGGTCTTCTAAGTGAGTTATTACTTGTTCACTAACTGTCTAGCTTCTAAAATTCTGTTGCTGTGGTTCTCTCCCCTGACTCCTTTGTAGGTTTGTGGCTAATTAAAAAGCCCTTCATTTATATTTTCATGTGTACTCCGGAGGAAAAAAAACCCTGTATTTCTGTGTTCATTCTACCATCATTACCTGATAGTCTGCATGTAACTTTAGGAAATTGTTGTTGACATTTTGTAAGATGATGGAATAAAAATAAACTGTCAAGAAGTCTTCATAGAAGATTTATGAGCTTGAGCAATAATTATAATACTCTCTATTAGCCAATCTGGCACAACTCTGAATTAAAGTGAACCCAGTCATGTTTGCTATTGTTGATATGCTGTGAACAATGTGAGTGACACTCATTTTTAATTAGTCCATGGATAATTGCAGCCATGTACCTAAGTCCCATTAGTGGTCACTTTTTAACATTCGTAAAATAGAAGTACTGAAACCACTCTTCTCTTCTTCTTTTTTTTTAATGTGGTGGAGAAGGTCAACCATGTTTTATGGGTTGGAATTATTGATAGGATACTTTTATTTGGCTTAGCATTTTCATATCTTTTTAGCTTAACCGTCCACTGTGAGACTAAGCTTATTACTGTCATGTAAGATTTGTTAGGCAACACTAGTTATATCTAAAATCCACCATGTGGAGTGATTTATCCTCATTTCAGAAAACCCATATACCAGATATAATAGGGAGCTATTCTTCTTTTTAACCTTTTGATACATATTATAGACAGTGGAATCAAAACAGAATCTGTCATCTCTTTAGAACCCAGGCACTTCTATACACTTGGAGAAAGTGTACCCTGGAATCACCTATAAAAGGATCCTTCTGAGTTCTGCTTTTTCTCAAGCATCTTATCCTGTTAAACATGGGACTTTTCTCCTCTTCAGTTTCTCAATGATAAAGGTTTAATTTCAGCTTGTAAATTCAGTTTTATCCTTTGTAACTAGAGCAAGATATCTCCTAGTACTGATCCTGTTTTCACATTTATGTAGGGCCCTGTGTGCCTGTCATATACATACAGATATCAATCAGGGAGCACGTCATTCCAGGCAGGGACACTGATGCTTGCATGTTTATGTATATATGAATGATAATATAGTGTGAAGGATATGGATTGAGCTCTTTAGGGTATGTTATGGGTAGAGATCTTTAAGGACACCGTAGATAGGAAGGCTGTGTATGCTCACAGGGGCTACAATTGAGCTCTTTAGGGTAGTATGTTATGCGTAGAGATCTTTAAGGGCATTGTAGATGGGAAGGCTGTGTCTGCTCACAGGGCCTAGACAAGCCCCTGTCAGGCAGGCAGTGTTGACTTTGAGACTCAAAGGATGAGTTTAATTTCTCTAGGTGGAGAAATGCACGCTAGACCAAAAAACAAAATAGTATCAGCAAATACTTATGAGTAGGAGGACCTTTAAGATTGCGGAAGAGTGACACGCAGAGATCACCTTCCTCCCCACAAATACATCAGAAATACACCTACATGTGGAACAACTCCTACAGAACACCAACTACTGAACGCTGGCAGAAGACCTCAGACCTCCCAAAATGCACGAAAGCCCCCACGCACCTGGGTAGAGCAAAAGAAAAAACAGAGACAAAAGAATTTTTGTCTCTTGCACCTCTGGGAGGGAGCCGTGAAGGAGGAAAGGTGTCCACACACTAGGAAGCCCCTCCGCGGGCGGAGACTGCGGGTGGCGGAAGGGGGAAGCTTCGGAGCCGCGGAGGACAGCGCAGCCACAGGGCTGCGGAGGGCTAAGTGGAGAGATACCCGCACAGAGGATCAGGGCCGACCGGCACTCACCAGCCCAAGGGGCTTGTCTGCTCACCCACTGGGGAAGGCGGGGGCTGGGAGCTGAGGCTCGGACTTCAGTCAGATCCCAGGGAGAGGACTGGGGTTGGCGGCGTGAACACAGCCTGAAGAGGGCTAGTGCACCACAGCTAGCCGGGAGGGAGTCCGGGAAAAAGTCTGGACCTGCCTAAGAGGTAAGAGACTTTTTCTTGCCTCTTTGTTTCCTGGTGCGTGAGGAGAGGGGATCAAGAGCGCCGCTTAAAGGAGCTCCAGAGACGGGCGCGCGCCGCAGCTAACAGCGCGGACTCCGGAGACGGGCATGAGATGCTAAGGCTGCTGCTGCAGCCACCAAGAAGCCTGTGTGCAAGCACAGGTCACTCTCCACACCTCCCCTCCCGGGAGCCTGTGCAGACAGCCACTAACAGCATCCCGTGATCCAGGGACAACTTACCCAGGAGGAACGCACGGCAAGCCTCAGGCTGGTGCAACGTCACGTTGGCCTCTTCCGCTGCAGGCTCGCCCCGCACCTGTACCCCTCCCTCCCCCCGGCATGAGTGAGCCAGAGCCCCCGAATCAGCTGCTCCTTCAACCCCGTCCTATGTGAGCGAAGCACAGACACCCTCAGGTGACCTACACACAGAGGCGAGTCCAAATCCAAAGCTGAACCCCAGCAGCTGTGCGAACAAAGAAGAGAAAGGGAAATCTCTCCCAGCAGCCTCAGGAGCAGCGGATTAAATCTCCACAAGCAACTTGATGTACCCTGCATCAGTGGAATACCTGAATAGACAACGAATCATCCCCAACGGAGGAGGTGGACTTTGGGAGCAAATATATATATATTTTTTTCCCTTTTTCTCTTTTTGTGACTGTGTATGTGTCTGCTTGTCTGTGTGATTTTGTCTGTATAGCTTTGCTTTTACCATTTGTCCTAGGGTTCTATATGTCCATTTTTTTGCTTTTTGGGGTTTTTTTAGTATACTTTTTAGCACTTGTTATCATTGGTGGATTTGTTTTTTGGTGTGGTTGCTCTCTTCTTTCTTTATTTCTTCTTTCTTTTTTTAAATAACTTTTTATTGTAATAACTTTAATTTATTTTATGTTATCTTCTTCTTTCTTTCTTTCTTTTTTTTCTCTCTTTTATTCTGAGTCATGTGGATGACAGGCTCTTGGTGCTCCAGCCAGGCATCAGGGCTGTGCCTCTGAGGTGGGAGAGCCAACTTCAGGACACTGGTCCACAAGAGACCTCCCACCTCCCTGTAATATCAAATGGCGAAAATCTCATCAGACCTAGGGACACATACAGACTGAAAGTGAGGGGATGGAAAAAGATATTCCAAGAAATTGGAAATCAAGACAAAGCTGGAGTAACAAGTCTCATATTAGACAAAATAGACCTTAAAACAAAGACTATTACAAGAGACAAAGAAGGACACTGCGTAATGATCAAGGGATCAATCCAAAAAGAAGATATAACAAGTGTAGATATTTACGCATCCAACATAGGAGCACCTCAATACATAAAGCACATGCTAACAGCCATAAAAGGGGAAATTGACAGTAAAACAATCATAGTAGGGGACTTTAACACCCTACCTTCACCAATGGACAGAGCATCCAAAATGAAAATAAATAAGGAAACACAAGCTTTAAATGATACATTAAACAAGATGGACTTAATTGATATTTATAGGACATTCCATCCAAAAACAACCGAATACACTTTCTTCTCAAGTGCTCATGGAACATTCTCCAGGATAGATCATATCTTGGGACACAAATCAAGCCTTGGTAAATTTAAGAAAATTGAAATCGTAGCAAGTATCATTTCCAACCACAACACCATGAGACTAGATATCAGTTACAGGAAAAAAACTGTAAAAAGTACAAAGACATGGAGGCTAAACAATACACTACTAAATAATCAAGAGATGACTGAAGAAATCAAAGAGGAAATCAAAAAATACCTAGAGACAAATGACTATGAAAACACGATGACCCAAATCCTATGGGATGCAGCAAAAGCAGTCCTAAGAGGGAAGTGTTCTGCCTATGTTTTGCTCTATGACATAAATCACAGCAAGAACCTTTTTGACCCACCTCCTAGAGAAATGGAAATAAAAACAAAAATAAACATATGGGACCTGTTGAAACTTAAAAGCTTTTGCACAGCGAAGGAAACCATAAACAAGATGAAAACACAACCCTCAGAATAGGAGAAAATATTCGCAAATGAAGCAACAAGTGATTTGTGACCACCCAGAGGGATGGGATAGGGAGGGTGGGAGGGAGGGAGACACAAGAGGGAAGAGATACGGGGACATATCTATATGTATAACTGATTCACTTTGTTATAAAGCAGAAACTAACACACCATTGTAAAGCAATTATACTCCAAGTAGGTATAAATTATACTTAAAGAAGGTAAAAAAAAATACTTATGAGTAGCAATAAATCTGAGTGACTACAATAAAGAAATGCCCTGGAACATAATGAAAATTCACTATCAGATCTAACTGTAAAATAGCTAGCATTGACTGAATATTTCTTCTGTGTCATATACTGTGTTAAGAGCTTCTCCTGAATGATCTCATTTAAAACACAAACTATTTTATCAATCACATTATGAATATTGAGGAGCTTGAGGCACAGAGAGGCTTCCCAGTTTCACACAGTTACTGATGAATATGAGACTTGAACCCAAGCAGTCTGATGCTAAGACTCATGGTATTCATCGCGGTGCTAACAACTGACAGAGACACTTCCTTCTGTGAAGTATAATTGTTCTTGGCCTCCAATTATATAACTGGGGGATATGGGGTACCCAGAGAAACATCGCATTTGGGATTGTGGTTGACTATGGTGGTAAAGATGCTTAAACTCTCGATTCTCTTAGTGCTAAAAAATAACCACTCTTTACATTTTAGTGGAATACTTCACTATAGATGGCAATGTTTATTTTCATAATAGAAATAAAATTTTTAAATCTCATTTGGTAAATTTAAATACCTATTAGTCAAGTGGGTAATTTATGGAATGCCTTATGGATAAAAATTTCAAGCAAGTTCAGGCCTTAAAATAGGTTTCTCAGCCTTGGCACTCTCGTTGTTTTGGGATAAATAATTATTTGTTGCGGGAAGAAGGGTGTGAACTGTAGGATATTTAACAGCATTCTTGGCCCCTACCCACTAGATCCCAGTAGCATTCACCCAGTTGCCTCCAGACATTGCCAAATATCCCCTGTAGGGTAAAAAAACTCCCATCACTCAGGTTGAGAAACCACCGCCTTAGAAAAATCTAGTGCAATTCCTCAACTTTACACAAGAAGTGTATTGAAGTGCTGTAACAAATGTCACACAGCTAAGTAGTGGCAGAATTTTGATAGATCTCAGGTCTCCTAATCCCAAATCCATAATTCACATACAACAAACTGCCTAAGGCGATATCTGCCATTTAAAGCGATACCATCAGGATATATGGTTTTAAAAGTGCACACACATCGTCCGTAACAGCTCAGTAAATAGGTCAGACAGGTGGTATAAACCCAATTTTACCAGTGAAAGTGCATAACAAAACATGTTATGATTTTCCAAGATCACACATTTAGTAGGGAAAAGAGCCTGGACACAGGATTTCAGACGTCAACCTTGTTGCTATTTCCAAAATCGACACTTGCCCCAGTGGGTGGGCATGGGCTTGATTTGAGAAAGGAGCAACAGAAAAACTATTGGGGAACATTTCTACATCATGTTTTCGTTTCCAGCACTCTGATCCTGTATCTTTTGCAGGCAGAAAAATAGCAAATAGTCTTTTCTAAATTGGTAGGGAGAAGGGAGTCACAGTATCTTCAAAGATGTTTACTATTTACTAGCTTGTATCTAGCTATACTTTTTCTTATATCTCAATGATTAGAGAACAAATGACCTCAAAAACATAAAAAATATAATTAACTTATTTTATTTTATGGATGCCTCAACCATAGAAACCTAACTACTGATGATTTCCAAAGACATAAAGAGATACGGATGAAGTCATATTTCAAAACTTCTCCTGTCTTGGATTTTGTTATAGGTCTCTATCATGTAGTGATATGAAATCTAAATATTTAGCTACCCGCCTCTTTCCATTCATCACTGCACTGCCAGAAGAGAGGCCTTTATGGAGATAAATGATCTCTCCTTCGTCAAAAACCTAGCAGGTCACCATGGTAAAGTCTCAGCAGCCGTCTTTGAGAAGTGAAGAGTAAGCAGTTCTGAATAGGCCTCTCTGCTGTCCCTCTGCATGTGTGATTGTTTCTCTATGAAAAATAAACTTAGTCTGAAAGTTTAAATTCTGTTTAGTTTGTGTAGTGGCTTACGTGAAACTATGAACATGATTAAAAGAAAGAAGAGCAATATTTGCACATCTGCATAATAATGTTTTAATTTTTAAAATGGCCCTAAGCTAACACAAGACCTGTCGCTTATGTTTTTAACTTATTATTGCTATCTGTGGGCAAAATGTGTGTGTGTGTGTGTGTGTGTGTGTGTGTGTGTGTGTGTATTGTCTGTGAATATTGGCTTTAAAACTAAAATTGGTCTAATAAAATGAAATTAGCATCTGTAAATATCTGGAATAAATTCAGAAATGTTCTGTATATACTTCAGAAATTTCAAAATAAAGGGATTTAAAAATTCCTCTCTGCAATTATCAGTTGTGGAGCTAATGGAACAGGATGCACATCTAACCCCTTACATCTAATGAATCACCAAGTTCTGTTGACAACATTTCCTAAATATATCACAAACCTCCTCACTTCTCTCCTTCACAGCCGACATGAGCACATTAGCCAGTGTCAGCATCTCATTAGGAGTACTGCAGTTGCTTTTTAATTGTTCCTCCACATCAACTCTTGCCCACTTCTAATTAATTTGTCCCAAAGCAACCAGAGTGACCTTTATAAAGTGTAATATGGACCATCGCATCATCTTCCTTAAATCCCTTCCATGGCTTTCCATTGCACTTGGAATAAAATTCCAAATTCTTCACACAGAACATAAGAGCTGGTATAACCTAGCTCTCCCCAATCTCTTCTTTGGCCATTTTACCCCTTCCTCACTAGCTCCAAGCACACCCCGCCATGCCTCAGGCTCTTCCCAATTAGAGCCTTTACACATGGTCCTTCTTTTTGGAATGTTATTTCCCCATGCTTTCATTTGGCCAATTTTTACTCATTATTCATTTCCAAGCTTAAATATCATATCATCTAGGAATCTTTCTATGATTTTCCCAGAGTATGCCAGATATTCACTCTTAGCACCTTGTTCCCTTTCATTGTAACAGTAATCTCATGGAACTCTGGAATTGTTTGTTAAATGTCTGTCTTTCCCAGTAGACCCTAAGCTCCAGGATGGCAAAGTTATAAATCTGTTTTGCTCATAGTGCATCACTAGTGGCTAGCACAGTGCCTAGCATATAATAGGCATGCCATAAAAGCGTGTTGGATGGATCAGGAGGGTGGGAGGGAGGAAGTTAGGAGTGGGAAGGTCCTACCTTTAGTAGTCTAACTGTAAACTTCTTTCTTCAATTTTTATTACTTTCTCCATGCAGACAGCAATCCTATATAGTACAATGAACATCCCTAACTTGATAACTGACACAACTTTCCGAAATAGGCCAGCAGTTTAAAGGTTTGAATATAAAGTTAGAACAAATACTATCTGTACATATAGAACCTATAAAAATAGTCATATTTATTATTAAGTATAGAATTTCTGGTTTTATTTTATTTTTTAGAATTTAATTCATATTTTAAATACATAATTCTTTTGCTAGAACATAATTCAAAAGTTCTGGAAAGATATCCAGTGAAAATTTATGTCCCAACTCCAGCTACACAGTTCTTCAGCCTAAAGGCAACCAGAGTTTCCAGTTGCATGCCAAAATTTGATTTTGATTTAATGATTTCTGAATTGGTTTACAGTTTGGTTTCCTTTCTTATTCTCAGTCTTGACTTCTGTCAGCATTGAAATAGTTGTCTTAATGATAATTACTATTACATAACTCATGTACATGTAACATGTTTGGATTATAAATATCTTCCAGCATGCTCAATTCTAAATAGTTATTTCATTTTCAAATATTTCTTTCTTGTAAAATATAGCATTAAATATAGCGTTACAATTACAGGAAAAAAACTGTAAAAAGTACAAACACATGGAGGCTAAACAATACACTACCAAATAATCAAGAGATCACTGAAGATATCAAAGAGGAAATCAAAAAATACCTAGAAACAAACGACAAGGAAAACATGACACCCCAAAACCTATGCGATGCAGCAAAAGCAGTTATAACAGGGAATTTTATAGCAATTCAATCCTACCTCAAGAAACAAGAAACATCTCAAATAAACAACCTAACCGTACACCTAAAGCAACTAGAGAAAGAAGAACAAAAAACCCCAAAGTTAGCAGAAGGAAAGAAATCATAAAGATCAGATCACAAAAAATGAAAAGGAAATGAAGGAAACAATAGCAAAGATCAATAAACCTAAAAGCTGGTTCTTTGAGAAGATAAACAATACTGATAAACCATTAGCCAGACTCATCAAGAAAAAAAGGGAGAAGACTCAAATCAATAGAATTAGAAATGAAAAAGGAGAAGTAACAACTGACACTGTAGAAATACAAAGGATCATGAGAGATTACTACAAGCAACTGTATGTCAATAAAATGGACAACCTGGAAGAAATGGACAAATTCTTAGAAATGCACAACCTTCTGAGACTGAACCAGGAAGAAATAGAAAATATGAACAGACCAATCACAAGCACCGAAATTGAAACTGTAGTTAAATGTCTTCCAACAAACAAGAGCCCAGGACCAGATGGCTTCACAGGCGAATTCTATCAGACATTTAGAGAAGAGCTAACACCCATCCTTAAACTCTTCCAAAATATAGCAGAGAGAGGAAAACTCCCAAACTCATTCTACCAGGCCACCATCACCCTGTTATCAAAACCAGACAAAGATGTCACAAAAAAGAAAACTACAAGCCAATATCACTGATAAACATAGATGCAAAAATCCTCAACAAAATACTAGCAACAGAAACCAACAGCACATTAAAAGGATCATACACCATGATCAAGTGGGGTTTATCCCAGAAATGCAAAGAATCCAGTGTATGCAAATCAATCAGTGTGATAAACCATATTAATAAATTGAAGGAGAAAAACCATATGATCATCTCAATAGATGCCGAAAAATCTTTTGACAAAATTCAACAGCATTTATGATAAAAGCCCTCCAGAAAGCAGGCATAGAGGGGACTTACCTCAACATAATCAAGGCCATATATGAGAAACCCACAGCCAACGTCGTTCTCAGTGGTGAAAAACTGAAAGCATTTCCACTAAGATCAGGAACAAGACAAGGTTGCCCACTCTCACCACTATTGTTCAACATAGTTTTGGAAGTTTTAGCGACAGCATCAGAGAAAAAAAAAATAAAAGGAATCCAAATAGGAAAAGAAGAAATAACACTGTCACTGTTTGCAGATGACATGATACTATACATAGAGAATCCTAAAGATGCTACCAGAAAACTACTAGAGCTAATCAATGAATTTGGTAAAGTAGCAGGATACAGAATTAATGCACAGAAATCTCTTGTATTCCTGTACACTAATGATGAAAAATCTGAAAGTGAAATTAAGGAAACACTCCAATTTACCATTGCAACAAAAAGAATAAAATACCTAGGAATAGACCTACCTAAGGAGGTGAAAGACCTGTATGGAGAAAACTATAAGATACTGATGAAGGAAATTAAAGATGATACAAACTGATGGAAAGATATACCATGTTCTTGGACTGGAAGAATCAACATTGTGAAAATGACTCTACTACCCAAAGCAATCTACAGATTCAGTGCAATCCCTATCAAACTACCACTGGCATTTTTCACAGAACTAGAACAAAAAATTTCGCAATT